>NC_142710.1:17690877-18031377 GCF_055471065.1 Atractosteus spatula | reverse complement strand
ATATCATCATCATATGACATACTGATACAAATTGCAGTCTTCAAAACTCAACCAAATGTTGGCATTCATTTTTTTAGATAATATTATTCTTAGAATATAATGATAACATGACTGCAAATTATCAACCACAGGAAAAAAATAATCTACAGGTCCTACATAAGGTTAAGACATGTGCTGTCATGACTGGTCTGGTTGTATAGCCTGTCAAAGTGCTACAGTGGAAAACACAAAATGAACTTTGACCGCAGCTGGGTAAGGAGTCCTGGATGGAGGGAGTGCAGGATGGAACTGATCCATTGTAAAAAGAGTGCTCTGGGCCTGATAGCTTTAGTTAAAAAGAAATGGCATGGCCGATGTCCCAGATTGTTTCTATCCCAAGAATGACCTAACCTTGACTTTACCAAAGGGGATGCTGGAGAAGCAGGGGATCATGTCGTTCAAGGGCTCACTGAGAGGGCCATACAGAACAAAGTCCAGGAGATGCACGGCACAGAACACGTGTGAGAGATTCACTCTACTAGAAAAAACATTTTTTCATATGTGTGATTTTTTACTTACAAGTAGTGGGTGTGGTTTTAAGAGGTGCATATTTTCTTCTTCAGAAATGTCCACAGTAATATCAATCACTTTTCCAAAATTAAATGTCAGACAATCACGTATTTTAACATACAATTGCATGTGTTTTCTTTTACAGTCAGTACAGCTTTCTAGCACTATGAAAGTAACAGTCAAATATAAAGGTATTTTTTCATGTGATCTAAAATTAAAAACATACAGTATTTGCTCAAATTCAATACAAAATCCCAGTCTTATGTAATCATGTAATGATACACCTATCACATTCTTTCTCATCTTCTTTATGATGTTATTATTGATAGGATCAAAAATTGGGCATTTCTACTTTGATAATTACTTCTAAAAAATAATGATGCGATGTTCTGATGTGTAGTTGTAGAACATGCTTCTAAAAATGAATACAATTTTGGGGGATTGAGGCATTTATGAATTGTGACCACTAGGGACATGTAAACAGCTTATGCTCCGGAAAGCTACACTGCTGAACTTCTGTCCTCTCAGAAATAGTCAGTTCTTTGTTTTGCCAGATTTTTGTAATTTACATGATGTTGCATATTTGGCAAGAAATTAAACACTGCATTACTGCAATTTACTGCATCTACACTGAACAGTAATTTTACCATTCATATAATGTGCATTATTATACTCAGAGTACAATATTTCCTCAGATTAACTGCTTACACAAAACATTGTAAAAGCATATAGGATAACAGAGAAAACAACAGGAGAAAATCTAAATGTCTGCCTTGAAAATGCAATGAGTGCAATACATTTTTGCATATAAAACAGTATAAAAAGGCAGCATGAAGAAAACAAAAAATTTATCTAAACATGAAACAGCACATAATGTGATGTAGAGAGACAAATGACACAGATTTGTGCTTAGGATGTCCACTTTGTGTCAACAGAGTGTTGAACAGTTTTCCCTTGTGCTTCAAAAATACCAATAGAGCTCCATCACAGCACAAAATGAATCTGTACCAAGGACAATTCACTCATTCTCAATCCTGGACAGGCTACACTCACACCTGCCCAATGTTCAGAGACTCCCTGTTCAATCCGGATCAGAGATGTCCGAGGCACACAAGATGGATCATGGAAGCTGAGGTGTACCGCTACCAGCTGATTACCCAGTGATCCAGTGAGGTAAGAGGCATGTTGCAGCAGACACAGCGATGAACACTGGCCACAGGACTGACTTAAGAAACTATTAGGAAGCACTACTGCCACATTTAGCAAACTGCTCTTCAAACTTACTTTGAAATTAAATTTGCCTTTCTCCCATCCCACTCGTGAAAATCTGTGGAGGTAAAAAAGTTAAAATTCTCTGCTAAAAAATATAAAAATGTCTGTTTTGTAAATCTGAAGCATGCCGATGCCCACCCTGCTGCGTCCCGAATAACATTTGGACAGAACAGGATGCTACTGACCAGGTGTGAATGTCACATGGTTAGTGAACTGAAGAAGAAAGAGGAGGCGTAGAGGAAAATACAGTACTACTGTGAACATTTCGTGGTCCCTGTCATTTTTCAAGACTGAAAAAATATTTCAAACTCTTCACAGCTTCATTTCCAACAGCATACAGTTAGATTCTGAATCCAAAAAGACTGAAGCAGGAACTTTTTTTTCCTGAGTTTTGTATGATAGATCTCATAGTAAGGCCTCGATTAGAAGCAGCAAGGTGAAATCATGCTGTGATTCGGTGGTGCGCAACAGGTACTGGTGAGTATCAGTGTTTTCACTGAGCCTAACGTGACATTATGATCTAAATACAAGTATTGCAATTAATAGAGTGATTTGGACACTCTACACAATTGGATTTTGAGGTATCTTGTAAGCTTGATACTTTTTACAGAGCATAAGATGCTTGTTTTTTGTAAAGGTTTCACTTTCTTGGGCCTTAACAAGTGCCGCAATAAAAATAAAAAAGACTCATTAAAACAATCCCGATATAATCATAGAACAGAATGGCCAAATGTACTTACATTCGTAATAAACAGAAAAACACAATCAGCGTCCACTTTTAGGAGGATGTAATTGAGAAGCAGCAGAGGTATTGGAAGAACATGGACTTACCCGTCTGGCCCACACATCCCCCAAAGCAGGTGTGCCAAGGAAGTTGAATCAGACTCCACTCTCTATCGCTTTTAATATGAAAAATAAACAAATTAAAAAAACTTGAAGCCACAGCCTTAGGACAAGGAAATGTGAAAATAAAGCCACCTTTACTTTTTTTTTTTAATTTAACTGCTGTGAAAGATTAGACTTCTGCTAGATCATCCTGGCTATAACACATTTTATTTCTGTACATGTTCTGCTGAGACTTACTGTAGCAGAGTGACTTCGGAAGGTCATCTCTTTCATCAAGTATTCTATTTGCATCTGAAATTGTATGTACATGAAAAATGTGGTACTGTGTTTGCACCAGCCCGCAGAAGCAGATGAAATTCTGTACAAGTCTGATGTACGCTAACCTTTGCAGATGGCGCAGCTATTGCTGAAAAATGGATTGCTTAATAAAGCATATCATCCGACATATTTGCTGCTTGGCTAGCCAAATAGGAGTTGTTTTTTGCACAAATTTCCTTGTCAAATTTGTCAATGTTCATGTCATTTTTGTTTTAGGTCACAGAGCAAGGTATAAATTCCTGGCATGTCGCGTTGTTCCAAGCCAATTTGGGCTATTTCTAAGAATGAACTGATTTTCTCACAAGGCTTATTTTATCAGAAGAAAATATCAGCTAGCTTATTTTGTGTGTTTTTTTTCTTTCCAGCTGAAATGATCTCGCTCTGTGTAAAGATAGCCGGGCTGCCTTTGATAAAAACCAGTCAGAGTGATTAATAGGGACGTCACCAGAATTTTATTAATAGCACCTAACATTGCATCAATTTAATCTGGACTGCCTTTTTGACAAGCCCTTGTAATTATAAATACCAGCACAAGCATTACAGCATATGCATGGACATTGATATTTCTCAACACGATACCCTCATCCCCAATGTCATCTCTTCTGACTGACACTCAAAATAGTTATTTTCGACAAAGGTAAGTAGTAGCTCACATTCAAAGTCATATAACCCCCTAGTGATTCAATTGTTAGATTAAAATTGCTGTTGAGCAGCTAACAGGTCAGTGGTTACAAGTGATTTAATAGTTTTGATATTGTTCCTCTCTGAAGTCATCTACAGTAAAACTAATCTGATCAGGATAGCATTTTACAGTACACTAACCATATCCAATCCTTAAGGTCTATAGGCATTCCAAATTTTGCCAGTTACTTTGGTAACATATTCTGTGTTTGGCCTTCTAGAATTCCTCTGCCATCATAGACAGCAGTGGAATCATACTTTTGATTTTGCTAACAGTACATTTTAGAATTATGGTTTAAGTTATAGAATGATTTCCTGAAAAACATTTGTGTAATATACCTTACACAACTATAGGAGTATCAGTGCTACCCTATAAGAGAAGGTCAGTGGCTTATGATGAGTTTCGCATGCTTTAGCAAATTTTATACTGCATATTTATGACACTTCATATAAATAGCATATATATTTATAAAAAAAAGCCACAATAAAAATTAACATTAACTATGATGTCTGCAATTTCAAAAAATAGTCAAAAGATCCAGAATGCCTATATATTGTACAGTATATAACAGGGTTTTTTTGGGCTGAAAAAATGTCATTTGTGATTTAACAGACATTCAACAATAAAGGACACCCCTTCCCATCATTAGTCCATTAAACCGAGGGTTTAATGTAATCTAATTCACAGGACAGTGCAAGTGACCTAAAACCATATAAAGAGTTCACATACTGTATAGGGCAGGAGGTGCTACAATGCTGAATTCCAGTTTTTAAGTTAAGGAGCTCAGTTATGAGTCAGCTTCTTCAGTATAAACAGTGAAACACAAACCAAAGGTCAGAAGTGAAAACTGCGCAGAAGTGCATTTTATATCTGGGAACAGAAGATGCATTCCACACAAAGGGTTGTGTGAGTACAGCACAAGATACCCACCCGATTTGCTGAAGCCAAAAGCCTTGGTTCTTTCAATAAATGGTTGAATCAAATAGCTATTGGCTACTAAGTTGCCTACAGTAGATGGGTCAAAAATACTCATTGCCAACGTTTCTTGTTTTTGTACGTTCTTGAGCTGTCTGTAGGAAGGAGTATCTCAAGAGTGCACATACTGCCTCAGAGCTAGAAGCTGTTCACTGGAGATACAAAATACAAATAACAAGTAAATTATGAAGGCAGAAGACATACTGTAGAAGGTTTATTAAAGAGTTGGTGAATATTAGATTATAAACTGTAGCTTTATAACTATCAAAATAAGGGAGTATCTTTTAAATTAACAATGATAAGTTGGATTCCTTAAAGAAAAATAACAGTATTTAATGGAGTATGGTTCTTCTACAATACAAAGGCCCACTCCTATCAGAATGCTGGATTTCTAAAAATCTATCATCTTGAAATAAATATTTAAAACAGATTTTCACCAGGACACATTAAATAAAGAAGAAAGAAACAGGCTTTGTTCAGTCTCCAATGCATAATGAACATGGATGGGCTTGTTATTATCAGTTTTAATGTATTCATCTCCATTAATATTGACATGAACTGAAAACAGATTTCACTGCCACCATCACAATCAACATTACGAAAAGCAGGATACCAGACCTGTTGCTCATAAAAAGTATGATTTGAACCTGGTCTCTAGAATTGACCTACAAGTGCCATACATGAACAATCAATGAAAGTAGGAACTCTTAACAGCTTAATTTGCCACCCTTGGTAATTGCCTCTCTTGGCAAGCCAATCCATCTTCTTGACTCTTTTCTGACATTTTATAGCAAAGTGTTTTTAACACAAAAATAAAACAATTGTGAAATACCCTAATGCAAAGATCAAACTGAGCCAAAAAGTAAGATATGAGAACTGCATGTGTGTTCTGGGCTGTTGAGAAGGAACAGGATGCCACTGTCCACTAGCATCCTGGCATAGCATAGTGATCTGGACATTAAAATTTTGCAGTAAGTGGAAAACAAAATCTAGATCATTGAAAAACATTTTCCAGTAGCCCTAGAGGATACTGTATATACAGTAACTCGCTTGCAAAAGAAGGTTATTCTGTTGAACAGCCATTCCTATCAATCAAACAAGTGCAAATAATTACACTCATTTACTATTTCAAAGTCTTCCACATATCAATTGCATGAATATGAATCACAATATGTGCTTTCTCTTTTGCAACCTCATGTGTTGGCCAAATAAAATGCAATAAGTAAGCTCACAAACGGAGAGCAAAAATCCTAACTGAAAGCATCAACAAACTACCAAAAGCATAAAAATACACTTCATTGAAAATCTAGGAAATACTCATACACAGAATAACTGTTGGCATGGGAAGGCCAGGTGTACTGTATTGACTGATATCTTGTATAATGAAAAAATATATTGGTTCATGTACATCAAATTTGTTCCATTGAGGCAGATTCAGTTTATTGTGATATTTGATTTTCTATTTTAACTATAGAGAATACAACAACTCACTTATGTCTTCACACTAAATATTCTTGGCTATTATACCCTCCTTTTCTGCAGCTTTGTCTATTGCCAGCCTTCTTACAGGGTTCTCCAAATTCTTTATTACATCATGAGTGGCATCTCAGGCATCCTAAGCCGACTTCTTTCCACTCACTAACCAAGCAGATCAGACACTTAAATGATGCACATACTGTATTAGCATTCTGTATATTCAATTATGTGCTGTGGATATTTTATAGCTATATCGCTTCTGAAAATTCATCAATCTCATTAAGTTTGGAAAACAAAGCACTCATCTTTTCTATAGCAAGTTCAGCTGTCATTTGCATATTCATAACACACTGTCTTTCCTGTGAAGATTGTTCAGTTTTAAGCAATTACACAAGCTGAAACCTCCCTCTTGCCATTATGGCTTTCAGAACGCAAGGACCATCATGGTTCTCTTTAGGTCTGAAGCACACATAATTAGCCATCTGTACGTCCAACGACTTGCAGACTGTGCTGTCATTAGTCTTCCGGACACAACGCTGCACAAAGATTCTGAAGCTGTAGGTTCTGAAGCTACTGCTCACTGATTTGTCAGGTTTTTACTCCTCTGGACAGTTTTAAGACCTGATATGACACCAAAAGTTATCATCTGAACTCCATGGCAAATGTTTTCTTGACTGATAAAAATTGATAAAACAATAATGATCATAATTGTACTTTGACTGTCATGCATGCCATGTACTGAAAACTCTTTTCTGACATTTAAAGAGGTTTCATAGCAAAGTGTTTGTTTTTTAACACAAAAATAAAACAACTGTGAAATACCCTAATGCTAAGATACAATTATTACAATTTTACATTGACCTTTCGCTGCATCGTAAAAGAGTTTTGAACTCTAGACTGTACATATTGTTAAACAAGCTTTCTTTCTTGTTGGTTTGGTTTTACATAATTGTGCTGACTTTGCATATCTGAGGCAATCTGGATTTGGCTGAGAACCAAAAGCAGAAGAAAGTCGGATTTTTATAAACAACAGCAAATGCTTTGGCCAAGAATACGTATTAAATTGCTTGGAATCCACTTTACACCAGCAATAATTCATGCTATGTAAACACTTCTTGTAAAATGTCACTTTGCATTTGCTATTAATATTTAAATTAATAACATAAATTTCTGAACGCATACATTGCCAAAATCGAACCAATGAGCATGGCTGTACTTAACACAATCAATCACAATGCCACCTGATACAATACAAGCAATAATTAGGGTATCATTCTGTTGAAGAGTGTACACTTAAAACCTCTTATAATTCATTTAGGATACAATGTAACTATTTATATCCCACTATGACAAAGCAATAGGCAATATGTGTATATGACAAACATCAAGGTAAAACCATCATTAGTTGCAAAATACGGCATTCTTCCATCCATTATTTAAGCACCACTGCATCCTATAGAGGATTGTGACCAACAAGAACATAACCTAGAAGACAAGCTACAAGGCTGGACTACGCCCTGGAGGTGACGCCAGTCTGTCCGCACACACCGGCACAGTTTAGAGACACCAACTAACACACAGGAAAAGTCACTGATCCTGGGGAGAACATGCAAACTCCACACAGAACATGCACCCCAGCTTTGAATTGAGCCTCAGACCCAAGAGCTCTGTGGCAGCAGCTCCAGCCTCCATAGTGTTCTTCTGCACAAGAGTAGACGTTGATGTACATTATGCCTATTTTTTCCCCAAGTTACATCATTTAAAACACTTTAAAGATTAATTACAGTACCAAAAATACCCCCAAAGTTTTTTTATTTAATTTTACACCACTTGTTTCAACCAGGAAAATCCATAGGAAATCAAAGTAATGAAATGCAGTATTAATGTCTGTTATTTTTTTAAGATTTTAGTTAGCCACTTCAGTAGTACAGTATTTCCTTCTAAATAACCCTCTTAACCATGTACCAAAACTGATTTTATCACAGGCAATCCTAGATCTGCCTTTGAGAGAAAAAAATAAAAGTCACAGATTCATTAAGAGCAAAAACAAAAACTCTCATTGCAACTTTGTTTTTAATAATGTTCAGTAGTCGAACATGGTTTAAATCTGCATTCACATTATTGCTCCATGAAAGCTATTAATTTCCCTGCCTTCCTTTGTTATCGGTTCCAGCTGTGTACACATGCAATGATTTCATTTGGCACTCTCCCTTCCAGAAACACATCTACATTAAGTCTTATTGAATCCTTTATCTACTTCACTGTTTTATAAACAAAAACTGCATGAAGTTCATTGGACACCTAAAGATTTTAAACACAAGTACGTGAACATGGAGGGCCTGAACTCTAAATATTACAGTATATTTGACTCGTGTTTATGTTTTCATTTTCTTTTTTAAAGACGAACAATCATTAAATACATTCCTGCTTTTCACATGCTGCCTTCTGAGATATAAGAGATCTAAACTTTCTTTGTGGATACATCAGAAGTCATATTAAATAGATCCAATTAACCACAGTGCGTGCCGATGTGTGTTAAATCAATAGACCTCGCAGATGTCTGTGTGTGTTTGGGAAGCGAACAAGCTGACCTCACAGGAGACTTGTGTAGGTAGTCACTCTTCCTGGTTACTGTGCTTCATGCTTTGTTTGGCTTGACGTGTAATTATTTTTTCCATTAAACAACACAACATGTATTTCACTTAGAGTTTCTTGGAATGAGATTTCAATCGGGGGCCATTAATACACTCCTGACATTGAAAGTTTAGAAAAATAACAAGATGCACCGCAAAGAAAATCACCCAGTGTCGAAGGGAAACAAAATACAAAAACTAATTTGTTAGCTGTAGGTGCTGCATATGTTAAAGGGGCCACATCCAGAGAAGGTGAAAATAACAGCCTTGTGAAATAAGGAGTTCTATCATGAACAGAAGAAAGATTATTAATATTTTGTCAACACCAGGCTTTTGTCAATTTGTCGATTTATATCCTGGTGAGATCTACCTTCAAGTATTTCTACTAAAACAGAGCAACGTGGCTTGCAGTGCTATAAATTAGTGGTCAGTTGTTAGATTTGCTATCAATCTTTTTGACTCCTTGAAATATAAATACAAAAATAAACAAAAACTGAATAGCAACATCTTAAAAGAGTCTTTATAAACATTTTTCCTGGTAAGGTTAAAAACAACAGCAAACAAACATTTTGCTGACACAGCGTACTGTATGTGTGAGGGCTTTAGAAACTATCTCAGGGATTGCAAGTACTGTGACAGACTGCATGAGAAAATATATGTAGCATACACTGGCATACACATTAAATAGCTGCATGGCTTTTCACTTAAGGAAATAATGACACTGAAAAGTAAAAGATCTTAAACACATCTTAAGCATAAACATTAATAAAGCAGAAAATTAGCTGAGGTACTTGTACTTTTAAGAAATGTGTTAATCAATGCTTTTAGGAAATGTTTTTTAAAATATTTTATATAGTCTTATAATTTTGTGCCTCATTAATCTGTCAATAAGGCAATCACATTTGGTCTCTGCTGATGTTAAGGCAAAAGGCAGCTCATCTCTGTAATTGGCTTCTGCACTGTCCTACAAGTTGACCTCCAGTCATCACCGCCTCCTGATGCACATCTCTTCCAGAAAGCCCTGGGTTCAAATCTGTGTGACGTGATACGCTTTTCGACAAAAAATTTCAACGACAGGCAGTGACAATCTGATAGACGTCTTTTGCCGTTAGAAATGCAGGAAAAGCAGCCGTTTTTAAGAATTAGAATTATTTTAGGTATACCAACCAGATTTGTCATCGCCAGTGTATGGTTTTTCTCATGCTCGCAGAAAGCTATGATCAACCCCAATCGCACACGTGGGGAAATGAAAACTCGACAGACTCTGACCCCGCTCACCATCGAGCCACTCCTCTTTTTGACGTCACTGCACACACTCCAGTACAGGAAGTCTGGCGGCCCTTGGCTGAGACGCTTCCCTTTTTGTGTTCCAACAAGTGCCTGTGAAGGCGTAGGTGTCTCTAAGAGCCAAGAGCCGAGAGCCGCGGCAGACTAAGCCCCTCCCCAGCCCTCGTTGTTCAGACAATTAGACCGCTAGGCAAATCCAGGTCATAGTCGGCTAATGACAGGATTTCGAACCGGTGATCGCTGGATGAACCTGCATTCAATGACAACCTTTGTTGTTTAAGCTAGTCGGGAGCACCAAACGGATTTTAATTCGGGTTTGTCCTATATCAATTCAATGTAAGCAACCGCAAACAGCTGTATGGTTTTCACATATACGTCCGTTTAAATGGTTAAAGTTAGTTCTGAGACAGAAATAGTTCTCACTGGCTACTAACGTCGACTTTATGAACGCAAAAGCAGAAAACAGCAATTTAGACGGTTCTTCCCCCTAGCACTGTGAAATTTACATTCCTTCCCTTAAAATAAAAATACTGTTACAAATATGGTAAATACCATATCGCAGGACATTTGTATCAAATACTGGTATCGTTTGACAATTTATTGCAACAAGAAAAGTACTATATCTCTTACGTATATATTTAAACAAATTAAAGGGACCAATGTTAGCATAAACGTTTAGCAAGCAATTCTTACGAGCAGCATTCAAATCTTTTGTGCTGTGATTTACTGGGATATTTCAGAATAATGAGTTCGTGTCAGAAATTCCATTGTGATGTTTTAATCCTTAACTTAATAAAAGGTATGCAGGCATCTTAATTAGAAAGGATTTCGAGTACAGTAGTCTGAAAACATGTCACTAATTATGTGAGTAAATACTGCAGTAGGCATTTATGATTACCAGGTTTCTGAACCTTAATGTGGGTATCACTTATTCTGAGCTGATGACTACAGGAATTGGGAATTTACACCACTGTGTTTTTCCATTAAAAACAACATTATGGCCAAACCTGCATCATTTATAAAGAAGAAGACTTGGCTGTTTAAAACATTGCCTGAGAAAAATCTGTCGAACAGATACCTACTATAGATCTGCTATCCTTCAATCATTTTATCCATTTTCCTTTATGGTCTATGTATTACATATAGATATGATGCAGAGATTACTTTTATTTTTGAGATCTGGAAAAAGTTTTCGATTATGTTTATGTTTTGTAATGCAAAAGAAGAATATATGAATTATGTACAGAAAGATATCACAAAGCACAGTATTAGAAACCTTCTGCATGCCTGTGAGTTCCATTCACACATTAGAGATTCTTAATGGCGATACATATAATGATATGTCTCTGCTGTTTTAACACAAAACAGGCTGCATTGTTTTTTTATTCACATTTATTCACATTAAAGGTAACATAGTTTGTTCCTTGGATTCACTTTGCCTTATCATCCATCCATTATCAACAGCCAGTCCTTCCTACTGTATGCTCACAGGACAGAACAGGGACAGCCCAGAGACGCCAGTTCCCACTTTTAGAATGTTCCATCCCTCCATTCATCCCTCCAAGCATTGTCGGGAGCTGCTTTAGTCCTAAAGGATCACGGGGTACTGGGAGCCTAGTCCAACAGGAACTGGCCTCAAGGTGGAGCTTACCTTGGAATGAAGGACCAGTCCATTCCAGGGCCAAAGCATTGACAGACTGGGGCAGTGTTCACCACTTTTACGTCACCAGCATGTCTGTAGAAAGTGTGTGTGTGTGTGTGGTGGGGGGGGTAGCTGGAGCAGCTAGTGAAAAGCCACAAAACTTTATGGAGGGCCAACATGCAGACTTCACAGAGTGGAAAGTGTCCCAGCCCAGGATAGCCCAGGGCTCTGAGGGCTGTGAGGCAGCAGCACTAACCACCCCATCACTGTGCTACTCATTACACTTATCACACGTGTGCTTTTCTTTAGCTTGTTGTGTATTGGGAGCAAATTATATAGAATTCACTTTATGAACAAGCTGACACCATGTGCATCATAATGTTTCATCATTTAAGTGTTTCCTAAAAATAAATCTGTTACAGTTTACACAAATACCCTGTCAGGTATAATCCTCTGTCTAGATTTCTGGAAGGAATCGAGGGAACAGTGGCTAAGCGGACTTGAGACTTTTGTCAAATGTTAAAAGTGTGCAGGTCTCTAACGTGAAAGTTATAATGTATGTAAATATCAATGGAACATCTCTTCATTAGCGTTTTTTATATGCAACATGGGATTCACCAATACAAAACAAACGTGAAAGAGTTTTTGCGGTAAAACATGTTTTCTGTGTGAATAAAATAACGTCCATGATTTGCCTTTTAATTGCATGCTTTTTCTTCACATAAAGACCTTATATATTAATTGTGGGGCTAAATAAGAAAAGTAGTAAAGAAATCTGCACAGACTTGTCTTTACTATGACTTTTGAAAATGAACCCCCATTCCAGAATGGCAACCTAGTTCTATGTCATGGTGTTCCATTCCAAGTGTACCTATTGAACCACCTCTGGCAATAATACTCATAACATATCTATAGATGTATTTCTATTAATTTCCTATGTAGGGCACTAACAGCAATATATACTGGTAATTGTGGTCAATGTATGCAAGTCTGTTGTCTCAAATTTCTTGGCTGTCCCGCAGTTCAGGACTCCAATTAACCTGAGCAGAATGCAGTGCCAGTCACAGGAAAGTTTATTGACGACGAGAGCGAAAAGAATAATGTTGTTGCTGTGATGTAGCACACTGCAGGGGCTCCTCCCTTGCCAGTGACAGAGAAGTTTGCTCTAGTCATTTATCAAGTCCTCTCTGGCCACTGAGGGGCTGGCTAGTCCCCTGGCCGCCTGCTGCTCAGGGGGCCGGCATGCAATATGTGCATTTCAGGCCTCTGGTGGGCTGGCAGAAACTGCTGATGTGCTCAGTGCTGCTAAGTTTGATGGATTTGTTGTTGTCATTTGCTTTAGTCCCATTCCATATAACAAAACAAAAGGAATCATTAACTCTTTTGTGCTGTTCAGGAGTTTTATAGGTTACAGATAATGCAAAACTAGATGGGATACAGATGGGGTCAGTTGGAGCATTCTGTGCTGGGCTCTCCAGAATGGAGTGTTCTGCATGCATGGATGAGTTTGCATAGAAAGCTGATTACAGAATGATTTAGTGACTGCTGATATCCTTTCTTTTTCAAACCCCACCAGAGGATTTATTTCGCCATAAGTGTGAGATTGGCGTTGTATACCATTTTTATTTACAGCTTTTCAATGCAGGATACCTATTCTACAGAGCCGCACAAGCTCAAGAAGAGACATTACAGTAAATTCTACTGTTTGAGGCCTGCGTCGTTTAAATATGCTTGATTGCGCTGGATGGCTTTAGCTCTCTCCTGAATTGCTGCAGCTTCTGTCACAGGCTCTCTGCTCGTGAAATGTTTCGATGTATTCCTTGTTAAGATTGCGGAAGCTATGATAGTATGCCGTACCGACTGTTAAATTGGAACCGCACACGTGAACGCACGTGCTAGTGAGTCTGTTTATAAATAATAGCAGCAAGTTGACAGTTTTGTGACATTGCCTTTTGTAATTATAAAGCATGGCCTGCAGTATATTTACGATAAAGAGCTACAGTATAGGTCTGCTGTATTGATTGAAAATCAATCGATGATAAAAGAAATCACTAAGTTCTGAGCACATTGGCAGTATTTGTTTTCTTGCATGTAATAAGTATTTTTATGCTGATAAAGTCGTTCGCTGTTCGAAAAGAAGGCAACATAAAAGAAGGGAGAGTGATGACAGTGTTAGCTGCCTGCCACTCTTCCCAATTTGTAGATCTTGCTGAACCTCCACAAAAGCTCCATATTATATATTTGCTGCATAATTACGTCAATTTTCCATATAAATGCAAACCTTGTTACAAGCATATCAGAGCTGACAAACAAATCAAACAGGTGGATTAAGTTGACTTCTTCAGAACCACACAACACATAACACAATACACGGGCATGCACTTAAAACTGAGAACAAGAGGAATGTCCTTACACAAAGGGTGGTGGGAGAATTGAACAAGCTACTGAGCCATGTTGTTGAAGCTTATACCCTGGCTTCTTTCAAGAAAGTTCCTTAGATCAATTAGATACAGAGAACCAAACATGCTAGATGGGACGAATATTTCCGACTGATACTGTATGTATCTGTTCTGAAGGTTCATTAGCCAGCAATCAAAGATTATTACATTACAAAGATTATCTACAGACTATTTGAAAAAGTTTAAAGACTAAGTACCTGGAAACGGCATTACCACATTGAACAAAAAATATTTTTTTTAATCTTTATCAAACTGGATGATACACAAAGACTGGAGAAACACAATGCAGGGAAGGTATTTCACCAAGGGTTTCTACAGAACAGTACCACCACACTACCAGATCAGATGTGAAAAAAAAAGATACATTCATTCATTTCACTATGTCAAGTTATAACAGTGTGAGACAACATACAAATTGAGACTGTAACAAAGGGCTGCAGCAGTCAGCTGTTGACTTCAGGGGTTATGGGGGTGATTGAGAGTGTGTTTGAGTGCCCGAGGCCAAAGTCTAACAGCACTGTTACACAGGCAAGGTCATTTTAGTAAAAGAGTACACACTCTATATATACAAGCTGTCTTGAGTACTTTGGACAGCAACAACTATGGAATTGATTATTGTTTAAGAAAATGGTTTTGGGAATTCATTCACTAAGATGAATGAAATAATCTCTCGTGCTAAACGTAAACTAATTAATTAATTTAAGCTGTTTGGATGGAATAGCACCCTGGTAGTTACCAAGGAAGTCCTACAATAGTTAAATACTATAAATGCCCCCTTTTTCCTTTCATTATCGTGTTGGCCCCATCATTTAAAAAGATGTAAAATACAATTATCATGAAATTTTTAGACAATGATCTATATGCAGTAGGTTTAAAACCAAATGCTTATAAAAATTACAGTACCACACACCAATTAGAATTCTATATCTGCTTTGACCACTGACCTCATTTTGTGACCTTGATAATTCATTCCCATTCTCATCAATAACTTATACGAGCAAAGTTATTTCCTATATAAAACTAATCTTTCCTTTTTATTGTATTTTAATGAAACAGAGTTTGTTCTAAGCCTTTAATTCTTTCCATTTGTTATGTTTAGACAACTCATTAACTATCATTTATTATCATTAGACAGAATTTTTAAGCTTCTTTTCCCTGGAGATCCAATGCAGTCTTTTTCTCTGTTTGTATTAAAAACAAATATGGACCTGCTGATGCATTAGATTAATGTGCTCCCTTAATGCTTGCTGCACAGCCCTATCCCAGCTCACAAAATGGAGAAAGCCTTTTATTTTTCCAGTTACCGGATATTGAAAGACTCTGCATACACCTTAAAGGTGAGGCTTTCAGGTTCAGGAAGACAGAAGGAGTATCCTGCTAAATTACTCTATTGGAGGACTATAGCATTATAATTTAACGTGGTGTCAAAAATGCATTATGACACAGTGCTAAGAAAAAGTTCATGAACACCCTAGGTTGATCTGTATTCTCATATCTTTAATATCTAAAATGTAATTAGATCTTCATTAACCTTTTATTAAAAGACGATGATGACCTGATTAAATGAATCCAACAATGATCCAACACTAAATACCCTCATGTGAATAAGTAAAGCAATCCATAGATTTAGTAACACCTTGAGTAACATTGATTACAACTAGACAGTTCCTGTAACTGTTTATCAGTCTCTCATATCGACACTTAAGAATTTTGACCCATTCCTCCTGACAGAACCACATGTGAGGGAGGCCGTGCATGACCAGTTTGCCTCAGGTCCTGCTATAACATCTCAATTGGATCTAGGTCCAGACTTTGACTTGGCCGATCCAAAATTTGTTTTTTTTTCGTCTTTTTCAGCCATTCTGTCATTATATAATTTGTGATTATAGCTGTATGATCCACCTTTGGCTCTGCTTCAGCAGCAGAATGGATGCCCTGACATTCCTCCAGAATTTGCCAATACAAAGCCATCAGCAAAAGATGACTTGCCACCACGGACAAGTACTTCAACGATGGCAAGTCGTCCTAATCCCGAGGTAACAAAGCAGCTCCAACCCATGATACTCCCACCACCGTGCTTAACGTTTTGCTTTTTTACCAAACAAAACATTTCTCAATCTGGCCAAAAGCTTCAACCTTTTTACCGGAAACTTTTATCCAGAGAACACTCTTCTGTAAGATTCAGTAGTCATGTGGGTCATCTACAGTAGGTACTCTTCTGCTATAACTTGAAATGGGAGGCAATGTTTGTTTTAGAGAGCAATGGTTTTTCCTGGCTATCCTTTTCATTCTGTTTCTGGAGGCTGAGGCATACAGACTCTGAGGTGCTGGTGTTCTTTGTGACATCGTGGATGATTTCCCCTGTTTCTCATGGGGAGATAGTGACGGCATCTACTGCTCCTGAATAGAGTCACAGTGGTCTATTAAAATCTTAAAAAATATTTTAAGATTTGTAAAAATGATAGAAAAAATAAAATATTTTTCATTTGTAGCCTATGCGTCTGACAGTGTATGGATGGAAGATTTAGAAATGGTTTTGTAACTCTCTCCAGTCTGTTGAGCATCAGCTACTCTTCCTGAGGTCCTCTGAAATGTCTTTTATCGTAGCGTGAAGTGTTTCCACTAAGCTGTATGGTGAAGACCACACTCACAAAATTTCTGGCCATTATGTAGGAATGAGCTGCCCAAATCAGTCCCTATTTACCCATTACCCAATTTAACCATATGATTCCTTCACCCCCCTTAACTGTAGTAAGTGATCTAACGGTTCACTTATTATGTCACATACAGTAATTCTTAATTATTCATTTTTTCTACTTTATACTCTTTTTAAAAATAAAGAAATTCAATGTACAGTAGCTGGCTATGATACAAGTGCTTCTTGCCTGTGTACATGTACTGTATATATGCTGCCATTTCACATGGATGAGCCAAAAGTAGCACATGAGCAAAAGAAGGGGGTGAATATGAATGACAATGGACCAAACTGTATAATATTTGGCTTTTGTTATACTTGTTCATGCTAATTTCCCAAAAAGCAAAAAGAATGCTCACAACACTTTACAGGTTGTACATGTGAAGGACTAAGCTGGTACAATCTTTCCCTCTTTACCAACATCCAGACCTGTTGCATGCGTCTATCACTTTGACAATAACCTACATTTTTCCAATAATCTTCCCTAAATCCAGTGCCCTCTGGGCTTTGGTATTGTGTAGCAAAAGAACTAAAAACAACCAGTAGAACCTTCATGAGCTAATTAGCTTTCACCAAGCATTCGATTTACTCAGAGATTTTGTCAATTCTATTTTTGTAGCCAGGTTTTAATTTCTACCAAATGCAGTGCCTCTGGCTCAGGTTAATTTAAGAATTTGTATTAATGCACAGTATGCCCTCTACAAATGAAGGGCTCTGGGGTTGTCAAAAACGTTCAGGCATTACAATTACAGTATCTCATGACTGCTGCAAGAGATGTTACTGTATCTAAGACTACAATGATGACAGTAATTAGAGTAATATTTTGAAGACATGATAAAAATGCTGAGGCACTATTAATTGATATGGACATAATTTTGTACTGAAACAGAAGTGATGTATCTAGCTACTGTAACAGAAAGAATTTTATTGAAATGCTATGAAACAGTTGTCTCTCAGTCTACTCTCACCAAATAAACAACAAGACATAAAAAATTTGGTCATGGAGTAGTGGGAGGATTGGTTATTAATTAGCCCCAAATTAAAATGAATTAATTATTTACTCTCTGATTTCAAAGATTATTAATCACACACAAAGTAGTGAAGCCAATTTGTAAGCAATTATAATGAAACTGTAAAAGTCTTTCTTACAACAAAATATACAAAACTAAATTTACAAGAAATTTAAAGGAATTTAGTCTCAATGAAGCTGCCTTGGTAGCTGAAGCAATTTATTCATTAGAAAGTTTTTCTGCATAAATAATGTTGATTAATTAGCAAGTCAAAATCACAGAGGATGATCTATGTAGAATATATCACTGTCACGGGAGCTTCAGAATTTTTCATTTACACAGCAAGCACTTTAATTATGTTAAAAAAGCTTTACAGCTTTGATAGAAAAAAGAAGAATTGTGATTAAGATGGCAGATTCTACAGGCAATAAATGCATAAGGTCTCATAGCAAGTATAATCATGTAACTTTTCTGTCACTGCAGAAATTTAAACACTTCTGTCATATACTGTAGAACATTCTAAAGTAAATCCCACCTAAAGACTTGGTTTCAACAACAAAAAATGTAAAACCTCAAAATTATGTATGATATATATATATATTCATGACTTTTCATCTCAGACGCTTAAATAATTTGTTAAAAGGTGCAGCTGTTCAGAATATAGCTTCTTGTGATAACTCGTGGTTGGAGCCTTCCGTATAAAAACTCAAGATATGGTGATCAGTCATGTAGTTTTGACCTATGTGATCCAGAGTGAGAAGAGGTTACAAGTATAAGAAAAGTGCATTAACCTCCTCTCAGACCCCCTGCAGAAATTCTCTGTCTACCCATTCAGCTGCCCTATCACACTTGCCGAGACATGTCTACTGACAAAGATTTCTTACTCCTCTCTTTGGGAAGGCTGCCCATGGAGAAGCCACATCCATATGAAGAGAAGCTGGGTTGGAGTCCGCATTGTGCAGACCATAGCATATTAATATATTATAATCATAATCTATTAAAAGTTGGAAAACTATGAATGACTCTGGAAATGTGGAATGAAATTACGAATAAAAAAACAGACTTTTCTACAGAGGACTGAACGTCCCGTGAATAAGAACTACCTGCTGGCGTAAAGACATACAGTATTGGAAGGCCGGAGGGCTGAGAGCCGGTCACAGAAAGTTGCAGGCAGTGGAAGAGAGTAGTAAGTCTGTGTAGCGAAAGCTTTCGGGAAGCACAATAACAGAAGGAAAGTGATGGAATCTTTTTCTGGCGCTGGTCAACATTCTGCTCTGGGTTCCTTTAGGCATTCTAATTGGGGAAACTCTCAAAAAAAGAAAATGCAGAGAACAGCCACTCTTACAAAGGCATTTATGAATATCTTCTGTGACAATAATGTAATTTTGCTACAGTAGCCAATTTTAAGTTTTGGCTTCTGTGTATTCTTGTTTCCTTTTTATCATTTGAATATCTATTGGATATTATTTCCTCTTAGACTTCAAGGCCTACTGGGTGTATATATAATTATTTTAGCAGGCAATAAAGCTGGTGCAGCACCATAATGTCAAGATCATTACAGTTAGAGCTGTTAATAGAGCTGCAACAGTGTGGCAATATTGAATCACAAATGTCTAGTGTGATATAAAGTTGCACATACTTGTTTTTCTAACACAATTTCTAAATGTCGGTATTTGAAAATGTATCCTTATATTTAAGAAAATGTGCCATTCTTGAGTATAGTATAAAATGGCCTGTAGAGGCCAGATCTACAAAGTAAATAAGGCCTTTGACACTAAATCTGATGCCCATACAAAACAGGTCTCATTTTAATGCATTAGTAGAACCTTAACATTTTGGAAATCACACACACAATAAGCCTAATTCAACCACTATTAAGGCTCACCTGATATCAATCACTGCAAACTCACCATTCCATAATTAAAACCAAACATCCAGCAATATATTCAGGAAATTAATATGGTCTAATGGCACCTCCCGAGTTTTGTTCATTATAAGCATTATGATGATATTCAAAAACTCTGAACTGGCAATTTAGTCATTCAAGCCTTGAACATTTCAAGTCTGTTGGTTCTTCGTTGCGACAAGAGGTGGAGCCCATCTCAGTGAGGGAGGCTGTGTCCCACTGAAGCTGAAAGCTGTCAGTACTTGAGCTGTAATCTCAAGAGCGGAGTTGGAAGAATACTAAAACTACACAAATGAACTGCAGTCAACATGCAGAGTGCACGAGAGATTCATGTATTGACTCAAGTGCTTTTTTATTATCCTTTATGAACCCAGCAATGAGCTGTCTAATGCATTATCTGAATAACGCATATTATTTCATCTACCATAACATGCTAATGCGTGAGAGTCAATGATATGCTCATCACTTTCGATTAAAAAATGTAAACCCAATGTATAGGAGTCACAATTGCTCACCCAACTCAGGTTGTAAATGATACATACATTACCCTTGATATCCCTTTTTATTTGTAATGTGCATCATAATTCAGTCATTCTACTTGAGGGTTGAATGTATAGTAGCACCTCCCCATGCACTTTTAAAACAGGAGAAAGCAATTCACCTAAAAAAAGAATGGCTGACACCTAACTAATATCTTTAATTCTAATTATCATTAGAAGCTGAAATGCCCATGCTTTCAGTGTAATGGTGATTCCCAGCAACCTTTTTCAAATTTAACTTTATTGCAATTGATATTCAGGTAATTGATAATGCTGCTGTGAATAATGTCTTCAATTTTCCTCCTAAATCCTATTTTGGTAGCCATCTGGGCTCCCTGAACTGCTCCCTTGAGAACAGAGGTAATAGATAGTAATTACTCAGAAGTCATTTACTTTTAGAAGTGTTTAGTGCTTATCAGTTTTACAATTAAAATGGAAACGAGCAGCAGGGTGTACCTTTTTGATACAGGGTGTGATTTTTTGTATACTTTTCCTAAATTTGAAAAGAGGTAGACCAGTCCTGAATAGCAGATAAATCAATGTTACACAGTCTCTGCTATGTAAACTGAAGTTATAAGAGGCTTTTCAATAAAGTATACAGTATGTAAGACATTCTAAATCAAAATTTACACTGTCTATAAACAGTCTCTGTATACACACAATATGCACACAACAAGAATTTGTGAGGGTTTATTAATTGTACATAGGGCATTATGAATGAGCATTATGAACTAAAACATGTCACGTTGTCTTGGCAATTAATCTGATAAGGAAAACAACTTAAGTAGTACTAAAGAAGAAATCTTGATCTAAAAATGAAATATATGCCTTATCTATCCCTTCAAAATCTAATCTGCTCTTTAGATGAACGGATGTAATTGCTGTAGAGATAAATTCCTTAAATACTATCTGTATTTTAAAATCCAGGGGAATCAAAGCTTCTTAAACATTTTTACATAAGTCGGTTAAAGCCTCACAACAAAATCTGCAACAAATGTCCACTTACTGTATTTTCACAGCAGTCTGCATGCCATCTTGCCTACTAGGCAGCAGTAAGCTTAAATTACATTGAAGTAGGCTAAGCATATAGTGACAAACTTCGAAATATGACATAAAGGAGACAGACTTACGGATACATTTTACAGTTTTCTGAAAAATAATTTATCTATGACAGGTTTTTAAAATGCATGGCTTCTAATACTTACTTGTGTCTGTTGAATAGCATCAGTACATCCCAGAAAGCTCTTAATGGGATCTGAGACATGCTGGCACACATCCAAAAGGAAAAAAAAATGTTACTGGCAGTAATCTTACTGAGTAGAACAGAGGGCTAAGGTGACATGAGCTCTGCTGCTCTTTGACCAGTTCCTAGTGGTCAGTGGTCCAAATCACAGAGACTAGATTGAATTTATTATTATTGGGCCAAAGGTATCACATACGTATGGTGTGAAGGGGGAAATGATAAGAGTGATAGAGGAGATTTCTATCCAACTGGAAAGTGGGTAGAATAAATGAACTGGCCTTCTTAGTAAGAGAAACTGAATGTATTGTTTGAATGCATGCCTTTGTGTGATTTTATCTTAGTTGTGTTGGACACAATCACATGCTGATAGCTTACCCTTACTGGAGAGGGTACATTTCTAAATAATTGTGAAATCCGCTATCTGTGCCATTCGAAATTGGTGTTTAGAATTATCTAATAACAACCTAATGCAGAGTAAGTGCTTCACAGTTAAAGCTAAAATATCTTTATTATATTTCCTACTGGAGTTCAACACTGAACTGGCCCAGGGAGAGGTTAGTAGAGGTGAGAGAGGTCATGTGGAACTAGTAACAGACACTGGCTGTGCCTCTGAGACATGACTTCAGAGACAGCTCTACAGAACTCCACAGAACGCAACACAATGAGAGCAGAGGAAATTAGGGACACAAAGCTCGCAAGGCAAGCCTCCCTACTGACACAAGAAAAACAAAAGCGAAAATGAGAAAATGTTTAAAGCTTGGACTAAAAAACTCATTGTCTGTGGAAATGCTCTGATTCCCACTTAAAACATAAATCTATGTTCTACTTCAAAACCACTTGGGGTACACAAGAGCTAATACATTACATTTGAAACAGTAAGCACCTAGTTTTATTTTGGTTTGAGGAGTATTATTACTTTGGATAACAAAACACTGAGCTCAAGTCATGTGATTCCATGAAAGAACCAGGTGCTCATTGTTTTAGTATTTTGAGCCACAGTAAAAGTTGAGTTGATGAAGAATCTTTGTAAACAGCTGTTCAAAAAGACAGATAAATTAATAAAAGAGCAACAAAAGACAAGACCATCGCCTGCTTAGTTAAAGAGGATTGATTGGTTGCTATTGGTATGACTGAAGGAGGCCTGTCTTGAGGGAAGCTGCTTGGAGAATTTGATTCTCTACTTCAACTTCAGCTAGCAGACCTGTCGAGAGAAAACAGAAAGCCAGCTTTCTGAGGGACGTCCAGTGTTCTGGAAGGTAGATGGTCACCACGGAAGTCCAGGATCATCGCATCTGAATAATCATTTTCAGGCTAAAGCAAGAGAAATTCCTGGAAGAAATAACTAGCATAACAACAGAAAGACTGTAGATCACAAATGATGTACTGTACATGCTTGGAGGCCACTCATGGGTAACTGAGAGACAAAATTGTCATCGACTTTGGGCTAGAGGTTTATTCATAGTTACATGTTGTTTTGCCTTGGGGAGACCTGATGGAAGACTACATGTGTGGAAATGTTGTGATGAACATTGTGCTGACTATTGTGTTGTTCAAACCACCTGGCAGGGCACTGGATGTGAGATGATGTGGAAAGCAAACTTAGTTAACACAAGGAAGCCTTTTTGTGCAGATGGAGGGGAACCTTACTGCTCTCGAATCTGAAGAAGACTCCACAGCTGAAATATTGTGTCTCTTTTTTTCTTTTCAGTACGGAATAAACTTTTACCTGTTCCTTTGCAGCCTACACAAACATAGCTGACATTGCTTCCTACTTGAATTTCTTCTAGGATTACAATGGCAGGACATCAAGGAAGCTCTTGTGGAGTTCTTGCAGTGACCATTTTTTCTACCAGCCTGCATCCAAGAGAAAATCTGTGGAACCAAATTGCTAATACCAGTGACGACAGAAGATTACTGGTCAAACTGCATAGATAAAGTGGCAGAACATCCCATAGCTGAAACTGATCAGGTCTATGCATCAGTGCTGCCAGGATCTGATATGCCCACTCTGCTTGGACACTGACAGTGGCGCCCTCTGGAGGGAGTGTAAAGCATAGCGTGGTGTAACCATGGGAGTCTGGGCTGTGCAGGTGACTAAGAGAGACCAAACTGTGCCGCCGTGCACGAGCGTGCTCCCTTAGCCAGTTTCTTTTTGATGTGGGGATCATCTCGTGGTTATTTGTGGGGAATTTTTTTCATTTTTCTACAGTTGTTTTTTCTTCCTGTGGCTGTGGTTATTATTGTGATTTACTGTAACCTTTTAGATACTGTATCTTGGCCCAGACAATTAATAAAGGCCAGATGTTTGTTTTTGTTTTTTCTGTCATTGGACACTGTCATTTTGTTTGGTTTGACGTTTCTTTACTTTAAGAAAGTGTTCTGTACACTTCCCTGTCTATCATAGATAGGTGGTTAGTAAAGTAAAAGAAAAGAGCAAACTTACCTGTTGTGTACTGGCTCATGGTTCGAATGGAGAGCTCCTATAGCCTGAGCAGGGTGTGGGGTCTTTGCGCCTCTTTTGACATGAGGTGGCATAGTCAGCTACTGTACATACTGTATGCGTTAAGAAGTAGCAGAATAGAGAAATACAGTATTTATAGATATACTGTAGATATAGAGATAGATATAGAAAAATGCATCTACCTAGGAAGGTATTTTAGGTCCATGCCATGTTTTAAGAGCATGTAGTTTTTGTGAATTATGGGAATGAATATAAGTTAGCTGTAGCAGTTTCAATGGGGAATTAGAAGTCATGACTGCAAGGCAACTGTATGATCTTATAACACACCATCAGCCTGAAAGACATTCCTTGTAAAACACATACCTCTGTTTCACTGGTCAAAATCATTTATGCCACGCTAATGAGCCCTAATAAGTGCAAAAACATCTATCTGTGGCTGCTGACTTGATTTTATAGATGTGAAAGGCAGAATTAGTAGTCTGCTTAGGTGGCGCTGACCCCTTCAGCGTTGTGAAATGGCAAGATTTAATTAATATTAATTCCTTTGCTTCATTGATATAGACACAATAAAATGTTTTCCTGATAAAGTCACTGTTGCGATACATATCAGGGTTTCTAATATTTGGGTTACACATTATAGCAGCAAACTTAACTGTAAAATAATTTTTAAAATGCAATAAAACTACCAATTCAAATATCTATCCATCCAAATCTACTGTACTGTAAGTACAACTGGATGGTGCCTTTCCAGCACAGAGGCAGGCACACTGCACTTTGAATGCAATTCCCTCCTTTTAATGTGAAAACATTATTCAGCAAGGAAGAAGCTCTGATCAGGGTGGCTGTCTTTTTATCTTTGTTTTTGCGTTAAATTGACAAGCATCTAGTGAAAGGGAATGCTGTATCCTCCACTGATTCTTCCTCCTAAATGAGAGCTATTGCCCCTCTTAGATAAAGGTTAATAGTAATTTGGAAGAACATTAAACCCTGCTTATTTTTATTTCTCATCTAAGAAGGGAATAATCGAGCAACACAACTCTCTGTTGTCCATTACAGCTCACCTTTGCTGGATAAAAAAGTAAACATTTTAATTTTTTCTGTGTTAATAGATTTAATGTTCATTTGTCTGTAGCCTGCAGGCAGGAATCAATGACATTTGAAATAATTGTTGTTACAGGGGTAATCTCTGGAGGAAAATGGTGCAAAACTGTAGAGAAGATTTGAGTAAATTACTGTGTCAGCTTCTATTTATTTGCTACATGATTGCCAGGGGCAGCGCTTCCAGATAACCATTAGGAGCCTGGACCATAAAGAAAGGAAACACATTGCCTTTGCCGAAAAGTTAGCGTGTAATGCGGCAAGTTATCAGTAAAGTGCTCCCTGTAGAGATACTGGAGGGCTCCGGGGAAAATAACGCGCAAATGTAAGCCGAGCAAATTATAGTTCTTCAAGAGCTCGATTTTATACAGAAAAGGAGATAGTGAATAACAAAAGCAATCTACACATACGCATATGTATATACAGTATTTGCACACACACGCACTAAATGATATGACTACTTTTATTGTAATGTACTGAACACTGACCAATCGTGATGGGTTGATCAATATGGTTTCCAGGTTTCATTATTTAGTACCGGTACATATATGTTTATAGAGTATAGTGTGATAAATTAGTGTTTATATCTATTAATGCTGTAGGGAAAATGTGGAGCTGGTATTGACGACCAGTATTCTGCTGTACATGCTTTAAGAAAAATGCGCAGCCAGATTTACATTGAAATGTGCTCGTCAGAGAAAGCATATTTTTTAAACGAATCACACAGGTTCCTAAATAATCGTAAATATTGGCCGAATTTATGTCCCAATTCGACATATGTCCTCATGCTGTCTTTTCCACAAAACTATTCCTAAAGGACAAAAACGCGTTCGACAGCAGACTAAATCGATGTGTGAGATTATATGCTACTGTTCTCGCTTACTTTGTTGCTTTCAGTATCTTTGAACTTCTGTCTGCACTGAAAAACTAATTTTTAGGGTTAATTTAAAGGAAGGTTATAAATCGATACATTTAAAAAAAGTAATAAAAAATATCTTCACCATCTTAAGTTCATCACCATCTCCGCTTAATGACGGGAGTGTGTATTCATCTACTGTATTTCTAGACAAAGGAAACCACACACAACAAGCATTTGACTTTTATTTTACACTAAATATTCTTTGAAATAGTGTATATGTAAAATAAATGAAAATGCACAAAACTAAGGAACCAGGTGGCTAGTGTCCTAATAAAGATGCACTGTGCAAGTTTTTCCAGCAGACTTATTACTCTTGAATTGGTCTGCTGGCTGTCTTCATTATCACTGGCTAACTAACCAACCATCAAAGGTCATATATAGCTAACTGTCAAAATACAGCAGTAAAAATCCTAATTGTACAAGAAACCACTGTTATATGGAGATTGTGGTAAGAGATTTCAGAGGTAGTTTTTCTCTAATGTCTACAAGGTCTTAGGTTACATTCCCAGTAGCTACTGGTAATTCAGTCCAATGTCTTGGAAACAGGTATCCTTTCATGAAACAAGTCTTTAGATTCAGATTTTACAATTCGTACTTGTGACTACAGCTTCCTCAAGAGGGGTAAATTCTTTAACTAAATCTGACGAAACTGTGATTGGTGTTGTTGTCAGCTTGTTTATACTCCCTGGCTCTTTCTCCTATACATGGGCGGCTGCAGCAGTGAGCATCTGGGAGGTGGACTTGGCATGTAATGAGAGGGACCATGGCGAATAGTTTGGTTTGCTATGCTCTGGTGTTTGCTCTTGTAGCAGTTATCTCTGAAGCCCCTAATGTAGCTGATCCTGCCTATTGAACGTGTCAGTGTTTTATGGGAAAGAATTAAAATCAACACAGATTGTCGCGGGCATCTATACAGTCTGCAAAAAACGGATTTTTTAAAGTGGGGTAGCCTAAGGTTCCCCAGACCTAATGGCAGAACTGCCCCTGCTCTTATACCAATTTATTTGGTGCAGAGGACACCAGACATGGAAACATGAGCTGTGCATATAAGCACTTCTCCTCTGGGATGCAGATTAAACAGAGTTCAAAATTAATGAATGCAGTGGAAATACACTGAAATTTGTAATTCAAAATGAAATCATATGTAACTAATTAAAGTTATGTTAAAGCATTATCCAGCTAATCCTTTCACTCCTAATCAAATGTATTTTATTCAGGTTTTTATTAGCTTCATGCCATATACCACCCACTTAACAGCAACCCAGAAAATGAAAGACCCATGTCAATGCTATCATTCTGAAAAATAGGTCGTGGCAATTTTTAAAAAAATATACATTCCCAATATCATTAAATGACAAAGTAAAGTGTTAAAGTGGGTTTTTTTCCTCTTGCTCAAGTGTAGTACATAGTATTGCCAATGGAACCGTTGACTTTTTAATCCGGGATTTAAATAAAAGAATCAAACAATTAACAGGAAGTGAAGATGAAAAGCAGGGCTGAATTAATTAAATGACACTGCTACGCCACCGCAATGAGGACGGTGAAGAAAAAGGGGTCGAAACAGTTTGTAGGGTCTGCTAAACAAATGGTGCTGGTCCCCGTGGGGAAGAGATTATTATAGGCTCCGTGTCTGTCAAACGTGTGAACACAATAAAAAAAAAAGAGAGAGAGAAAAGGGGGAGCCTGAGGCGGCACTCCAGCCTCTGAGGGACGGGAGGGCCCTGGCTCTCCGCAGCAACCCTGGCCCTGCCAAAGAATTTCTGTAATCTGTAGGCTGATCGTGGTGATCCTGTGGCTCAGGCTAGCAATGCAGCAGGCCCGGCTATTGTCGGCAACCCTCAAAGAAGGAGAGGGGGGGGGGAGTGAATGTCCCTTTCTGGGCCTGTCCTTATGAAAGCTCCCTGCTATTGTCCAAGAAGCACAATTGCACTTTTCTGATCTTTTGTGCTCTCCTGTTGACAGTGGTTATTAACTAAGCAGTCGGACATGGAAAGGATGTGACCCTCCTCTTCTCGGGCTGCTGTGGACAGGAGAGGAAGCAGGCGGCAGGCTTACATGTAGCATTAGGTTTAAAAAGGGTCTGGGGAGCTTCAGCGAGAGGGCAAAGCGGAAAGGGGTGGGGCAGAGCCGGAGACAAAGACGGGAGAAGATACTGTGGCTGGCGTGGAACTAGCAGGAAAAGTGAGCGCAAAGCACAGAACAAGAAAGAGAAAAAAAGAGTGACTTTTTTTTCATTGTGAGCATTTTTTTTTTGCTTCTCAAACAGATGCTAAGGCAGATGGTAGCGAATTAACCGAAAATGGGAGAAGAAGGAATGAGGAAGCACATTACTGGTCCAGGGAGGGTGGACATTAAAAAATAAAGATGAAGGGGGGAAAAAATAAAAGTTCAAATGCTCGCTCATCTGGGGGGGACAAAATGGAGGGGTGGAGGATTCCAGCTCAGAGACGCAACTTGCGATAATAATCAAAGGCGTGAAATTACAAGTGTAAAATTTGTGGGACCCGAGGGTGTGACGTGGCCGGCCTCCCAGCACACATGCTACTAACGAATTACCAGTGCGCTGTTATGTCTGACCATCATTAATAATCAAGAGAGCAGCACAGATACAAGCAAAGCACTCATTCCATATTAATGGAGGCCACTTAACAGCCTTTACTGCAAAAGTGGCATTATTGTGAATGTCTTCGTCACAGGTGGAGAAGACATTCTACAGAGGAATATTAGGCGAAATTGAGTGGCTTTTAATTTCTTTCTAACGAGGGATGGAGGCTGGGGAGCTGACAATACATTAGAGTCAGCTGGCCTGGCACAGGACTAAAACAAAAGGCTAAAGTTTTACATTAAAGATCAGATGATTCCCTCTTAATTTTAGTTTGGCATTTATTGTAGGAAATCTGACAAATGCATTTGTTTAAATTAACCTTGTGTGTCACCGTCCTTCAGCTGTTTTCAATCCGACTTAGCAGGCTACCACTGATGGAATCGCAGCGGTGCTTGATGAATCGCACCATTCTTACTTCTGTATGAAAAAAACAGTCATTTAAAACACTTCGCAAAGAAGTTCAAATACACCTCAGTTCAAAGAAGTCTCAATAGTCTAATTTTGAATATACTGTATATCACACAAGAAGCTCTCCTTCTTAAACTCCTTGCACAAATATGGCATTTTTAGAATTGTACATCTTAAAGTAACTCTAATATAAACACAATTTAACCCCATTCAAGGTAACTAGGGTGAAATGACTCTGTTTACATACAACCAAATAACATTTATTACATATTTGTAAACTTGTATTCAGAATATACTGGGCAATGCACCACACGATAAAGATGTTAAGTTCTCATTTGTATTTCTATGTCTCATACTTTTTTACCATAACATAGAAAAACAATAAAATAATTTACAAAAGCACACTAGAAAAGGGGAAAATGGACTCATACCACAGTCTGTAAATTGAAGTGCAGCTTAAGTTCAACACAGATGTGTGGTTTGGAAAATTAAACATGAGATGTATTAACTACTGCTTTGGTTTTCAGGTATTCAACCTCATTTTCTATCACCCTTAAAAGCCTTATAACAAACTATTGACAGAAGCACAGTCAGTTTTGTCTGACAACTTGCTGACTACACTTATTGAAGCTTCTCCAAATTGGGTCTTTTTGGCAGGAGAGTCAGTCTAGCAGAGTTTAAACTAGCAAATGTGACATTGTTACCTTTGCTGCACTGCTCTCATCAGATAGAGGGTTCTACAGTCCCATTAAAAGACACAAAGATCTCTAATAACTGCTGAAATTTTGAAACTTGCAAACTGTGACTAATTACAGTGGAATGGAAAGGTCATTTATTTCTCAGAAATTTAGTTTTTCTATTAAATAATAAAAAGTTTGCATGTCTCAAAACCTGTTGCCTGGAGACTCTTCACCTCGAGAGATGAACACTAGTCTGGGTCTCTGAGAACAGGGTGCAAAGCAGTTAGCTGGGAAGACCTGGGCTGGTTGGGTTAATGTGACCACGTTCAGTGGCAAAGTGTCACCATTACATGATGCCTGCTTGTCACCGGTGATTCAAAAAGTTGTGAAATGTTCTGGTAAAAAATTCAACTTAAGCTAAATGTGGGTGTATTACAGTACCCCAGAGGCCACAGTGAGTAGAAATGGTCAGGGATTCTCGACTCCCCAGGTGGGGGTGCTCCTCCTGTTTTTCCCTTGAGCAAAGAACTTCACTCAAGGTGCTTTGACAAATAGCCTGAATTAAGTTCTTTGCTCAAGGGAAATAGGTACAGTACCCATTTGTAATTGTTGGAAATGGAAACATGTTTGTCAGTTGAATAAGGTGGTTAAATAAACTATTTCAGGCACAGAACAAAGTATTTTTTTCACTTGTAGGCACCATCCTTCAACAAAGTGCACAGTTTGGCTTGATTATAAAATGTCCCGAGCAGCAATATCCTGTATTCTTTGGTTATAATACAAACAACCATATCAACAGTTATAAACTTGTTCCAGATCACCATTTTTTTTAAATAAAGAAGTGCTAAAATGTTCTCGGTTTTAAAGTCACTTCCATTCAATTTAGACTGCTGGTTTGTGTTTCAGTGTTCATTCAGTAGAAATCGGCAGGATTGACTTTGTAGTTCGCATCAGATCTCCTCATAGTGTGCTCTGTTCATGGCTAAAAAGGTTCAGTTCCTTTCAGTGGTTTCCATTTTAATTGCATCCCCTACTAGAAGATGTAAATAACGTCAACATAATCACCAAGGTCTTTTTCAAAGTAGCCTGGTCTTACACAGGATTTCCCATTTTGCATTTGCATAATTTATGTTTTTACCTCCTGCATACAATATCCTATGATTATCTACATTAAACATTATCTGCCGTGTGTTTGCTCATTGGTAACTGGTATCTAAATCTTCTTGAATCTCATGTGCAGCATGTATAGTGTTTGCCAGTCCTAATTTGGTCTCATCTGCAAACATGACTAGTTTATTAACTGTTCCAGAATCTAGATACTTGATATAAATTAAGAAGAGCAGTGGTCCTAGTAAAGATCCCTGCGGCACTCCACTAATGATATCATCCTAATTGTTGTTGTCCTGATTTGCAGGCATCTTAAAACACCTTCCCTGTCTGAGATGTCCTGATATCATGGGACTCTGCTCCTCACTAACAGAGATTGGTAACTTCCAGGAAATTGCACTCTTTTGCAACCTTACCTTAAATGGAGCAAGTTTTAGATTGAAAACCTTCAACTGGGTGCCATGCTTATCCTCAGTCTGGGATGTAAGTTCTACCATGTCTGAACCACAGGAGGAAAAGGAACTTGTGTACAGAGGGTTCATATGTGTTTCTCTGATCTCTCCTGGTCAGCAGAGCACAGAGCAACATCCAAGTATAGCAACTAGAGAATTCAGAGAAGTGGTAAAGATATGGTCCACAGCCACCAGTTCTACAACTGCTTATGGTACAATATTGTTTGGGGTTTCTTTCTTTGATTAAACATGAATAATTGCAGTTCAGAACTATACAGTCCAAGCTGCAATATCAGGATCCTGAACAGTTCCTAAAGACCACCTAGATGCTGCCATTTCAAAGCTGATATATGCATAAAAATATTACAAAGAAGATCATTCCTAGTAGACACATATATACACCATCGCACTATGTGGCATGGTATTGGATGTGGCAATTAGTCATGGCAGAGATCTTTAATTTAGGGTATAATATTGGTAATGTTCAGTGCCCCTTTTTAATTTTACTTTCCAATTATTGAAATATCACAAGCCTCATCTGGGAGCTGCTGATTAAGTTCACATTATAAGAATCATGTTATCAGTTCAAAAATAGGTTCCTTTGTGCCAATAATTTCCTTGGGATTTATGCCAGGAACATACTTTCCTCTGCACATTTAAGATAGTCCATTTCTAGGGTCCAAATGACTGCAACCCTCTCTTTTAATCACTTAGCTAGCTCATTTCCTTCTGACTATTAGAACTCTTCAGCTACTGGAAAATTGTTTCAGAGGAGAGCCAGAAAAGAGACACTGAATGAAGGTCATTATGTGGTAATCACTGGTTATTGTGTCCAGCATAAGACTGTAACCCACCACCACTGCTGTGACACCCATTTCTAATACACTTAACAGAGGTAGACCACCAGGTTTGACTGAATTAAGACACCACAATATTAAAACAAGAAATGGAACCTGCCTGTTAGATTAATACCCCATAAGGCACAAGGCAAAGACACAGTTTGTCTTTTGACATGAAAACAGCAACACAAATGTTACAATTCCAGTAGGGGCAAGAGGGAAATTGCTGTTTTTACATTTCTGTATCATTTTTTGCCCATAAGGAATATGGATAACAAATGAAATATTCAGCCCTATTGTCTGATTTATTTCTTTTATTATCTGCAAATATCACCCCACCAGTTTAAAGGATAGCTCGCTTCATTCCTGGCCTGCTCGCTGGGGGCCTGACAGCCTATCAAGTTTACGCGCATAAACAGGTCAGGATTGTCTGAGCGTTCCAATATGTTATACTTTAAGGTTTTGAGCATGCAGAATTTCTAAGTAGAAATTGAAAAAAGAAAAAATCCTTGAGGGGATGTTACAGAGGCCCGTGCCTCTGAAATGATAAATTTGCACGCTGTACGTTTTGAAATGGGGGAACAAAATGTTATTAATTTCAAACCAACAGGAGACCTGCACATAACAGTCTCTCAGACTGTAACTAATATTATTATCTAGGCGAAGCCAGCTGACAGCGATTTTTTAGTTTTAGTTGGAGGTTATGCTGTTTGTGGATCCTGTGATGCTATGGGTTGCCTTGCCAGCAGTGTTAGGGGGCCTTTGGAGATATACTCACCTCAATGTTGATGTCACAATGAGGCCAATCAGCTGTCAGTAATTGGCCATTACTGAACTACACAAGATGGGACACTAGGGAATATCAATAGAGGTTTTAAAGACACTATTGAGGTGGCAGTGCAGCTGTACTAAGGAACAGGATTAACATTACAGCACTATGCCGAGGTGAGATTAAAAAGCCTATCGATACAAAAACAGAATAATTTTTTTTCCAATGAAAACCACCTTCCTCTGGGACCACAGCGTTTTCTGCTCTATGTGAATCATTAGAAAAGGAAATGCACGTTACTGAGCATTGCGCAACCCTGAGAACAGTGACAACTTCATTTGGCAAACTTCTGCAATAAGAACATTTTCCCCGCAATCCCAATTTGAAAGTCCCACACGCACTCACACACACATGAAAAGGCACACTTCTAATGATCAGGAATATTATTGTAACCTGTCTCCTCCTCCTGGGCTTCATTTAATTTCAACACAGCAATGAGCTGAGACATTTGATGCTGTTCTGCTGTGGATGGAGTTTGCTCAGTTGTGTGTGGGGGGGATTTCTGGTGGAGAAAGGGGATGATGGGATTAATCTCGGTCCTCTGGGGGAAGAGAAAAAGACAGATTTAAAAATATTGACTACAGTTGAAAACATGGCTACGTTGGTGGACATCTGCTCTCAAAGTTCACCGCTTTGTCCTTTAACACCTTATTGAGATATTAAGGGTATCAAGAACATTGCACAAGGGTGACCAAACCAAAGATATAGAAAAAATCTGTTGATTTTAAGGGGCAGGAGAGAGAATATCATCGTGCAATTGCTGCTTCACTCCAGTTTCTTCAAATGAACATCCTACAGTGTCTGTTTTTCATCCTCTTACCTTCACTGACACATGGGGCAGAAAACAACCAGCACTAAAACCGAATCAAATTCATGAACCAAGCACACGTTTAAAGTGCAAAAATGAGGACTGTTTTTCCTGAAAGTATTTTTTCTTAACACTTTCAGAACATGAAAGACAAGTCATGTTTAAAAGTTGCTTCCCCTGTTCCCACAGCTCATTAGGGGCAGAGTTGAAATGCACTATGCTTTCTTAAGGTAATTATAATTCCCTCATTAAATTATATTAAGAATTTTACTCACCGACAGGTTTGCAAACACTGTGAAACAGGTCTTTTTTTTTGGCACACGGAATGTCACATCCTGCCATTTGATCTACAAAACCATGTCCTTGAAAGACAAATATGAAATCATATATTCTTGGTGACCCCCTACGTGAGCTAAAATTGTGGTGATCTGACGTACCACATAATTGCATGGTTATTGGCAAAATTGAACTGCGCTTTTCAGGGAAACAAGCGGATTTGCCCCCTGACCTCGAGAGCACTGCCAGTGCACCTCTATCTGATGCTGCGCGCCTATACGACTATAACTCCTGTCCATTCCTCACTGCATGTTACCAAACAGGCAGGCTAAAGATAGTTATTCCACCTTGAACCGATCTACAAACGGCCTCTGGAGAGCTCAGGTCCCTCTGCTGAGACCTCATATAGTACAGAATTTCAGGTTCTCTGAAAGAGAGTAAAATGACAGGAGAAGAATATTCAGCAACCCTCACTTTAAATCAAGATAAAAGACTGAAATGGAAAATAATGGGCCGAACAAACCCCCGGACGTCTCAAGCCCCTAATGGAAACACATGGCTGAAGGCTGAGGTGTTGTCAGCAGCCCGCTCTGTGACATTCCTTTTTGATAATCTGGCCTGCCATAAAATTAGAATAGCAAATACCTCCTGACAAAGATGCATGTTCCCCCTCTATTGTGCCATCATAAAAAACTCCGCTGGTGACTCCGAACGCCGCAAACTTCAATTTAAATTTACAGCGCTGCGAAAGGAGAAGTGATATGCACTCAAAAATTTTAATAACCTATTAAGTTACGACTTCAATTTCATTTTATGAATATTTTCCTTGGGGAGCACAGCTATCACCAGAGAAAGATAGAAATTTAAAAAAGATAAATAGTGCCATTAATCTACAACATTTCTCTTCCATTATCCTTGAAAATGAGGAGTTATTTTTGCTCAGATCCTCATGTAATTAGCTCCTTACACTTGATTCACTAGCCAGAAAATGACCATGTTCAGAAAATTAAAAATTTGTCATTAAGTGGAATTTAACATAATATCATTTATCTTTATATATTCCCCAGCTGACAAGCAGGAGCCTTGGAAGTTGATCAGGCTTTTGTGTCAAAAGCTTATATGTAACAACTGAGCAGTATGAAACAGAAGAAACGGTGGTTTGGGCTCCTAGATTAGTATTTAGAGCTCTATGTTTCCAGGATCTTTCTTTTTTCATTCTGAAACATGTACCTACTCTTTGAGACTTAGTACAACCACTATATAATTTGCATTTCATTAAAAAACGCATCTCATCTGCAGAGCTTCTCATTCTCACAAAACAGCAAAATACTAAATGTGGACATGTATGAGGTTATGTCATTTTTTGTATATATACGTGTCTTTTAATATTCCATTTTCATGCACGATCTTAGAATTCCTTTTTTTTTTCTTCAGTACAAATGTAGACTTGCAAGTAGTTCCAATGAAGCATAATGTCTTCTTCGATTAAAATATTTGCAAAATTATATAAATAACTTATTAACTACAAAGATCGTTTATCATTGCATAAAGCTAATTACAATACATTTTCAGAATTGTATGAAAGGGTGTGATTTACTTAATGCTGCAATATAATTTAACTGCAATAATTCAGTGTCAGTAAAATTAAAAAGTATAATAACTTATGGCGTAATTGAGCATGCTTTGTGGCAAGACACACGCATCATTGGTAACAATGAACAATAATAAATGCAAGAAAGGAGGCATCAATTTCTCCAGTTATGCCTGGCTTCAAAAGGTGTTCATTGCCTATTGCACTTCCTGGTTGTTTTTTTAAAAAAAAGTTGTAAAAAGATATTTCAAATTAGGGTAGAATTTGTGATGTGATTTTAACTGTGTAGTATAAATCTGCTTAGGTTCTCTCATTGTGTGTACTGGCCAGCTTAAGCAAGCCTTTTACTGTAAATCCTGGAACATCACTATCAGTTAAGCAAAGATTGTTAATAATAGAATAAACAAAGACCTTTTTATATGGATTGTCAACATATTCTTTTGGCTATCAAAATAGTGGTCAGACCAAACACTCCAAGCATTTTATACCACTATAACACTTTCACAGATCATTGCAACAGAACCAATAGATTATTTAACATTAAGTTATATACAATTTTTCCGCTACTCAACCCTATATGCCGAGATCTAGATGCTCTTCACAAGTAGATACAAATGCAAAACACAGCCTCCATTAGCATTTACAAGCATTGAATTTCTTTGCAATTTATAATTAAAAATCACACAGAGAAGGAGTCAGTAACAGGACAGTGATTCCCCTCCACCCCTTTCTAACTCTAAAGATACTGCCTGCTATGAAAGCATCGTATAAACCAGCTATAATAGAAATACAGTATTTACATTTTTTCTTTTCAAGATCCATAGGACAAATTAATAACGCCTGCACTGGCTCTTATCTTACATCTGAAATTATAACTACTGCCTTCTGATTTTCTGCATAAACCACCAGTATAAAATACAAAACTATGTACTGTATATATTCTTTTCTCTTAAAATGTTTTAGTTAAGAATGGGTATTTTAAAAGGATGGATTGCATGGTACCTGATTTCAGTGGAGATTTAAACCATTTACACAGGTAAAATCAGATGTGAGTCTAGAGCCACTGCACAGTACTGTACATCATTTGTTAATTTAATGTGCAGAACTAGATATAAGAGTCATCAGAGCTAACACAGCAGGATATCCTATAAGATTTAATTGATCATCAAAAGGAATGAAGGGAAAAAATACAATCTACTATCATTGTGTTGGATGTGATGAGAAAAGCCATGATTTGTCACTTGGCTCTCATTACTGGGTAACTACATTCTTGTTTAGTTATCATCCTCCTGTGACTAAGAAAACAGCAAGTTAAAACCTATTTACTGCATATCAATTCTGCTGCGACTCCCTCTAAATTCTTAGGTGAAATGCAGTTTAATGAGAAGTGTGTCACACACATTAAGAGATGCAATAAAGGAAAAACCATAAGAGGTAATTGCAATATAATTTACAATTTGTCTTGGAGAAAAAGTTAGAAAGGGAAATGTTAATGATAAACATACAGAATCAAAAAGTGGCATTCTTCAGATTATCATTGAATGCAAACTGGTAAACCTTCATCCTACTGACAGAAGACAGTGTGCAGTGTGGAAAACTGCCCTTTGTAGTTCAAACCTTACAATGTATACTGTACCTATACGAATAAATACAAGCAGAAAAAATAAAACCCCTAAGGTTAATTAGATAAGCAACATTTTGCAAATTAATGAAACAATGAATACATTTTCCATGAGAAAACTCACTCTCCTCATTTCACACTTTTTCCTCTGAAAACAAAATCTGAAGGTATGGCCCATAACATTCCATATTTCCATATCAACTCTCTCAGAGGTGTCTCTTCGTTAAAATCCCAGGCCCCACTTGTAATATATTTTAATTATTCTGAAATGCTTAAACAGTTCTTTGCTCGAATCTCGAAGCCTCACCTTAAGTGTGAAATAGAGCCAGAAACATTCCTATTGTTCTATTCAGTTTTATTATCACTGTAACATTTGTGATGCAATGAAATCTCCAACCAGATTAAGCATATATGGGTGTTGTACAATAAAACCTTCACAGCAAGTGTTTTATACAGGCCCTCGTCACCCATGCCTGATTCCCTGAAAATTGCATGAAGGTTTTAAAACACTACCACATTACTAGTAGATTTAAAACTAATAAACTCATTTCATAATAATATGTGCGGCCGGGCTGGTAATAAATCATTATGGGAGCCCTCGTTTTCCTGATGTAGGATTGAGGCACTGACCCCAATCAGTACATGCGGCAAATATTTAGAATTACAGTGGAAAGCCGATTAATTTCACAGGGTTTCTTACCAAAAGAGAGGGGAAAAAGCACAAGTTCCAAATAGTATTTCACCACCTAAGCGTAGCCTTATAAAAAAGTGAGAGCTTCCTATTTTTAAGAACATCAGCTAAGTGTTTGTAAAACAAAATCAAACAAAACTTGCATGACACTGTCTTGTTGCTTAATAGACCTGCAGATCATTTGTCAACATGATTTGTTTTTTTAATTTCCCTTAAACTCAAGTTAAAAAGTTGTAGTCTTGTAAGAGTGTATTAAAAAGGCAGTTGTATATCAATTTAACTTAGAGGGTCAAGATTATAACAGAGCACACAGGTTACAGAATCCTACTGGGCTCATTTCCTATGCTACAGTATATTACACACATACTGTATAGTACTGACATTCCTGTGTAGACCAGCTTTTAAAGAGAACAGAACAGGAAAAACTGCCTTCCCAAAAATAAACTTAGTAAGAGCTTCTCAAGATTAGTTTATATTTATGTATGACTTGTACAGAACAACCACAAAACATTGCCTAGTTACCCTGGGTGAATGAATTGAAGTATCTGAAAAGGGGGATTAGCTGATCTGTCCTGCATGTTTTGTTGGAGGGCAATTCTATTTCCCTGGAAATGCCATTTCAGTCATGCACTGCTGTGAGGTGCCAAACCATAGACCCTACAGAGCTCACATCTCAGCAAACCTGAGTATGAGAGCAGAAAAGGCTTGCAAAGGAAAGAAGACCGTTTGGCCCATCTAACTTGTTCAGTTGCTGGTAGATAATTGATCTGAGGATCTCATCCAGCCATTTCTTGAAAGAAAGCGGGGAGCTCACTTCCACAGCATGGCTGAGTAACTTGTTCCAGACTCCCGCAACCTTAAACGAACAAAAATTAAGGGCATAAAAAAGGACTCCGCTCCTGGGTAATGAGAAAGAGGAGCCTTTTAAACACAGTAGCGTATCACAAAAAAAGAACACTGCTTGTGATAATGGGAGAATGGTAAAACATTTCTCCTGATACTGCACTTGAAATGTTTCCGTTTCTTTCAACCTAACAGGTGTCCATAAAATGTGAGTGGTGTGCCATCCTCTTTTACTTCCTCACTTCTGCTGTAAACCCAGGGCTGTTCTGCAAGGCCTCACTCCCCTCCACCTGGCACAAAGTTTGTCTTCGGCTTCTGTTTGAAAAAATGACAAACTAAGACTGACTAAAGCAAGAAACCGCAATTTATAAAATAGGATTTAAAAAATGTAAACATGCGTGCAACCTACGCTTAAAATTGTTATTAAAACACAGGTATAATGAAAAACATGCTATAGAGGTCCTATAGACTTTAATGTAAACACAAATTGGAAAAATTGGATACAGCTCAGAAAACAAAGGAATACCTGATCTAATAGGAGAAAAGAACAAAATACAAACTACTTACCAGATATTTTCAACTGTTGTTAAGTAAAAACCATTCGACGTAAAGTGCGTCCTTGATCTCATTGAGGCTGTAGAAATCAGTAATAACTATTTTTATCTTGTCAATGCTTTGTAAGCAGTCCTACAGTTCAGCCCAAGGGGAAAAAAACAATTAAGTGTGTGAAGGTTTCACATTAGCATAATAGAGTGAGACATAGAGGTTTCTAATCCTGCAATGACAAAGATTCCAAATGCTACTTTTCACTTTTTCTTTCTCATACACCACATACCTTATATTTTTACAATACAACAAAGTTTCAAACTGACTTCCAGGACCACTTGGTTATTTAGATTGAATTTTATGGAAAAGGTTTTGAATTCTTCCTAATCTGTTGCCAACAGTCATGCAGCTCCTCTTGGTGCCAACAAAGCTGTGCTCTTAAGTACACACAGTGGTCATGCTGAGCATGTTTGCTCAGGCTTATGTGTCTTTGTCCAGTTTATAAAAGGGTGTTTTAGCAATTGGCTTCCTTTTCCACACATGTGATACATTAAAAATTAAACAATGTTTGCAGTTCGTGTTTGGCAATATGTTTCCAATACTGTTAATCACATATACAGCATTATGTTCTACTGATTGTCTTCTCTTAATATTCTCAAAAAAAATCAAAATAAAAATATCTGTGATGATAGTGATGATTGTGATCAAGACCAATTTGGTATGCAAGGAAGAAAGAAGAATTTTAAAAGGGTGTAGACACGAATGCAAAAAATGCAGATAAAAGGCAGATGAAATCCTTTCTACACAAATGAAGCTTATAACAGAAGCTTAGGAGTAAGGTTAGATCCTAACCACACCTGCTTCTACTTTCCTACTGATATTAACATCTCACCTTCTAGACTTTCATTTGTGCATTTGTCTCTCACCCCTTCTACCATCCCATTTACAACCTTGCAGCAGCTCCCTGGCTCATTCCTCATGAAAGTGAAAGGTGGCTTGGTCAGCCTCATCCTTACAGTCAGGCTGCCATTCTCTCACGCCAAATAACCATTCATACATTTGTCCCTCTACTGCTTTCATTGGGATCTGACTGAAACAGTGAAATATTGGATGTTGAAAGAATATACAAGGGTCACCCCAAAAGTAATGCTCATGATATTTTTCTAAAAAATATATTTTATTATGCTCTGGTTTCCTTTCAAAGCCCAAAAACATACTGGTTGGTTAACTGGCTTCTGGAAAAATTGGCCATGGTGTGATTGTGTTGGTGTTTATCTCTATGTGTTCCCTACAAAGGACTGTTGCCTCGAGCCCGTTACTTGCCAGGATAGACCTCGGCTCCCCATATTGGATGAAGCAGTTAGAAAATGGATGGATGAATGCAAGCACACAGTAATATTTAGAATGTTAAATGTAAATGTAAAGACCTTTTCCACATCGTTCCCATTTCGCTTCACAGATTTGCACCAACGTGGAGATAGTTGCCAACATAGTGTCAGAAAAGAACACTTTATCTTGTTTATATGGCCAGCAATAAGTCACAGTCTTCACTTCATCTCCTGATTGAAAGTGGTGTCTTTGTGGAACACCTTCCAGAGGATCAAACAAAACACAGAGGGAGCAATGTCTGAACATCTGTTGATCACTATCGGCCCCATCCTTTCTGCAGTCAAAAGTTTCATCTTCTTAAAACATGATTCTGACATATAGGCCATTTTGAATTCCGTGTGAACAACTTATATCTAGGGATTGGAGACACAAAGATTCCCCGATCATCCTTTTTTTACGTTTTCCTAAGCCATGCCTAGACCATAAGAAGATCCACTAAATAAAAGTCAGTGTTCTTTTAAATAATGTCAATCAATGTGTGCTTTAACCAAGACATTTAAATTAATGCATTCAATTTTGGGCAATTGATTACAAGAAATGCACAGCTATAATCCTGGGTTCGAGCCTGGGTCATGTCACTCACTAGACGATTGTGACAGGGACTCCACAAGCAGTGTCGAATTAGTTACTCCACAATTCAGTAACTAATCCATTTTGTGACAGAAAGTCACATGACTTTTCATCAGTCCCAAATGTATTTTTCATCAGCTAATATTATTAGTTTGAATAATGTCTTTGCACAAATACCAAATAATAGAAAGAGAAACGGCACAGAAATTAAGAAAATAATTGTAGTGGTAGAGAAAGCAATGAACGACAATAATTCACACAAACAAGCAATAATCTGTTGTTACTTCTATTTTGTTACTTTCTAAATTCTTAACAATATATTCCACCTTCCCAGGACCAAGAAACTGGGAGCTAAAAAGAGATCAGACGCCCATATGGAACTGCTGCCTGCGGACAGTGGTAGGCTTAATAGTTTTAGTTTCTTTTACGTTGTTCCTGTCTTCAACAGAATGAGTTCTGAAATTTTGTTATAGTTTATAGTTCTGGGAATCTTTCCTGTTCCACCCACAGTGTTGAAAAGCAGCTGCAAACAACTTCTTTGCACCTGCTAGTTTTCTGAAGGTCTTGGTTGGATCTGGCATTGCAGAACGCCAATAAAAGGAGATCTTTAGTGCTACAAAGCCGAGACAGAACTACTCACATGTGCTGTTTTCATTTCACGTTGTACAGGTGGAAAGAAAATCTGGGATGCCTGAGTAGCCTTATAACCCATGGGTCGGCCTTCAGAAACAAATTAGAGGAGGACGATTTCTCAGATTTCATTTGCAAAATATGAAAGAGAGGCTTGGAACAGTGTGATGCTCCTGGTCTTAACACTTCATTTTGTTAGTACTATAAACTATTTCCAGCGTATGTTATAAAATTTAAAAAAAAATCTCAAAGGGATTAAAACCACATCCATTTTAAAAATTAAGCTCTCTAATGTAATACAGTTTGTGCCTTTCCAAGGTTTCCTGATTGTTTGTAATTGAGCTTCAGATCTGTGCCCTACCTGAATGATCTGGGTGACTTAAATTAACATATATTGGTTTCCTGTTTCAAGTTGTCCTGTCTTACTGGATGACCAGGTAAAGCCCCAGACTGGCACATCAGAAACTGCAGTAGATGAGGAAATTCTGTAAGGAATTTATCAAAAGTGATCTGAGAATATATATGGCCGACACTTAGAACAGTCATTCTAAATAAACATTCTGTAATGGATTACAAAACATTTTGAACATTTTCTATCTCATAACACATAGGTATATTGACTAGTACACTATGTATAATTAATAATATTGTTTCTTTTTATTTCACAACTTGACTAGAAGATGTGGGTTAAAAGCTGTCAAAATCGGAAACTTATCTTATTGGTTGCAGATCTTAAAGTGAAAGCAGTCCTCCGTTAAGTTTGAGGAAAATAACTTTGTCAACTTGTTAAATTCATGATAACGCAACTGAGATTGCAGAATGAGAAGGGACACCCCGCATCTCTCAGATGTAGACATGCGCTTTCTTTTGAGACATGAGAAAAAAAATTCATCTTTAAAAGGTAAAACTTCACCACCCACCTTTTTTCACTACCTCCCTCCTTCTAAACAACATCACACAGCTTACATGCAACTCACATCGATTCAGCTCCCAAGAGCCCAAGCCAATTTCTCTTGTTTTCAGCCAGTCTTTCTGCCTGAACCTGCAACAGCCATCAAACCCATTAATCCATCCGCTGAAGATGACTATGACTGATTTGGCCGCCAAACAATCAATTTGTATCTCTTTTTTTTTTTGCGGATGTACAAAATATCATGAAAAAGTGTCAGTGGTAATAGTTCCACAACAGTGAAATAATAGAGTAATAAGGCAATCAGCGTTTGACCTTGGAGGACAGCTAATTCATCTGCCCATCTATCTTAATTATTTCCTGTGAAACGGTTACAAAAGAGAAACTGTACAATTCATTCATTCTGCCATGACAATTGCATTCTTTTATCCATGGTAACACTTTCATTTTTTTCCTGATGCAGCAATTCTTCACAGTGAGTTGTAGAGAAACAAAAAAAACACATATTGTAAGAGTACAGTGCAAGTGGCGTAAAGCTTTGGGAACTATTCACTCTGTAAGGCAGTCCAAAATTAAGAAAACAGTAGGATGCTGTGTTTCAGTCACAAGGGTCTTGTTTCCCCACTTCATTTATGGACATTTCCCTACCTGGGTTGCATGAAAGTAAAGGGAGTCCATCGGGTATCTCTCTGGATATGTACTGTATTCAAATTGAAATGCATAGGAAGGTTGCATTAGGAAAATGTTTTCAGCTGCACTGGTGTGGCCAAATTCAGACTGCACTGAACACACTGAGCCCTGTACTGCTTTTGAAGCCTATCAAATTGCATTCTTTAAAAGTACAATCTGAGAACCTTTCCTGATGGTGTATATAATGTGATCGGCAAACCTGGTCATATAATTGCACTTGGCATGATTTGAGAGCTGGGAGAAGCAGACTGGCAGGCTAGCCTCCCGAATAGTGGCTGCATATGATCATGCAAAGCACCCTCATTTTAATCGTGGGGAGCAGAAGGTAGGGAAGGATGTGTCTGGGAGAGACTGTGGAAAAACATTTGTGGGAAGACAGTGACAAAAAGGGGGGCTTTCTCCATGCTATTCAGAGACAATTTGTAAGCACGGCTGTTGAAGCCGGGCCAAAGACTAGCGAACAGCTGGAGCCCCACGGTGATTGATAAATGCGGCCCAGAGAACTTCATTTCGATGTGAATGAAGACAAAAGCGCGACAATGTTCAGTGAGTGTGTAATGTTACCGTCATTAAGTGGCAACACTGGACATGCCCCGGTCCTCAGATGGGGGAACACTGAATGCCAAAAGGAAGGTCAGGACCCCTGGTAATTAACATTTTATGATAAAATGCTCTTTTGTAACAATTCTATAATTGATTTACCTTTCCGTCTGATCATTCAAGGGGCTCTTTGTCTGGGAATTGTGAATATTCTCTTCATACACCAACCAACATTTTTACTTTTGCTGAGATACATGTGTTGACAGATTAGAAGGTCGTCGATCAGCAAAACTCTGGAAAGGAATCCTTAACCGCAGCCTGAAGTATTTCCTTCAACACTTCACACATTGACCATCAGCTCATGTGAAATGTCTCCGGTTTTCACTTGTTCTGCGCAGTGATTTTATTTCAATAATTTTTTTGAATATAGATTTAATCTTTCTTGTTAATCTTCAGTAAAATGGCAATATTTGCTTGCAATTCCACTTTGTGGTGGTATAATTTCTGAGGTAATGTTTGAATTGACAATTTAATTTGAATCATCAATTATTGGAGAGGTCTCACCATTTCGGCTGATGATAACTGTATTCACCTGACCAGATGTCTGTCATTCACGATCATTCTGGTTTTGTTAGACCATTTCTGACTTCCATTTCATTCAAGTGTGATGATTAAATCCTGACTAGTATATGTATTTGCCTTTTTTGACTTTTACCTTGTTGAGTCTGAAGTTTTGCATATTTTCAAAATTGTAACTGAACAAAAATACATTCATCTTCAGTAAAATGAAAATAAATACAAGTGCTCTAAAATGAATAAATGAGTCGCATTACCTGTTTGTTGACTTTCACTCAAACCACTTATTATCATATATTATTATCACATTTTATTATGGAGTCTGTATGCTTGACAGTGCCATGTTTGACTCATATCTTAAAATCTGAAATGCTGTTCTATAAGGTTTATTTTTAAAATGGTGCAATAATGCAGTGTTCATACTTCAGTCTACATACTGTATGTATTTTAAAACATGAAAGAGAAAATACACATTTAGTACATAATAGGAAAGTTTTTGAAATTTTCCTGTTAGGAAACTAAAAATGGGAAGATTTAATTCCTGTTTGAAATTTATTTGTTCAAAACAAGACAAAATCCTCCAACATTCTTTCATCATAGAGTGTAAAAATGTCCTAAGACAAAAGTGCTTTACTGCGAAAACACCACATATTTGTAACATACTTTTCAGATTAAAAAAAAAATAGTTTTAGTTTTCACAACATTTTCCTGCTAATAGTAGCTAAATCAGCAACTGCATAAGATCATCAGACACAATATTAATGGAATAACAACCTGCTTTGTTTTTGTCAATTATAAAACCAATTATTGAGTATTCTGCCCAAGATTAAATCCTTAAAGATGTAGTTCAATAATCACCAATTTTCAAAGAGCCAAATGCATTACACAAAGCTTTCTTGCTAAGACTTCCATTGATGACAACTTTGTTCTGATGAAGACAGTCAATCTACCTCTATTCTTTCATCATTGCCAAGAAATTGTACAGGTTTTGGGACAAAATGTGCCAAAAATGAGTTTTATATGTGCTTTCTGATAATATATACATCAAAACACAAACTGATTACACCTAATCAGACTTTTAGAATATTTATTGTATGCGGAATGTACTAGAGCTTCTCTCATTATACTCTTATTTATTATACATGTGGTGTATTTTGAGCACTTAGTTCATGTTTCTTTAAGTAAATTATTTTGTATTTTGTACTACAAGCACTATTTTTACTGGCACTACTACTTATTTTAAATTTTTAATTTGAACAAAAACAGAAGAAAAATCAAACTGCAGCTTGATTCCTGTTTTATTTATATTAAAACAGAAAGCTGGCCTAAAAATAGTTAATGGTAACTGTCAGCCTACCTAAATCTGGCAGCACCTGCATATTTACTGAAAGTCCCAGTAGAATAACAATGTGAATAGAATAACAGTGACACATCTCATAAAGAGGCTTCAATTCTAAGATTTTACTTTGTATGAGATGATGTCATAACTGCTGATGTGCAGAATATCCTGTTTCTATGCTTTATTTCTGTTAATGAAGAAGTATTAATGTCTTATGGGTCAGTATTATATGAATATGCTACTCTAAGGAAAATGTATTGATACCAACCACAGAGTGTGAAACAGATCTACTGAAAATGTTCTCATTTGAGCATTGCTGGAGCTAGTGACCCTCACAATGTGCTCAGTTTCAAATGTTAACTAATCCTGAAACTAAACGATTTCTCCCACTGTGATGGGGTTTCTGCTAACCCTCCCCGTGCAATGAAATTAGGTAGAAAACCATGTCTTCTTTTTCTACCTTGATGTAGGATACAGCCTTGTCAAGCAGTCTAGAAATTGACAGAGACAGATATTGGTGTTCCACTGCTTCTGTGTCACAGAGTTTTGCAGATTTTGTGACCCATATGAAAACAGGTCAAAGGAATAGAGAATGACCAATTCTGTCCAGAGTGATATTATCAGTACATTTATTGGGTTCACTGACTTTTAAACTTACTGGAAAAGGCTTCTCTCCAGTTGATTATAATCTGGTTTTATAGTGCTCTATTTTCATGGTGTTAAAACAGTGTCAATTATGTTGATGTTTTTGCATGTGCTGCAGCCATATTAATTAATTAATATGTTTGTTTTGTTATTACACATTTTAATTAATGAAGTATCACGTCAAGTAATGTTAATACATAAAAAGACACTAAAACAACTGCATGTCAGAAAATTGCTTTCTTTCAGCTCATAACTGTTTTTATTGCTATTTTTGTTTTAATTCATTAACTTTGTAAATCAATACAAGTGTGTTCCTCTGACAAAGAGAGAGATTCTTTTTTTTTTATTCAGAGAGCTGAACATATGGGATACATCCATCCTTGACCTATTTAATGGCTGGGTACTGCTAAAGACCTGAAGAGCAAATTGAAAAGTTTTCAGTCACTAAGTGAAATGTATGGCTGTGTCTGAAGTCCATAAAAATTGGGGATTGTTCTATTTTAATTTTGAACTCAATTTCAGACATTCTTACTGCGACAAAGGAGAACCCAAGGCCATCCATCCAGCAATACAATTTGGAATTTCAGCTGCCAGGATTCGCGATGAATGAGTGAATATTGATGAACTCGAGAAATCCACAGTGCAATTTTTTTCCCTCAGTGGAGAATGGGGAGAAGCGCAGCCAAGCTCCCAGGGGAGGGAGCACCTCTCTCAATATTCAGAATATTTTGTATGAAGTTCAGAAGGAGATATCAATCTCACTTTGAAGCTCTGGGGCTTCATTTGTTTGTGAGGGACAAGACGTGCTGCTAAAAATGACTATGCCAATTCTTCAAAACCCACTTAAACCAGACACAAAGGTGCTTCTGAGTCTACAAGTCTTCTTCAAAGGAATGTTGAAAGCCATTACTGAAACAGCGCACCCGTTGGATAAGACTCCTAAAAATGAAGACTGCGAAACGTTCCACTTATGTGTGTTGCCTTAGTTCACCTTGAGGCACAGATTTACTGATATCCACCAAGCTGAGCGAATTCAGGTTCTGAAAACCCTGAAAGTGTTACTGCAAAAGATCAAACGGCCCTGCAAATATTTTTGGAAGAATCTATTTCAAAGTTGTTGTTTTTTTCAAAATAACTGCTGTTTTATTTTAAGAGATTTTGATAATGACGTGGCACAATAAAAATATAAGTATGGATTTTTTTTTATTTAAATATTTTGGTTTTTCAAACCTGCAGTAAATCTGTTAATTTCAAAAACAGATTTGTCCTACGAGGATATCTTCTGTTTTTCCTTCACAAGGTTATATGAAAATGCTTTATTTCTCAGAATTAAAATGAATATTTTAAGATATAAATACACATTTAACAAATACTGCATGGTGGTAAATGATTACATATATTAAGCAGTCGTTGTTACGTTAATGGTAAATCAACACTTTTCAAAATATTATTCAAATGCGTCCAAAGCAGATTTTTATGAACTATCAGAGGATACACTTTTTACACACTGTAAAATTCCAACCTGAGCAGCAGTCTCGCCAACTCTGACAGCAAGACCAGAGGTAGGCTTTCATTTAGGGAAACACATGTTTCAGTAGCTGTTTAAAATGTTATGCTTGTGTTTAATTCATAGAAGCTTCTGGACCAAAGTCCTTAACCACTGTCAGCTTAGTGTAGGCCTAATAATGTCTATATGAAGCAAAATAATTATACATGTCCTTTTTAACACACTCATCCCCCACCTCAATGAGCACCTCTCACAAGTCTTATCTTCATAAGGATGTTGCTCACTGGAACATTTGAACAGCCAAATGTTCCTGTCAAATTGCTCTCCCTTTCTGACACTTTAAAAGGATTTTGTCAACTGCAGATTCCCTGCTTATGGTATTTTTCCCCTTAAAATGGCAGTGTGTCTGGAGCCATTCTCCTTGCAGTTTTAGCTGTGCAATGGCCCATAAGGTTTTCTCAGTGTGTGTTTATAAGTTGAGACTGCATGTCTGCTCAGTTGTGCCTGGTTTACCACTACTATTGATTGTAGGTGATGTTCTGGACAGAGTCCAGCTGACCTCGAGAGGGATTTATATACATCATTGTCCAGAACAGACCTCTGGAGACCACTGGAACATCACACATAGGCCTCTGCTCTTCATGTTAATCTATACTGATCGAGCAATTTGCCAAAGGAAAAATGAATAAATCTAATTCATCGAAAAGTGCATGGAGAATATATGCTAGACTTGTGCATTACTGCTGTTGTTGCTTTCTGTTTGCCTGGTCTTTTTTTAACATTTCTCTTATGAAAAGAGACACATTAACATTTTGAAATAGCAGATGGTTTAAGGCTGACAAAGATGATAGATGTGCATAGGAAAACGCCAGGCTTAGTTTCCAGCAGTTCTTCCAGAAAATAACTGAAAAAGTTATTTTCATCCTTAAACAAGCAGTAAAAACGTGTATTAGCTTTGTTGCTATTTTTTGTAAGCAGGAGAATTTTATTTCAACATACAAACAGTTCTTATCTTCAGAAAATAATAAAGAATGAAATATGGATTGCTAAAAAAAGTTTCATATTTCATAAATGAGATCAAGCAAATCTTTTGGTGTGTGTACCTTAAAAACTCCTGAGTCGCAACAAGCAAAAAAAAACCAAACCTGAGAAACGTTGTCATGAACAAGGAAATAATCCACAGAGCAGAGCCCTTCCATAATGTGGAAATTCTAATATTAGTCTGTTCTTCTTTTTGCAGTACTGTGAATACTAATTAGAATCCTTAATATGCAATCATGTTAACATTCACCCTAATTTGCGTAGCGTGCCTCTCTCTTTCCAACACACCTCAAAGCAGTTGATAAAAATCCAATGAGACGTAGGCTTACCTGCCTTGAAACTACCTCTGCTGTTGTCGACACATTGTGGGGACTGGGGGAAGTACGCTTTAAATTAATTAACATCAGACCTCTTGTAGCTGTTCATTTCTGTAAACAAACATTTTAATATGCAGCAATTAATTAAATCTGCCAAGCTTCCCCACTCCTCCCATTGATCTTTCTTCACTTCACTTTCTCTTCACGTTAAAGAGTTTATCACTGTTGGGTTGAAGAAGGAACAAGACAGGATTCTCTTCAGCCCTGCCTTTCCGGAGACAGTGAGCACAAACACGCACGCACCTGTACTTGGCGAGATTCAGGCTTAAAGAGAAGGAAGGCCTTGCGTCACTTCTTGCACATAGACCTGATGTACTAAACCCTGTTTAAGACTCACAGTGGAAATCCTCATTGCCTCTCAACACAGTTGAACCTAGGAACCATAATGTTTGCTGAACACATACTGAAAGAGTGATGGTATTACTAAAATAATGGTCTTGTTGATTAAATCAAGGTTGCTCCAGGAAATGCACACAACCAGTAAATTCTGTGCCTGTTCTCATGACTTATTATAACATCTCCATCTTCTCTTTGTTTTTCTTGCAGATTGCTTTTCAGTTGCATCCCTATAAAATGCCTTTTGAACCAGATCCCATGTTACATGTCCTTTCTATGAAATGGGGCTGATAAAAATAGAAAAGCCTGCCTGTTTTGGCCCAGATGAAAGTGGAACTGCACCATGAGCTGAGGGCAAGCATGGCTAATCAGGATCATGAAGAATAATGTTTTGCCTGGCAGATGATTAGGGGTGTTAATTTTTGTTGGCTTTGTGATGTCACTTCTGATATCTGAGCAATCTGGCAGGGATTATCCCTATGAAATGCTGCTCCATTTCCTCTGTTTCTGCCTGTTAATGAGCAACATTGCTCCAGGTATCCATGTGTACCATGTCATGAAAATAACATGCAGCCCTTTCACCTGACAGTGTGACAAGGATTGGACTGAGCAGGTCCCCTGACAGTCAGTTGGTATTCTGGAAGAAAAATCGTAGATAAACAGACAGGTGGACAGACAGACAGACAGGTGGAACAGGGCAAGAAGTGTCACAATATTGATTTCTTCAAGCTTATGCATGTGATTTCAGACACTCAGCCATGAAGTCTTCATAATACCAAAGAAGATCCAGCCAGGTAGCATGTGTTTCAGCTACTGTCTTAGTCTCTTTTCACTGCGAGGAGTGCTCAGAGGTCACAGTAGTTACTGTTAGAAGATTTCTTTTTTGTCCTATTTGTCCTTATGAAGGTTTTCACAAAATTACTTATGATCTGAATACATAGCAAAGCAGTATGTCTATTAATATTAGGTGCTGTTTTTGTATTATTTTACATTTCCTTGTTTATGAAATATCAGCAGGGGTGTGCAAAAGGACATATTTTTATGGGATGTTTTCCTGGATATTTTTCGCTATATTGAACTTTCTGCAGACTGCAAGTTATCACAGTGTGTCTGTCACAACACTGCATTTGTGTCCCCCTAGTACTCAAAATAGCCAGTTCTGAAATTCTCAAACATCTGTTTTTATGTTGATAGATTCCTGATAACTATAGTTTCTTTTCAGTCAAGAAATTATTAAGGCAGCCTAATAAGGAATATGTCAGTTCCCAGTTTTCTTCTGATCAACTTCTTGATTCACTGATCAAAATCTTTCAGGAAACCAAACATACTACCATCCAAACCTTGACAGTTGTGACTTGCCTTTACAATACCTAAAACAGCTCTCAGGTGGGTTGTCATGGTTGATTGCTCAGGTCTTAACCTTGACACATAGCCAACCATTGCACTGGTTTAAGAAACTCTTGATGTTCAGGGCTTCTCTCCCCTGTCTTTTTAAAACTGCACCCCTCTTCTACTAAGAAACACTACAGGATACACTTAGTCTACATTTTCCTGTAAACATTGACAGGTAACAGTTAATGTACCCCAGACTCCATTCAAGAAGCAAACCTCCTTGAGATATGTGACAAATATAATGTTTTTAACATCCATGCAAAATTCCTGTTTGGAAAGGTTTTGCATATACTGTATGTTTTTAGTGCTGTTTTTTTATTTATAAATAATAAATTATAAATAAAGTGCTATATTTAACATATTTATAGATAATGTATATATACTTATTTATTTATTATTTCACAATAGTATACTTTAATTTAACAGGATTCCAAGCTGGTTGAGATTCCATCTAATATGTTTTTTCCTGCTACAAATGGGATTGCAAATTCCATCCATTGCTGTGTACATCAAAACCCATTACATCACAGTGTAACAGAGATATCAGCAGTTAGTTGCTAGCACTGGCAATAAAGACTACAGTGACCACTGTACAGTACACATAGTTAAAAGTTAGTGCTATCAATATAAAATGATAAGAAAAGCCAGATGTGAGAGAAAGGACTGTCAGGCTCACTGCAAACAGGGAAATCAGACAATATCAAAACAAAGATGTTAGAACACTTGAACAAACAGAAGCAGAAAAACACAGAACTGGACTATATGGTCTGATGCTTCCATGGAAACACATATTCTAAAAAGGATCACATATTGATTAAGAATGTTTATCCATAGTTCGACAAAGAATTGAAAAATGTTTTTTCAAAAGAAAATGACAAATGCATATTTTTTGCTTATATTAAAACTACGCAGTCATTGACACATTGTTAATCTGCTTGTCATAACCATTTTGTATTGAAGAGTGTGTTTTCATTGCTGCCTCACCTTTCTCTGTTTTTGCAGGAAAAAAAAGCATTTAATGAAATGTAGCATCATAGTGCACTTGTAACAGGACATTCTGCCTTTTCTGTAATTTTTCCAAATGCATGATCGTATATGAAATGCATGAAGTTTCCTAGAACACCTCCATAAAATTAAAAGGTTTCGATGACTAAAGTGGCAGTGCTGAATTTTAATGACAAACCACCAGTCTGAAATAAGTACGAATCTCATGTCATTTTCTGAGGTTTCATGCAACGTTAAGCATGTACATCTTTTTGTGGCATACTAACTGGTATTACTTTAATACTATATCCTGGTGTATATCAATATTGTAGTGCAATTAACTCTGAAGTGAGCAGTTCTAGGTCCAGACCTCCAAAGTGTCTTCTGATGATATGGAGATAGATAGCGTGAACCATGCACAAAGCTGTCACAATCTATGAGCTGTCCCCGAGAATTCAAATACGTCTAAAAAAAATGGGAAAACCTTGTTTAATGTTTGTGCTTCTGGAAAACTGGTAACGGATGCATTGCCCTGAGTGTGTAACGGAGACAGTTTATTTTTTCTCTGTGATTATCCTAACAGTGCTGATATACGAATGTAAATGTGCTGCTTAGAAATCTCCCCCCTCTTTCCCTCTCCCATCTGCCAGACAATAGTTTTTAATCTTTAATCCATGAGCAACCATTGAACACCAGCGAATTGCAAATTACAGATGTTTTACTGTCTCCAGCATTTTTTTGCTTTCTTACTTCCCACTGTCACTCAGTGTCTCTCACACATCCTTCGCTCTTCTGCATTCATTAGACACTCTGCACCATCATGGCACCATATGACACTGTCATCATTTGGTAATTAAACCTTTACTCACTTTAAATATGAATAGCTGGCTAGGGTTTGATCATAACATTCGCTGTTGTAGGGCCTGCAAGAAACCTTAATTTTCCATAAGACTATATCATTTTTATTTAGATTGTAAATATTTATTACATAAAACATTTTCTTTCTTTTTTTTACTTTCAGAAGACTGGACGTGCTGCTCCTGATTTTGCCTTTTTTCCATTTTTCCAAACATCCTGTCTGTCCGATGAGAGACGTATTCCAGGCGTCCCATGAAGGCCCAAATTACAAAGTAGTTTCAAAATAATTTATTTTAATATCAACAGGGTGGCTCAAGTCAGGTGAAAAGCAGTTAAAAATGTCTTCTCATTCAAAGTCACGTTCATTGTTGGTTATTATCATTGGATTCAAGTAGTGTTCTAAAGTAAGTAAATAATCAATTAGTTCATGTGTTATAACAACATGTGTGCATAACTAACATAACAATAGACCAGCAATTAACAGTGAATTGGTATTCATTAAAATGTTTGTCAAAAGAAAGACATAGTATTTTTACATGTTACAACAATGCTACACTCTGTCAAGCTTAAGTTTATTATTCATAAATACATACAGTAAATTATGACAACAGCGAGTTTACCAAGATTTTACAAAGACAACACGGAGAAAGAAAATTTTCATCACTGACACATTTTTTTTTCATTCTTAGAATAAAAGTAAATAAAAGATTTACTCAGATGTTTTCCATATAACTGTGTAGTTAAAATGTTCTAATTTATTGATTTACAATCCCTTTTCTAGGGATTGTTTCTGGCTTTAAAAACTTAAAACATAATCATACAACTGAAAATCACATTTCTCTTGCTTTCAGAATTACATGTCTTAATTTAAGGTTTCAAATAGATTTCTAAAATGTATAAATCCTTGAACATTTTTTGAATTATGCTTTATTATTTAATAGTGAGATTTTGCAGTTTGGTGTTTAGAGTGCCATGAAAGTTTCATCAGCTACATACAATTTCTGATTAACTCTTTGTAGTGGACTGATTTTAATTCCTATTCTTATCAGCAAAAAAAACTCTTAATTAAAGATATATGTGTGGTTGCAATACTTGTTAATGCCACATTTCAAGTGTTTAATCTGATTTAGTCCCCTGAGAAAACATGGCACTGCTCTATAATTTTAGTTCTTATTTATTATGTGGTTCTCCTTTCATGAACAAATAATTAAAGGAGATCCTGAATGACATCCTTTCTATCAGCTTCTTGTGTGTCTCGGTTGGAATAGACTTCCATTTTTCACACAGCACACCAGTGCAGGTCATCTCAGTGATGCTCAGCCGAAGACTCTCTGTAAAATGGCCATCTCATTATCTATGAACCACTCCTTCAGAAACCTTGCTGTATGGCAGGACATCATTTGCTGGAAATATCGCACTACCACAGAGGCCTATTATCGAAATTGCTTGGTCATTCAACATGGTTTGATAACACTGTACATTCAATTTTCTAGCCACTTGGATAAGAGGATCGTAGTCTGAGTAAACAGAGCTGACATTGAGCAAAGCCCCCGAGTGTCTTTCAGAACAGAAAGGAGATAATAATGCTTATATAATACTTCTAGCGGGAGGAACTGTGACGCATTCAGAAGTGGTCCAGCGAAAGGTCTCCTCTTGGTGCTTTTGACTGCCCTGCAAACTTAGCATTGCTACCAAACCACTGATTTAAAAAGCAATGCCTTTATTCTGCTGATAAAAGCGAGGGAGCACGCGATAAAACCCCATCTGTCATCAGCCATTCCTACAGTCTCATATGGACTGTAATCACAGCGACTGGACAAAGCGCACACCAGTGAAAGCATACCCTGGATATTCCAGTCCTTCCTCTGGCCTTTACCGCCTCTCATCAGTCTTACTGGAGTCCCTCCTTCACTTTCTCCATGTTCAGCCTCCAGCATCAGAACTGAAAAGTATGTAGGGGGCTTCATCACTCCACATTATAGTTTTCCATAGATCAAGGTCACAGTTTTCATGATCATTACACCACTGAAGGTGACAGGGAGAATTTACTGGAGTGATCAGGAGTTGATGTGTGGCTGCTCATCCACAGATTTCAATGGAAGGCAACATATCCACACACACACGTACCACACACAGAAATACACCTACACAAATAGATGTTTTCTACACACACTTTTTTTTTGCTACACAAAAAACATCAAGTACCGATGATTCAGATACGTTTCACTAAGTTTGTATACCGGCATATAGAATAACACAATGCATCACAAATGTGATTTCCTACTAAAATGAAAAATGACATAGAAAGGAAGGTTTATTCCAATATTATGTAATACAAAGGTATGCAAAATCTTCCTTCATGGAACTGATTTATACAAAATATCAGATGTTAATATTAAATGTTTAGAGCACACGCATCATATTTGGTATTGTTCAACAGAATTATAGAGATACCTTACTTATGTTGCTGCCAGAAGTAATTTCATTCAAGCTGTGTTCATTTGCAAAGATGCTTATTTACCAACCACTTCCAGAAATAGTGAAGTTAAACATAAAAAATAATTAGCCATAAAGAGCTGTCTGATATTTTAACACTCTGTTGTTATTTATTGTTCATATTGGTAAGACGTGCCAAATTCAAATACATATGAAAAAGACTTTGTATGTCAATGTTTTCATAAGGATTTTTTTTTCGCCCTCAGGAGTTAAAGAAAAATAGTAACAGTTCAATGTATGGAGTACGGCCCAATGCAACTGCCATTGTCATTATCTGTGTGTAAGCATAGACCGGATTAAACACACAACAAGATGCCAAGGGCAAACAAAGGCAAGAGTGTGCCATAGGCTCCTTGGAAAAAGCCTTGTTTCCCATATTGCTGACATGTTAGTGGAAGCTGTTTCCTGTCTGGTTTAAAATGTGGCAGCTGGGTTGAAACACCCCCAGGCAGCCTCAGGGCTAACATACACAGATACAGAGATTATGCATCAATTGAAACTTTCTAATGGCCAAGGTGCAATACAGTATAATGTACAATGAATAAGGTTTTCATTCGGGGAATTTTATAGACATTTCACCTTAGGGGCAGGAGAGGGGAGGAGGGGATGGGGAGATTGGGGGATGGAGGAATCTAAAAATGTCATTTTTTCATGACAAGTTTGTATGAGCTAAGCTGTTAATGCGGAGTCTGAATTTCTGGCAGTCATAGATCAAAGATTTTAATTCACAGTTTTAGAGAGGCATTGAAATCACAAAATATAATATTAGCAGATGAGTGATTTCTGTCTACATTTTTAATCTTTAATGGAACAATGAGGAAAGGAACATTATTAACTTCATAATTCTGACATTTTAAAGCCCAGAATATGTAAAGGTAGTACTGTTCAATGGACATCTTCTTGTTGAAAAAGCTTAAATGTTATTGCTGAAAAACTTAAAAATAACATAGATATTTTTAAAAGACACCAGATTGATATAAAGAAACAAGTGGTATACATGTATTTTTTAATCACTTCACGTTTCAGAAATGATTTATTTTAAATTACAATATACAAAAATACATCAGAGTTATTGCTGTTTATTTTCTAAAGTATGTTACTCTTGTACCTAAACAGCAATCATGACAAACTTCTTTTTTTTTTAAAGTACCACAAGGAATAAAATGTGTTAAAGTTGCACAGTCAATAATTACAGTATATACATACAGAGCAGGTTTCCCAGTATATAAGAATGAAGTTAGTGCCAGACCAGGATATCATTTAATTGTTGGTGTGTTGCTTTTATTAACTTCACCTAGCTCTGACCTCAGATCGTGCACGCATGAAACAGGCTCTTAAGAAATGTCAAGCAAGGAGCACAGAAACAAGTCAAGCAATGTTTTCAAATCAATTAGATGCTTTGAGAGAAAATGTCAGCTCTGCTTCTTTCTGTGTGGGAAGAAGATTGACAAGTTTAAGGAGAATGTTTTAGCCCTGGAGATTTACATGTAACCTTATGCTAAAGATACACAGTTCCAGTTGACACTGATTATTCAGATATCTATTACCAGCACTACACATGCAATGTATATAGCAATGCATATCTTTAACGAAACTTTGGATGTTGTCAACAGTTTTAATCAACAGTTTTAAAATCAACTTAAATATATTTAGGAATTGCTGAGGCTACATACAGTTTGCATGATAGCTTGATAGCATGATAGCATGATAGCATGGTATTGGTTACATACAGTTTATCTTAAATGAAAAAAAGTTAGAGCCTCGCAATTTCCTTCATGGGGTTTGTGCATTTAATTCAATACCGACAACACCTTTCTTTATATTCTCTGGGGTTAATGCCAAAGGGCACTTCTTACTACATTGGTGAAAAGATAATCAAATCATTCACACTTATAAGGTGACTTTGTATTTTTGTATTTTTTTTAAATTGGGGAGTTTGCCCCAGTCTCAATTAGAGTTAATTTTAACCATTACGCCTCGTCGTCACATCCATTATCATAAGGTCGGTTCACTGTTACAAGAAATTTCGTTTATTTTTAGGTAGTATTAAACGTAAACCAAAATACTCTTTTAATGTTGAAGTCCTTCATTAGTAAACGACAAAAATACAAGGAGACAGTTTTAATTTTTACAATACAAACTTTATTTTTCTCGTTTTTTTTTCTTTCACAGAACAAGCAGGTTTGGCGAAGTTCATAACATTTCATATGCTGCAGCCGCGCGTGGGTGGCATTTATTTTTTTTGTTGTTGTTCTTTACTAGTAACTTTCCAAATGCACAATATCACGACAGGTTGTTTCCCCACATGACACTTTGAAGGCATTTACTGGGAATTATTCTTGGGTGTTAGAAGTGTTCTACGCAGATGAATATACACGCCCACTAATTCAATTATAAAGAAATGCTATATAGAGCATATATCGTTTGTCTCTGTTCTTGTATGTGTCAGCTCTGAAGTATATATTCACTTTTAAAGATGAAAAACTAATTCAAAGTTTTTCAGAGCTAAGAAATTAGAATGAACCATGTTTAAACCCAAAAGGTAGTTAAATAACGGGATTTCTTCCCGTTTAGCAACGAACGTGTTCGCAACAGAGCACTGAACTTCAGACGTCGCCGTAGAGGTTAACAGTGCGGAAGAATACAAAAAAAATCAGAGGAGGATTATAAAACTTACTAACTGGAACATTAACAGAAGAGTAACTTGTAAAAAATGCAATATTACAATATTCACAAGAACGACAGAGCGTGGTAAAGCAATAAAATTCAACATTTAAGTCTTATAGCAGCCATATAGCCTAGTTAACAAACATTTTCCATGGAACTACTTTTTCACAGTTTAAAATTATCTGAAATGACAAAAAATCAATCAACCAAAATATTCAGCACAATTTTGAAATGCGACAGCTCTTCACTGGGCGCATATAACCTATTTAATACAAACATGGGTAGAATGAGAATTTTTAGAAATAAAACTTTTTGTCCAATCCCTGATTATGAAAATAAATGTTTTCCATCCTTAAAAATTACTTCCTTCCATTGGTTTACCTAGAAATTCGTTTTTTATTGGAGCCTGTCAACATGCTTTACTAATGTGAAATAATCGCTGAAAAACCATTTCTCATTTTGTCAGTTAATAGTAAATGCGTTATTTGTACATATCCAGGGGTATCTTATCTTACTCTCGGGCACTCAGCGGCTAAGGGTAAACGCTGCTACATGTATGTCTGCTTTTGCAGTTAATATTTTACATTTAAGTTTTCTGCAAACGGACATTTATAAAATGGGCAGTACAAATGAAAGTCTAAAGTCTATAGTCACACTATAGTTTTAAAACGGCACAGTTTAAGTAAACGGTAGTTGAAGGATGTTGGTAAACGTAGTTATCAATGGAAAAAAATGTTCCGAAGGCGGACAGTTCCAACCGCAAAGATTCTGTTATCGTGTATCTTCTATATTTGATGCTGATGTGATTTATTATTATAATATATATGAGGAACTGCCAAATATAAACCGAGAAGATCTCGGAAGAAGGTGTGCGATTGTTAATTTTTAATCCAGAAGTCTTATTTCTCTCTTTAAATTTAAAGTGATTTGTAACTTGATCGCTAGAAAATCTTTATAATCTCACAGGCCACTGGGGGAAAAATTACCTGACCCGTACTTGGAAAGAAGACCTCATTACCTGAAATCCCTCAAGAGGGGAAAGTAAACTATTAAATACGTACATCAATGACTCATGACCCACACATGGAGAAATAATGGAGCATATTGTGAAAAGAAAGAAGAAACAATTTGAAAACAACATTTGATTAATCTACATAGTACACGCATGTACAGCTAAAAAGTAAACGTGGCTAATGGTCTTGTTACCTCTTTTGTTCAAAACGTTCACTAAGATAAGCGGGAATGTTTTTTTAGACGAAAAAGTTTTCTTCGACAAAAAAAAAAACTTTATAGATGACTTATTTGAAAAGACGCAAAGTCGAAGATTTGACTTTAAATGTCGCCGCCTTTAACCAAGCTCGCTTTATTTTCCTCCTAAAAGAAACTGCTTTTTCCAGAATGGGTGGCTGTTCACTGATACAGCAGCGGCACACCTTTGACTGATCGGCTGGAAAGATGGAGGGGAGGGTGCCCTCGCCCACGTCTCCTCGCCAGGTATTTCAGGGAGTCTGCCCTGCTGCCTTACAAATCTCAGGATGGTTCTGAAACCCGAACATGAACAGAGTCCTATTTTAATCATCTACTCCAGGGCACATTTAATAATTACTCAAATATCTGCATATTTTATGAACTGCCAGAACGTGGTCTGTGTATGTAATTATTTCTTATTCCTTGGTGTTTTAAATATAAGGGATAGTCACCAAATTAACCCCTATCTGTCATTGCCGATGTGGGTAACAGTCGTGCCCAATAATCTCCGTGCCCGATAGCAAACTTTTAAGAACCTAAATAAAACAGAAATTGCAGCAACAAAAGAATTTCGTGACACTTTATTTGTGAGTTAAATTAATACATAAATAAATGATCTCGTGTTGGATAATGCATTTTTTTTATTATTTTAACATAGGGAACGGTGCTGTGATTTTGAACACTGGTTTTTGTGGGCCAAATTCATTTCGTTTTATTTCAGTTAAGTATTTTAGGCACGTTTGCCGTGTTTAAAACGTCACATGGAAGTTTGGCATTGTTGGCAGGCATTTGTACAGTGACACACAGACAATGTGATTTTTGGTAATGCTGAAAGAGGTAGAATGTCCCATAAAATAAACGAAGGAAAAAATCGTTTTGCTCATTTCTTTAACGTTTTTAACACGTAAGTCCTCTGCATTTAAAACTCTTTTAACTGTTTCTACCCGGGTATATCTGTACGCCTGTATCCACAAATACAGACACGTACAGACGTGTACATTCGTTTGGAACCTGCGTAGTTTATTTCCAGCCCTGACTCAGGTGCAGCGAGCCAGGACTAAGTTCGTTTGGTGCAAAGCAAACTCGGCTTAATGAAGTAGAAAGTGCACAGCGCTCTACCCTCCAAAGTTGCTCTACAGGCATGTCCACACTAAAGACTCCTGGCTTACAAGCTATTCTCTACAGGTTTCCACGGGTATACAATCGGCTCTGGTTTAAGCGCATATGTGGCACGTGCTGCGTCTTTCTAGTTAGTATGCAGCACAAACTTAAGCATGTGAACAGACCAGAAAGCCATATAAATAATATAGCCATATAGACTATTTCTAAATGCTGGTTGGGTGTTTTGACATGAAACGCAAGACAAAACTATGTTGGAAAAAGTTCTCCAGCATGCTCGTGGTCTCCTGGGGGTTGTAATATTAAAACATATATTTTCTTCACGTTCTGATGCACAGTGTAAAAAAAAAAAAACTTTTACACTGACAGAATTCCAACAAAACTGTTTACTTAATCAAAGTGCGCCATCGTTTTTAATCCCTTCACCAAAACACCTGATCTATTTCCCCTTTGTTTACATTTCTGATAGACTATTGTAGGCTTGGAAAACTAGCTATTAAGTATCACCTTCCATTAAAAACTGAGAGTAAATACTAGAACAATGTCTGAAAAATAAAACAAGCCTTAGCAACGGCTTCCATCATTTTTAATATATACATTATATAAAGCCGTGAGGAATATCAGCGAAATATTCCTGAATTGCACTGCCCCTTCTGGTCGAAAGAATTAGGTTGTTGTTGTTGTTGTTGTTGTTGTTGTTGTTGTTAAATAGTGTCAACATTTGTAATTTACTGTGTAAATGATGTTAGCAGGCCCCCATATCAGAGGACTGATGAAGAAAGAAACAAATGTCACAAATCATCAAATACAAAATTGAAAAGGAACACAAGAGCGAAAAGAGTTTCACGATATTGCGAATAACAACAACAACAAAAATACATAAAATGAAAATATTTCAGGGATTAAAAAACATGTAACAAGAAACAAATACTATTGTCCTTCTTACAATTCCAATTCCTTTATGTGTTTAAATTGCAAATGAGATGTTAATTGTGGTTAATAATCTGCTGGACCCCGGGCTGCAGAAACTCGAAAAGCTTTAAATTCTGACTGATATTACGCTCAGGGTATAAAAAGTAATTTAAACAAGTCTCTTCTAATTAAAATAATCTAACCTGAATTCATTTTCCACATCATTTTCATTTTTGTTTCAGTGTACTTTATATGGAAATATAGAAGGGCACCTTACATTTTAGTCATAATACCTACAGGATATTCTTTCATACACATCTTGAGTTTTTTTTAATAACGTCAGTTATAAAAGGAATTCCCTCCTCTCTTTTCTCCGAGACTTGTGGAAACTTTAGTCTGAACTTTTACATCACTACTGCCTATTTCTGAAAGGCTTATGGCATTGGTTGTGTATTCCAATTTTCAGTGTTAATTGATTTAACACGATAAAGGCAGGTAGTGCGTTTTACGGCTGTAAATTAAGAAACAGATTTCCTCCAATTTAAATTTTATGATCTGGATTATACCAATTGTAAAACTCTTATGTTTTACCACTGATCCAGGTCTTTGGTCGTGACGTTTGTCCCGGTTTCGTATTAAAAACGGGTTAGAAAACCTTAACAGTTCTTCTTTACCTGGACTGTACCTCGTCATTTCTTTCATAATAATTTAAAGGTTAACTCATTAGACTCCTAACAAAGAAGTAACTGAACTTGTACTTTGGACAACTTCATACAGTTGTATTTTTGTTTGGAACATATCCCATATATAGCGTAAAATAATTAAGTTAACTGTCTATTTAAAATGCCTTCACCACCCTCAGTGACATTGCTAACTGTTATTTAAGAAGTCAGATATATTCAATTTCATTGTGTAAACACAATGAGCTGCTGTTCGGATGTGTCCGCTGGCTCTCGAGTGCTATTCTTAATTCAATGCTATAAAACCACGTCTAGCTGTTTGTTTGTCTCAGTGTAAGACAATAATTGCAGTTTATGAAGTTCTAACAGGTTTTTGTCAGGGACATTTTTCAGACTGGAAACTGGTCTAGCGTGACGCATTAAACATTAATTATTTATATTAAAAATTAATATCAATTGTCATAACGTGAATCCTATATTCTTAGCTAATTAGCACGTCTGAAAAGCTGAGTGCTGTTTGTCTGGTGTCTCCTGGTCCTTCTAGCTAGGTAATATTTAATAAGCTGGTTTCAGCAATCGTACAAGCTGTGCTCTTATATATGATCAGTACTTTATTACTGCAGCAATATAAAACATTTTATGTCTTTTTAACATTATCCAAATCTCAAGCACAAAAAAAGCAGACAAAATCAACTGAATAGAAATGTCATCGCAAGACTCAGCAAATCTTGGAAGAGATTAACCCTTATTGATAAAGAGACACAGGAGATAGCTGGACAGATAGATGAATACAGATGCATGGATGAACAGATATTGTAGAGAGATGACACAAAACGAAATCTCTGAAGTATCCCAACTGGACACGACTGCAACGCCAAGAATTCAGTTTGCTCATCGCTTTCCCTCTCGCGGTCTTCTTACCGTAAAGGCAATTATATCAGATATTTTCTGAAGCAAATTATTCCTCCGTTATTATTATTAGTATATTAGGTGTGCTTTATGATGAAATGGATCCTCCTACTTTCGGCTGCAGGTTCATTGCTGAGTTCAACCAATAGGCTGCTCCCTTCTGTAATCAAACTGTGTGCAATACCCAACCTTTCATTGAACTTTTTTGTCTTAAACTTCAAGGAAGTTATTGATGAAGATAGCTTTTGAAAAATAAATTTAAGAAATTAAAATCCGAAAGAACTACTTACTCCATGCACGACTTGTGAATGAGCGTTCAATAATTTAGATCCTACCTTTTAGTTTCCTGTTAATGAACGAGAAAGACAGGCTTCTGGACAGACCTAACCGCATTTCATTATACAAAGTCTTCTTTATTTCCAGCAGGCAAGTTTATTCTTTCTTTTTATATAACACCTGAAACGCTTTACTTGCTTTGATTGCTATTTTTCTCTTTTATCAACCCCCCAGCTCAGTCGAGCAAGGTCCGCTTCCCTTTTTGTTGTCGTCTAAACCGTTTAGTTTTGGATGATCGCTCATAGATTCTGAGAGCCAGCGGGGAAAGGCAAGACGCCCAGCCGGGGAGAGAGCGCAGGAGGCCGGAGAGATCTAGTGGGCTGCATCGGAGAGACGGACCATTACACAGGAAGAAGCCATGGCTCACAGCGTTGGGCGATCAGGTAAGGATTTTTTTTTATTTCTCCCCCTTGCTCTCTCCGTGATTCTCACAAACCGTGTCAGAGTGTTTATTTGCTGTCGAGAGAGGTGTATTGGCTTCTGTTCCGAGATAAGATCACGTTTACTTTGCAAGAGGTGAGTCTAGGTGCCCTACTCTGTTACGGCCTTTAAAATAGCCGGAGTGTATATATATATATTCTCTTTTATGGTAATGCAGTGATAACAGCATTTCAATAAAAGAAATGCATCCAGAAGAGAAATAATTCTGTAATTTAAAATTGTAGAATAAGCTTATTTACATTACTGTGGTTTGTAATTCTGTATACTGTCACGACTGATGGATTTATTTAATCCTTTTGATTCTATTGATAATAAAAATGAATCACGCCACCACGTATTTTAAAGTAATCGTAAAACAACACAACCATGATTTTCCCAGCACGTTTTGTTCAGGCAGTTACTTAGCCTCATGCACAGAGCTTTCGGGGGTTTAATTGACATTTCTTTTGGGTTTATAGAAGTTTCAAACATACAGTAAAGTTATGCATTTGATCTTTCTGCTATCAAACTCACATTTACTTTCAAAACATTTTAAACATTATTCCTACATCTCATTGCGATAATGCAGTATTTGTCTTCCAGTGCCAGGGTAAGAAAACATTCTACCATGGATTTCTGTGGCTTTTGTGGATGTCATTTTTGTCTCAATATGCTGTCTGTTCTTGATTTCGCTAGTTGTTTTTTAAACTTTTAGCCGATTTAAAATTGGCTTTTTAAATTTAAATAGGGAAAAAATGTCCTTGATACTTGTAGATAATCACGAAGAACATAGGAGGAAGATTTGTCTTGGTATATTTAATTATTTGTGCTGTTGATAGGGTGTAAAGTATGCCTATTTACAGAAATAGAGAGTCGTTTGCACATTAGTGCTCGTTAGTTGAATTCATTGCAGTCGTATCTCTATTACAAATATAATTATTTTGAAATTCGAGTTACAATATATTTTTCATAGACGTGGTCACATGGTTATATGTACAATTTTATCTCTCTTTAAAGTCCCTTGTAGTTATTGTTATTTTTGTTTTGTTTCACTTTCTCTAGTTCTTCAATAGCGTGCAACGTTTAAAATTAGTTTAATAGGTCTAAATTGTTACCCTGTGTACTTTTACAAGAAACGTCGTCCTACTACTTAATATAATGGAAAACATAGATCTCATACCATTTCACCTTTCCATTTTGGGTTTAAATGGGGAGATCAATGAAAAACAGTTGTAATGATCTAATTAATTATGGCAAAATTAAAAGCAAGTACAAAATCAATCTCTGATGGTGTCGAGGATAGAATTAAATTGATGGTCCATCTGTTCACACTACAGACTACATGAATAAGCAATCTAAGGACGCAGCTAACAGACTGCAGCTCAAGGTTTATTTTACTCTACTATTGTAGACTTACATGCAGCTGAAGATTGATCTTAAGATTTTACTATTTAGGCTTTTAAAAATGATAGAATATATGTTTTCTTTGTTGTACACAAAATGTTAGGTGTCGAATGAAAACGTTACCTTCAAAAAACAAGTGCGTCTCTTACTCTGAGACTTTTCCGGACAAAAAAAAAGATGAGTTTGGAATGCCTTCTCTTAACTGTCCTTCCTAAGTAGCCATACTGTACATATTTTAACCTGGAATCCTTTTCTAAAACATTCGTTTTTAAAATTCTGAAACAGGAGATTAATGTAGCTGTAGACAGGTCAAGATAAAGCTCACATAGTTTTACATTATCGATTCTTTAGGAAACAGAGGTTGATTTTGGGATGGAATTACTAAAACACAGAGTACAGTACATGCACCTTGGCTTTAGAACCCAGTCGTATCTTTTGAGTTTTTCCTCATACAAATACAGCAAAAATTATTATATCTCTGATCAGGATAATAAAACATGTATCTAATTTCACGAAAACACTATTGTTTATGAAATTTCTAAAGACCTGGAAATGCAATTAAAATCTCAAATTTACAAAAGGTACTAAAATTAGTGATTGTGATCTATTGTCGTTTTTTTCATTATGGTTTACAGGGTGATCTTAAGTAATGTACTGTATATTACAGAGACGATCAAGAATTTATCCTGTCATTTACTTTTAAATGAAACACTGTAACAGAAACAAATGTGCTTTCAATTTCTGAAATTATGAGAAATTTATCTTTTGCATTATCTTCGTGGTAATCTCTAACCGGAGTAAAATATAAAGTCCAGTCGTTTATATTGCAATTTATTTAATATAACTATAGGCCTTGACTTAGTAGTTACCATAGATTACAGTATTAGCTTGACCAGAGAAAATGTTTGAATGACAGCTGGTTTTGTTGGACTAATTATAAATAAAAACCTCAGCAAGATAAAGTGAAAAGCGTAACATTTAAATAAAACATTTTTCAAAACCGCTTTGTTTAGAATTACTTAATTGCTTAATAAAACAAAACATGCACCGTGCGTTTCAACAAAACAATACGTCTACGTCTTACTATGCACTTAAATCGTTTACCTTTAATCGTGCACTTTACAGTATTTAAAAATGCAGTCTGCATCATTTTCAAACATACAGTTTTCCTCCGGATCACTAATGCTACAGGCATAATATCCTTCCGATAAGCAGCTCAGGAATATCAAATACAGAAATTCAATTTTAGGATTACAGAAATAATCTCTCCAGAGATCTAGAAGGTTTGATGTTCAACTTACACCCAGTGATGCCAGCTCCCAACTGAAGTGCACGTCAGGTCTAAGGGAAAAGCCGTATCGATTGGTGACGTTGGCATAGTAATATTAAGGTGAATGGAAACAGGAACCAGAGGCTGCAGAAAATTGAAGAAAAGCGGATTTCCCCCTTCTCATAGGAAGTTCATTACTGTTCAGTTGGCTAACTTAGTGTTGGACAAGGTTGTGTGACAGACGGGAGGCAGGAAGCAATGCAAGACTCTAGCTTTTTGGTTCCTGGGCTCATCCGATCTGAGGAGTTTCATTCTGTCCCATTCTCTCTCTCCCTCTGCCTTCATTCTCAATTCCGCTAATCCACAGGCCATTAACAGCTGAGGCTAAAGATGAATGGCTTTCTGTCACTTTAACAAACCTCTTTTAATTAGGCGTCAACTCTCTTTAAAAAAATGTTCAATATTTTTAAGAACAAATCCTACCTTTGCTGGCACACGAAACGCCATACCCACCCTCCAAAACCATCTTTCAAGTTTGTTTACTATTACTGTTTTATTACCAGGGTAACCTGACAGGTTCATCCATTCTATCTAATCAAATGTAATTAATAACTCGATAAAAATATTCACATGGCAGCTTAAGGGTGCATTGTTTTTCAAGATTTCCTGCCACGATAATGGTTGTTTGTTTGTTTTTTAAGAAAACCGACATTCTATTCCTACGGAACGATGATGTGCCCCATACAGACACAGTCATTGCCCTTGACCGAGATTACAAATTCATCACTAATATATTAACAGTTTCATCATGGCACAGCGTTTCGTAGGCACTTTCATCTTTTTTTTTTTTTGCAGTGCTGTCATTTAGTTTGCAAGGACGGAATGTGGTCTTCCCGGCTTCACGTGTGTCCTCTTGTTTTTCTTATTGATTTTCCGAGCTTGATGTGAATATCAGATTGGTGATGTCATGTGTTTGGTGTGTGTAAATAATGAAACACTACAGCCGTTTGGCTTTGTTGCGCACACATGGCAACTGTAGCATTAAGAAAAACTGGTTTTGGTTAATCAAGGAGCCTGTGAAATGAATGGGAAAAAAAACATAGTTCTAAATCGAACTTCGGAAAAATACTGTCCTGTTAGTTCTCCGATTAATTAGTTTTTTTTGTAAAAGAAAATAGCGAAGATAACACGTTCAGAAATGTATTTTATCACCACATTTGCCTTTTGCACATTTGCACAAATTGCCTTTTTCCGCACATGTGCACCGTTTCCGTATTTCGGGAACCTACAAACATTTCTGCCACTTGCTCTTAATAAATTGCAATGCCTAGATCGGTATAATAAACATGTTTTAAATCTAAGCTCGAAACACCAGAGCTTATTACAGTTTTTGTTTGGTTATGATTTTTGCGACGAGGTGCTTTTTGGATAATTTTAAGGAAAAAAAAACAGTAAGAAAAAGGAAGGGTTAGATGTCGAACCGAGAACAGAGAGTCTTACACGTGTGTTATTAACATTCAAAACAGGCAGATGCAAAACAACGGAAACCAATTTAAAACACCACATCAAACAGCGTTAGCTTAGCCGGCTTGGGCCGAATAATTATTTATTACCATTATTGTCAATATTATTTTGCATTGCTGAGCCCAGATATCACAGTGCAGAAGGGAAGGGGGGAAAGATTTCAGGGGGTCTTATAGAAAAAGAGGAATGTAGCTTTAGGGGAAATGTGCAGCAGAGTGTGAAATTACAGCCCATGGTGCTACATATTGTACCAGAAGCTCCCTCCAAAAACTGTAACAAAAAGAAGAATCGTCCTCAAACCTGCCCAGAAGGCAGAGCGCAGAAAGTGGCCTCCTGTTCTCTGTCAGATACCCCCAAATCCTGCTAGTTCGCAGAGCCTAAATAAATATGATCGTAGCCGCAAACAAAGATGAAAACACCCTGAGACATCATAAAACCAAGACTCCATTCTTTCGCAAATACTTGCGCCTGAAATTAAAGACAGTGCTAAAATACTTTGCAAAGTTACATTTTATTTAATTGCAATTGTCCGACTTTTAAAATCTAAAGCTGATTTTCTGCACATTAAAATGGAATGAATTTGTTTTAGAATCCCAGGTTACCAGAATCCAGGGATTCTCGAGGGTGGAAGTCGTCAAATCGCGTAAAGATTTTCTAACCTTTTATGAAAGTACTTCGAATTGAGCATTGGATATCAGCGTTTTAGGAATCGATTTGCCCTTTTTTTTAAACAAAGTGCGGTTTTGTACACGGCATTTCATTTTCCTGTTAGTTTAATTATTAATCTGTCACATCTTGATTGTAAACCTCCTTCAAAAAACGAATACACACCTTGCATACACCACTAGTTCTGAAACGTCGCCGCACGTCCATCTAGTTTTATGTGTACTGTATTATTATAGTTGTCATTATTAACAATACCACCGGCTTCTACCCTAAAGAATTAGTCTGAAATTGTAAATCCACATCACATAGGCTTCTCCATTTAAGTGGCGTTAAATATTACTTAAATTACCAGAAGGTTTATTGAATTGATCACTCGTATTGGTGAGGTAATGATGCAAATCCAGTGATTACTATCTCTTAAACCAAAAAAAGTTTATTTTTCTTTAATTTCCTTTAAGGGGTGGGCAAGCTTTTTGAAGTGTAAATTCCGGTTGCTTCCTCCTATAAACGTTAATGAAAACTCCAGATCCCTCACTGGAAAATTAAGCAACCTGTCTCAAAAGATAAGCGACAGGAAACGATACAATGAATATAGTATTTCATCCATTTGATTTTTTTTTTTGCCGTGAAAAAGTTTTAAATTTACCTCCATTGGCCTTTCACTAAGAACTTAATTTTGGAAAAAGAAGCACGCCATCAAATAGTTGTTTTTTGCTCTTCACAAAATACAGTTCTGCCACCAACTGAGTACCGCTGAGTCGCTGATTTGTGAGATGTGCTTCCCAACTTACACTTTTTGTATAAAAAAATCCTTTGTCAATAATTATCGTCAGCAATGAGTTTTAAACTTACTTTCCAATATCAATTTTGTTATCGGTATATTAAAATACCATATAAACGTTTTAATATCAGGTGGCATTGTGCGTTATGCAATTTTAAATATTTGCTCCATGGCCTTCTTAATAAAACTTACGGATGTATATGAAAATATTTGCATCTTCCAATAATTTCAAAGTTTTTCGAATTTTTTACGTCTTTTACATAAATCATCTGAATGTGATTGATAGGGCAGTCATCTAATTGTTCGAACTTTAATAAATGAGTATTTCTTGAAACACTCATTTCACATCGAAAGTGTCTAACCTAGGACCGAAGAGTAGCGTCAAGGTTGTATTTTGAAATAATTGAATTGGGTGACGGAAATATGGACTGACGCAGGTCATTTTCCTAACTTGTGATATTTATTCATTCGTTTAAAGAAAATCTTCAGAAAATCTGAGAATGCCCATAATGTGTGTCGTAATATTTCCACTTATTTTTCGTTTAAGTTTTAATTTTAACACATGATTACAGATTAACAGCGCTGTTAAATAGTACTGTAGTTTTTGAAGTTAAACTGTCCAACTTTTTTTTCACTCTCAAACCTTATCGGGAAGATCTAAAACAAGCGAAACCAAGGAGCGCCATCTACAGGACACCTAACGGGTCAGCGGGAGCACCTTTGTAGCTCCAGCTCTTTAACCCCAGCCCTAATCCCCCACCCTATTCATTAAATAAAAATAAAAGAATACAAGAATAGCAGGCACGTCGACACAGCCAATCGGAAATTTGACCGTGATCAGTTTGTCCACTCGTTACCTTACTGAAAGTATTCAGTCGTGCTTCCCACTCACTGCGTGCAATTTCATTTTCATATTCAGTCTTCATACGCTTTGCAATCTGAATATTTTGCACCAGTCTCTGGTTAACGTATCAAATTTAGACTTATCGTAAATATCATAAAGACACAAAATGCAGCACAGTACTAAATTGTGCGATTTGTACCCTACGATGATGTGCACGCAATGTGTGTGCCTTCTGTGTATACAGCATATGCATATGTCAACACACATATGCTTACATAGGTTATGTTGGGAATTTGTGAATAATAAAAAATAATAATAATTATGATAATAATAATAACAGTTTGGCTGATAAATTAATTTTGGTCATCTCGATCAGAAATTCTTTTTTTTTGTACTTCAGAAATGGTACACTTCTAAACTTTCCCAAGTAGCTCACCACGTGCGAATTAAAATAGATTGCGAGGATCCATATGCGCGCTTTCTTTTTTCCCCTTGTCCTTTTAATTTCTCCCCTTTTCGTATTCCAAACTCTAAATCATATCCCTGTTTCCTTCCCTCCCCTTTCGAAGTGTCAGATGAAGGGACCTCCTCATTTGGGCTCCAGTTTTTTGCGTTAGCGAATCACAAAGTGTCGGAATCTATTGCCTTTGTCTGACAAGTCATCCATCTCTAAGCAAGGGGGGATCGGGGGTGGTGGATATGGTGGTGGTAGGGGGGGGATTGCAGCTTTTAGAAACAGACACACAAGGAGAGGGGCTTCATTCTCACTCCAAAGCTTCTAGCAAGCACATCCCATCTTTAGAAAAAAAAAGAGACCACGAGACACTTTCAGTGTCCATGTTTCCCCTGTCAACCTTGTACATATCTGATCAAACCCAAAACCTTCCAGCTTCAGCCACAGAGATCATAAGGAGGAATTTCTACTGCAGTTTTACAAGAGGACACGGGAAGACTCCTTGAGCCGAGCAACGCTTCTTACCTCGTCATTATGTGGTCCAAAGCTATTTAATAAAACCCACGGTTGTTTTTTTTTTGAGAATTTTGTTGCAAAATACGTTTTTAAAACAAGTATCGGTCATGTTCTTCACCTGACAGACCTCCCTCCTATCTTCGTTGCAAGGACTGATAAACGCGAGAGAACAACTTTTCCGTCTTTCCTTTTCATTTTTTTAAGAAGTTACCTTCCGATCGATCGGTGTCGGAAGCAGACAGCCTGTTTTCTTCCGTCTTGTAGAATTTGTTTCGTTTCTTTTAAATTTTAAGCTGCATTAACGAGGCGAAACGGCGACTTCAGTTGATTATCTTTCTTTTCTTTGCTATCCCATGGATATTCACTGCAAAGCAGACCCGTTCTCCGCGATGCACCGTGAGTAGAGAGAGTTTTAAATACATAAATACTATGTACCTACGCATGTTGATTTTTTTGTAGCTATCATTGTGGCTGACGAGGACTGTGATCGCAAAATACATTTCTGCTGTCAGTGTGTGTGGCGGAATAGCATGTTGATTCGATTAAAGACGTCGCGTGGCTAAATGTATGCCTGTTTATACGGAGTTTCTCCACAGATGCTAAATGGAGGAGCGATCATGTAAAATCTTCCATGAAACATGTGATATTCGCAATATTATTTATACTCTCAGGCTTTGGATTTGTTAGATGTTAATTGTTGTTTAAATGCTGTAATTTAAACGATGTATGTGTTTACAGTCCGGGAAAATTCTAAATGATGCGCTACTGCAATTTCCGGCTTGATCTTCCAAATAAGTACATTTCCTAAATACCTGCATTTAAGCGGGATTTCCATGTTTTAACAGTCGTGCCTTCAGAAACAAGGAATGTATCCATTTATTTTAATGGATGAAAAGCGAAACGTTCAAATAGGCTACGACTAAGAACCCTTAACGAATATACACACCACAAGCAAAGATGCGAATGTCAGCGTGTATGTGTGTCTATGTTTACGTATAAGAGAATATTTAATTCCTTTGAAATTTGCTCTCTTCATTATTTTACCAACAAAAAGAACTTGTATGAAGTTTAAAACATGAGAAAAAAAGAAAGATGGAGATTGTAACAATATTCATTCATAATGCTTTTTGTTGGGCTATTCGAAAAGAAAACAGGCTTACCTGCATTTTTAAATAATTCATTTCTAATTCTTTCCTCATGCCTTTGCTAAATAATCTGTAATATGAGTTATCAAAGCTCTTTTTAATTATTTACAATAAATGTGCAGAGAAAATTAAAGGGCTTGTAACCTAATAGCTACGACATGTGCTGGGTTGCGTTTGAACAGTAGGAAATAAAACTCATCAGCGCTATTACCGTTCTATTACTTTGTTGTGAGATGAGTTAGTAGCATATTTTTGTATTTGCTTTATGTTTCAAAATAGTCAATTTAAATAATATATCTTGATTAAAATACGTAAACAGAGAATATCATGCATGGCAGTAAGTGTGCTGATCATATTTTCAGTAAGGCCTCGAAAACGTGAAGGGATTATGTGCCCAAGTTATAAAATGGACCAGAGTCTGTGTATCAGTTTAAAAGCAAAGCATGTAGCATGAAAAATATAATATTAAAAATGCAGTCTATTGAAAAGAGTAGAAACAATCTGTGGTTGGCTTATTTTTAATTCTAAGCACTATTCATCGTAAAAAGCTGATTACCTATGAAGCGAAATACATTTCATGGTCGGAATTCAATTAAAATTGGCTTTATGCAAAACAATTTATAATTTTTATGTTATATGTTGCTCGTTCTCAAAAATAAGCTCGTGTATGGATATCATAAAGACTTGCAGTAAAACTAAAACCAAAAGGGGCATTTTATAAACAATTTTTAAAGACATTACCAGTGTACAGTTCATGCTATACCATGTTAAATCTTGCGTATAGGCTGTTGTCAAAATATGGACTGCCAATATCAAGTAATACACAACTTTGCTTGAAAATCATAATACAGAAACACGAAACCTCTAAATTCGTCCTAGATGCAAAGCATCAATCTGTATCATTTGGAACCTATAACAATATGAAAGGCGTTCAAAATATAAATAGATGAATGATTGTGTGGACAGTTTTGTGATTTACAACTGTGCTGGGCTCGTAAGGTGAAACCCGTCTTAGATTAAAAAACAGAAAATAACGTAATCATTATTAAATGAAACTAGAAACTAGAAACCATTATTTTTTTGCACTGACACTCATAATGTGGCAACTTTGTAATATCAGAACGCAAGAATTTCAGGCCCGTTGATAATGTTTTGAATTGTTGTATTTTTATTCCTGTCTGTTTTACTAGTTGCCAGCAATAGTAAGGACCCGTGTTGATTTTCTTCTGTTTTTTTTTTTACTGTTTTACGGCAACTCCTTGCGAGTCCTTCTGCATCACCTCCTCGTGTGTAATGTCATGTTTGTGTTTTGTGCGTGTTGTCTCCTGCGCAGGGCATGGGGGTGTGAACCAGCTAGGCGGGGTGTTTGTGAACGGCAGACCCTTACCTGATGTGGTGAGGCAAAGGATTGTCGAGCTCGCCCATCAGGGGGTGAGGCCCTGCGATATCTCCAGACAACTGAGGGTCAGCCATGGCTGTGTCAGCAAGATTCTTGGCAGGTGAGAGACGACACAACCGCGCCACGAGTTTTGCAGTCAAACTTTATTTTATTTTATTTTATTTTTTTGTGTGGGTGGCGTGCGCGCGGGCGCGCGCGAGTAAATAACCAAACTTTGTCATGTGGTGTGAAGAAAATAAACTTTATTGGGGAAGCCTCAATTGGGGAAGGCTGAGTCTCGTTTCTAGTTGAAGCTGAATGAACAGTACGACTCTTTTCAGTAGAAGACACACACTCACAAACTACCGTGTAAATTCACGGGGGCCGGAGGGTGGTCGCAGGTGAGTCAGTGTCCGGTTGAAAGTTCCCAGCAGACGCAGATCTAGCGGGTGTACTGGACCTGAAAAGGAAAAAAAGTGCAGGGTGGCCTAACCATTAAAATAAAGTGAATATTTTCTGTCACAATCTAAGCCACTTTATCAAGGGCACAAACGAGACAAATCATGATAATATTTCGTACAGAATAAAGTAATACTGTACAACACAACTGAAAAAAATTACAACCACGATTTTTTTCAACCACAAAACTTTGTACTTTTGTTTGTGATCCCCACTTTACTCACCTGAAAAGGAAAATAAAACAATCGGTGTTGTGCTGGTATCATGTTTATATATGGCAGTTTGAATGTTTTTGAAATATTTTTCAGCTATCAGACGGATTTTAAAAGGTATTTTATTTATGCATTTGGAATGTTTCTCACAAAAGTGTTCTGAAATATTATTAAAATTGGTAGCATGTGTACTTTTTAAATGCATGTTCTCAAGTTTGTTGTTAGTATGAGCCGTAAATAGCGTTGAAACCATTGGGTACATTTCTTAAATCGTATGATATACATAGTTTTAATCATTTCTATGACTGCAGCCGATAGATTAAGTCTCATAATGTGTACCATTCGTAAGCTACATATCATGATGTAGAAATGTTGTCATTACAAATATTCAAGAAAGGAAAAGTGCCTTTCGTATTTTGTTAAACTGTGTGTTGATGTCCCCGGGTGCCTTGTAACAACGGCACGTGTGACAATACTTCCTAGGATCGAAGCTTACGTTTCCTTACTTCGGATCAGCGCACCATTTATTGACGTTTTGTAAAATATATATTTATATAAAAAGCAACACTTTTGACAGTTTATGTGTGCTATCCCCCGCTATCGCCCCCTGGAGAAGTTTGCAAGTGATAAAAATGTACCTTCACGAAAATGTATGTCATACCTGGCTGCAATTATTGAACCCCATAAATTTTAAGTCAAGGATCTTTACGCTCTACGTATATATATATTGTGGAACCAGTCATTATTACTATTCTTATTATTATTATTGTTGTTGTTTTTGTTGTTGTTGTTGCAGATACTACGAGACCGGCAGCATTAAACCCGGAGTAATTGGGGGCTCCAAACCAAAGGTAGCAACTCCAAAAGTAGTGGATAAAATCGCAGAATACAAGCGCCAGAATCCCACCATGTTCGCCTGGGAGATCAGGGACAGACTGTTGGCAGAAGGCATTTGCGACAATGATACAGTCCCCAGTGTGTCATCCATCAACAGGTAAAAATATATATGCTACGAAACCGCTGCTTTTAGCGCTAAATTCAAGCTAATATATTTTCAGCAACATCATGCCGATGTATGCCAATTAGAACTGTATCTAAAGTTATATCGACGAGCATGTCAATTTTATTTTCTTCGTAACAAAAAAAAAGAAACAGAACCCTCTTTTAAAGGTATTTAATGCCAGATCAAGAACAATCTAGACCTTTATACTGTAATATATATAACATCCCGATATCTTTAGAAATCACATTTATGATATCTATTAGTAAATCAAGGTGGTTTTCTTAAAATACAAATTTTTTAGATCATTATTAAAGTTAGCTTTTTACTTTCTAAATGTAGTGTTTTAATATATACCCACTCCACACTACTAAAAAAAAATCTTTTCAGCTTTGCCGAATTTTCATGGAATAAAAAGAAAACCGGATCTAGTAATAAACGGGCAATGATTTGTAATGAACGTTTTTATGTGGTAGACTAGAAGAGTGAGGAAAAACGTACAGATATTATTTTTTCAATCGCCTGATGGGAAGTTCGACATCGATTTATGGAAAAATGAAACTACCGTCTTGTAGCGTCAATAGTATGATAAAGGCGAACCATTTCAAACGTGTTTTCATTAAAACTGAAAGTTTTTCGGAATAAATATTTCCCATTAGTATCTCTGTTTGAGATTTAGTATCTTTATCACAATTGAAGAGGTCGATCAACAATCAAATTAATCTACGCGAAGGCTTAAACAAAGCAGCACAGACCAAAGAATCAAGACCTAATAGTAAATATGGAGAATATTATTAACTGTAATTGAAAGTCATATATGTTGTCTGAAGATGCTATATTAAAGATGGTATTTCATCTCATTCTCATTTGATAGCATTAATCAATAAATCAAGTCTGTTCGTCTAATGTAGAAGTTTCAAACTTAAAAAACATTAAGTAACAACATTCTCAATAAAAAGGTAAATTACGTTATATATATATCAAATGTATTTAGTTTTTCATCGAGGGTGGTCTCTGTGGTGTAATTCAATCCCAAATCCTTCAACAATCAGCCTTTACAGCACTGAATCTGAAGCTGAGCGCACCAAAATCACATCTGTCTGGATGAAAACCGATCAATACTTTGTAAGCAGATCCACTGCCACCGGGAAATACTCAACACAAAAGTTCAATACTAGACCTAATATGTTAGAAAACGTAGTTTCTTCATTGTGGACAGATTTCGCAAAACCTCGTAGTTTGAAAAAGGCGGAAGAGCCGGTTTGGGTAGTCACAGTGCATTACATAACGAGAGTATTGTGTCGGCTATTTCAATTTAAAAGGCTGAGAGATTCTTTCACAGCTAGAGCACATTTACTGTTTCTGGGGGGGAAAGACACGCTGTAATTCATACGCTAACGTGTAAAAATAATAATTAACGGTTTCTTTAATTTTGGTATTTGGCAGAGAGGGTGGACATGGTTGCAAAATCTAAAAAGGCTCGATTTATCCATTTTACAATATAAGAACTGCAAGTGTGCATTTATGAAATCCTGGATCATATCAACAACGCTACAGTGCTTTACATTTTCATTTCTAAAGTGTAAGATAAATAGGTGGGGGCGGAGGTGCGTTACTTTTTGCTAGGATTTCAACCTAAAATGTCTGTTCTGAACAGGACCATACAGGGCGAGATTTGTCAAAGAAATCTTAAATTAATATATATATATATGCTTCATGAATGACGAGAGCAATCCAGTAAAATAAAGACTTCCAGAAGTGTGTTGCATGAAAAGCTCACAGCAGTGGATGTGCAGGCATATGAGTTTTGGTGATTATGGTATTTCTTTATTTATTAACATGTACAGTACAATATGTCTGATGGGTTACAGAAAGATGAATACACAGATTATTTGTTTATTACTGTGCTTGAGGGTTTCATAAATCCTTTGTAAAGCTGTAGCCTGTTACTCTGTTGGATGATACACCCCTTAACAAACAAAAGCAAACAACATTAACAGCAAATCCCATCTAAACCTTCATCTCTTACTAGGGAGGATACAAGGGTAAACAAAGTAAGTGAGCAGGAGGGAAGACAGAAAAGGGAAAAGAACATGGTTTAGAGAAAACCCCCTACCCAGGAACACAAGTAATGAACTTTGCTTAGGAGGCAGTCTTCCATAGAGCTGGCATCAGCATTACATTTTAATGAGCTGATTGGAGAGCATGGGCAGCCTCACACAAGACAGCTAAAAAAAAAATAGAAAGGTTGAAAAAATTCATTTCATGCACCATGGTTGCTTAAAAAAGGGCAATTTGAGCAGGTTCCAACACATGTATGTGATAAATTTTAAATGTACATTAATCGTATTAAAAGACCCCTATAAACTTTTCATTTCTAATTAAATTCAAGCGAGCGATTTAGAAATAGAAGCACTCTATGGGCCTTTGTTTATGTGGGAAATTAAAATGCAAATACAAAGAAATTTATTTCTATTACCAGAGGAAGTTGAAGGATCTTTTGGTGCTTTTTCAAAGGACTACAAAACAGCTAGATTTGAATATTTCTCTTTGTGTAAGCAGATTCTGAGTTCCTGTGTCGTGTACCGTTTTAGATATTAAACTTTAAGGAACCACCCTACATCCAGGCACATTTTCAAAAGGTGGTTTTGAACCAAACAGCATATTATTGTGTTTATTTGCAAATTAAGAGAAATTAAAAGCTGAGAGTAATGAGTTTAGAGGACTAATCAATAGTTTCAGGTATCTTTTTATCAATAGTTAATGTGTAACAACTAAAAGATGAAAAACCCATGTGAATGTAAATGAATAATAAATCAGTGTTGTATAAAAATGTGACATATGCATTAGTGTAATATAAAATATACAGAGTAAAATAAAAATATTAATTTTAGAGTCAACTCTTGTTCTGAAACAAAAGTATGTCTATCACAAAACAGCATGAAAATATATCTGTTTTTCTGTATATCAATGCAAAATTAGACATAAAATATGCAATGTACTGTACAGGCATGTAGACTACCTAACTTAAGATTTCCTGTCCTTTGCATGACTGCTGTAGAAAAAGAAATAAACTGTGTTTGTACATCGAGCACACCCAGTCTGAATATCTTCCAACACAGGGAAAGTCACTTTAAGGCTGATATTTATTAACAAGCTGATACAGTATTACAGTGGAGAGAGGTTTGAGTCTCTGACATAAATTAGACATAAGAAAAGAGAGAATCCACCACTGGGTTTATGTTGTAAGGAAACTGACCGCAGGTCTGTTGACAAAAGAGGATGTTCTAGATTTAAACACTTTTTGCCTGCATGAATTATTAAAGATTACACAGGGATGAGGGTGTACTTTGTGTCTGAGCTGCTGCAAGGAATTACCACCAAGTACCTGCTTGTAGACATTAAAAAACCCAAGGTCCTCAATGGCTTTCAATGGTATCGATTCAGACTCAAAGCAATTTTAATATTTCTTCAGGGAATTTTCAGCAACAGCTGAAGTCATTAATTCACCCTCCCAAATTGCTTATTCAATATCAAGAACATGGATTCCAAATAAAGTCCCTGAATTTATGTGACTCACACGAGTCAAGGGGTCAAATAATTGTTATGGAGGGAAGTTAAAAATCCAGATAAAATATTGATATGTGTTTTCTAGAAAAGGCTTGTAGCTTTTGTCGCCTTGCCCCAAGGACAGTGCATTGGGGGAGATTGGAGGCTGCCTAAGTCATTGAGATCAATGGAGGTTTGATGTATATAGACTCCTTTGGGTATTAACTCTTAGCTGCCTGGTGCTGACAAGCAAGTGGATCATTTTTAAAAATAGCTTTAAAAGAGCTAAACACCATCTATGGTATCATAGGAGCACATTCTTTTCAAATCATTAATTTCAAATATTTGTACCTTACTATTTATGCCTAAAACATGTTGTTTACCTCTATAGAAGAGGAAAACCATAGTCATCCTCTTCATTTAGGCACTAAATGGACAAATGTTCTCAAAAAGACTTAAATAATCTCTCTGGTCATTCATATTCTTCCACGGAAGATAGTGAGCAGTGAAGCCAGCCTAGGCACAAAGTCATGAAAGCCTTTATTAGAAGGTTTTCAGTTTTCTTCTACTTCTTAAATTTGAACTCAGCAAATGGATACTATGTCAGTTGTGATAAATAGTTTCAAAGTTTACAAATTATTGTGGCAGCTACCTCTTTTTTCTAAAATGCCATTCAGATTAAAGGAATCTAATGCTGGAGCAAGCTTGTGCACAGCAATAAGGCACTATTGCTTTCCTGTCACATATAATTTATAGCTTTCCATTTGCATCTGTTTGCGTGTGACTAATCCCCAACTTTTTATCCCCAAGCCCTGATCAATAGAACCTCATCCGCATTGGCACTTGGGGCTGTTGAGTTATACAGAGATGTTTGATCTGGGAAGTGAGAAGCCAAGAGTCTCGGGTACTCCTGTAAATGTTCCAGAAAGAAAGAGGGAGAGAGAGGAGGAGAGAGCTGATTAGTCTGGGCCAGGTAGAGTCAGTGAAGCTGATCATTGAGGTGAATTGATGTGATTTCATGGTTTGTTTGCAAGATCATTCAGACCAAAGTGCAATGAAGACTTTCCCCATATCTCACCTTAAAGGCGCAGTTTTTTTCCCCCTTTGAATTCTGGAATTAAATTTGATATGATATACTCTCACGGATAGTTTCTACTCAGCCTTTCTCACTGGTGCATTGAATTACTGTTTTCGCTATCGCACAAAACCATGATGATTAACAGAAAGGACGCACACAAGAAAGCCTGCACTGCATGTATCCGTGCTGCCCTCAATAAATAAACGATTAAATAAAAACATGCACGCTGGTACATGGAGAGATAATTCTGATTGGTGCATTAACTATGTTAGATTAAAAAGGTAAGAGGGCAAAGAAATCTAATTAAGTTGTGTATCTGTTGTGCAGGATTATACGTACCAAAGTTCAGCAGCCCTTCCATCCATCTCCTGACGGAACAGGAACACCTCTCTCAACACCTGGCCACACTATAGGTAAGCAAATAATGGGTAACTGACTACAAATGCCAAGCACCAGTTAGTGATTTTTAGAATTTTATTTTATTGCAGAATACGTGACACATCACTGTTTGTGTAAAAAAAAAAGACCTGTCTTCAAAAAAGTAGGATCTGCAATCCAATAGAGCATGAATCATAGATGAAAACTTAAATATACTAATAACAAGGCAGAGGTGTAAAGTGGACAGGTCAAGGACTGGTGAAGGAAGCTAGAGAACCCAGACAACATAATGACTCCAGAGCCTACCCATTATCTGAGTGCTAAAGGCGCAAGATTTACTGTTTTTGAAAGATGCTCTCATCCATCAAGTCATATCCAGAGAGTCGTTTACTCATGAGAAGCAAATGTCATACTTAGTAAGGATGATACTACTCCATGTTACATGTCTCATCAAAAATCTGTTTAGCTTGTCCAAATCTTATAATGAATTGGAACCTTCTAGAATAGAGCAAAGTTTTAGATTATCTGAGTCAGACTCAGAAGCTTACTTTTTCACAGGGGGGTTCACAAAGTTGTACTCCTCCAACCTGCTGAAGGATCGGTTTTTTAAGAGCACTTTCTCTGATACGATTGTGGCCTTTTCAGTTATATTCATTGTAACCTTCCCATTTCTCAGTACCGAGCACAACATCGCCGCCCGTATCCAGTGCTTCCAACGATCCAGTGGGGTCTTACTCGATCAATGGCATTCTGGGTATTCCCCGATCCAACGGTGAAAAGAGGAAACGAGACGATGGTAAGAAAATGGGTGCTAAAGCTTTTTCATGTCTCTTCACCTGTAGAAAAGGTTAGCATTTCTGACTGTGGGACCCATGTGCCTGCCATCTGCTTTTCTTGGGGTCATAGCTAACGCAGAGTCCTGGATGGAGCCTGTCAGTCAGGGCACAGATATATTTAACTTTACCTAGTATTTCATTTTAACTTGGTGTCTTGATTCCATGCAATATAATACATCAGGAAGGGTAAATTAGTAGGCAGTGGCGCTCTTTGTTTGGCATCATGGAGGGATTATTTTAATGGCTGTGTACCAGAGACAACGGTCTTCCATGCACAGAGATCACTGTTGGCCAAGAATCGATCTCAAAAAGCACTTTCGTAGATCTGAACATGCATTTATGGAATATCAGTGTAAGGATAATTGGAGGCGGCACTCAAACATTTGAAACCTCATCTAAGTGAATCTACGTGCATTATCATATTAAATACTGTGCTCTCATACCTGCATTGATTGTTGTATATGGCAATATAATCCGATCTGCATACAGACGCATGTAGAAATCAAGGGACACAGAGAGTAATTACAGACTATTTTTTATTTCACATTCAGTATGTAATTGTCCGATTTTCCATTTAGGTAATGCAGGGAAGAATAAAAGTTTTACAAGATCATTTAATTATTCTGATGAATGACCAAAAATAGTTGCCAATAGTCACTGGTCACAATAGTTTTAAAAAATAGTCGCTAATTTTCCTGCTATGAGAAAAGTTAGCAGAGAGTACCGAGGCTGTGTGAAAGAGAACTATCACATCCCTTGATCAATTCAAAAGGAGGGCATAGTGAAGACTAAGGAAGAGAGTTCTTTTTTATTTCAAGACTTGACCTCCACGTATGTCAGTGTTGTCTTCAGCAATTAATCTTAGCTGAAATGATTAAGAAGAGTTAGGATAATTACATGTCAAGATGATGTAGCCAACCACCCAGGTCAGCCAGAGAAAGCACTGCTGATGTAGAAGACATTTCAACTCAGTAGCTCCAAGTGGAATGATTTTTTTCTTTTTTGAGTGAGTGAGGGATACAGGCAGCCTGAGGGCTTATAGATTATTGGTTTTGCAAGCAATAGGCTTTTTAATGCTATTGAATAAACATCCCCCTGGTGAAAAATCGAGAAGTGCAGTAATGCCAGAATAGCACAAGGAACAGATCTAGCTGGAAATTATTTCTTAAACCACCATTTATCAAAGCAGGTGACTTGATTCTTCTTATTTTCCCATATTTTTAGTTCTCTGGAGTGGGCTACCACACAGGGAAAGAAAACATGATTTTATAAGTTGGGTTTGCTCACATTCACTTTGCCCGGACAATCGGAGAGTCGCAGAGACTGGACGAGAATAGTGTTTGTGGGGCAGAAGAAACAGGGTGGGTGTATCATGCAAAAGTTAGGACTAATGATAGCCTTGTGGTCAATTACCTGAAAACAAAATAAAAATGGGGATAATCTGATTATAGCAAAGACCATCATAATAGTCTTTTGCATGCAGTAATGCAGCAGCCAAAGCCAAAAGACTAGTAAGAGTTATTGTAAAAATGTATGTGCTGCTTTGAAACTGATAAAGCTCTCTTTCTCTAACCTCAAAGGGAGGTACACTGGTCAGAAGGTGAATGGCAGGGGAGATTAGTATGTACCTAGTCAAACGCCAATCTTTCAGTGTAACTCAGCCCGTATTTTGATTGAGATTGACGTAGCGAAGACTCACAAAGGCATTCGGAAAGGAGGTGCAGAATTTTTTCAGAGAGCGGTTGGCTGTTGCTTTTGAGGCCTGCTCGATGTCACACCACATGTTTCCTCAGCATTTTGTGTTTCACATTCTCAGCTTTAATGAACAATTTTCCTCGATTTGAGTGGCCTGGCCTGCATTGTGGGGAAATCTGCCGATATGGAAGGCAGCGATTTTTATGCGGTGTGTAGATTGTTTTATTTAACAATTGCCTCTTCGAAAAGCTGCAGTGAAATAGCCTATCTGACTGAAAAGCATGTGGATGCGGTATTTCAGTTCAGAAATCAGTTTAAGGCCTCCCTTGTGGATCGCTAATAGAGATCAGTTTATTCTTCGAAACGCTGTTGCTTGAAGACATGTGAGCATTCTGCACATTGGGTCTATGAAACAGCACTACCCTCTGAGCAGCAATTTACATATTAGAAGATTAACAGCACATTGTGTAGGTCCCTTCCACACATACCCAAAGAATGCAGTTTGTTTCTAAATCTGCTATTACTGCGATCTGCGATTACTGCTGTGTTAGTTATGAAAAACGAAGTGAAGGGAAAATAAAAGAGTGTTTTTTAAAAATTAAATATATATCCTACAAAATGATTATGGACAATAAGTTATAATGCATAATTACAATAATAAATAATTCAAAAATGGTTGCACATAAAACTAAAAATACTTATGTTACCAATATTATTGTTGTCATTAGAAAAGCAATAAAATGAAAAGGATGGTAAATCAAGTAATACTTAATATTAGTCCTAATGCTGCAGCATACCATTCCTTTTAAAACAAGTATAATAAAAACACAAATAGATAAAAAAATATACAGTGCAATTGTTCCACCATTAAGTGTCTGGAAACACTGTAATCCTGAAATGAAATGTTTTTAGATGACAGGTTTGTATTAAACAGTGAGTATTAAATTATGCACTGTACCTCTACCTTTGCTTCGAACTGTTTACTATTTAAATAATAAGGCCCTAATGAAGACTTCATGACTGGTTATTTGAGACCCTGCCAATTGTCTAAAAAGCTATGTGTTATTTAAACTTAGTCCTTATTTCACACAGAGACATCAGGGAGGCTGTACGACAGCTAATACATGGTTTAAATTTCATAGTGCTACTGTAGCCTTAGGCTGCCTGAGCCTCGTTTGGCTTGCTATATCTCAGCTTGATTAGATATTAATAACTGAAAAATGCACAGCTATTTAAAAATATATACACAAATGTACCAAAGCAGGCAATAAGCCTAGTCAGATGCAGCAACGTATGGGAATATTGCGGTAGACTGGTAGCCCATGTAGCCACAAGTCTGAAGACAAGTCCTTGTTTTAACCCTGATGTGACTCACAACAAGATCTGGAGTCCGAGTTTCTGTATCTCCTACTGTAACTTCCAAGTCAGCAGTGCCCTTAAAAAAGGCACCCATTAAAAGAAGGATGTTGAGATAATGTAGTGTGACACACGTTATGTACACCAGGTCTTCGGAAGAGGAGCTTCAGGGACACAGGTGTCATAAGAGCCATTAATCTGCCATTGTCATGTGTTATTGCAAATTAAAAGTAGCATGTTACACTTGGCGGCTATTGGTGGCGTTGGCAGTAGAAGTCGGGTGGGGGGAATAGTTCTCATGATTGTTTCTTTGGTGGATAGCCCCCTGCACGTTGTACAAGTGACATTTAAGAGAATTTGCAATTCCGCAGAGAAAAGCTATTAATTCACAAATTAACACACCCCCCCCCCTCCTTTTTTTTCCCTCTCTCTCGGATGTGCAAGCTATTGAAAAGACAAAAGAAATAGCCTAGAGGAGAAGACTGGGCTTCAGTTCTATCTGTGTAAAGATTGGTATCACTGCTTGCAGATATATAAACCAATTACTTCTGCATCCGTGTATGTGCCTCCACTTATTGCTTCCATTGTAGGCCCTGAATCCATAGCTAGATTTCGTCGTGTATCTCATTATGTAAAACAGAATGATATTGCCTGTCGGACACATAACTAGGCCAGGAAAATTAAGTTTGGGTGAGGTATTGTTTTGACTTGACCGCTTTTACTTATTTACAGAATAAGAGCAAAAACAGGAACACGCAGTGAATTACTGGAATTTTGATTTAACTTTTTTGTTTAACTTTTGGCACTGCTCTTGCAGGATTAGCGCAGGTTATCTAATTTCAGGAATGCTGATCGGTAGATCCAGATCTTTACAGAAGAATAACAGCTTCGGTTCAAAAGGTCATTCGAGTACATGGCTAAAATTCACAGCACAACTGTAATCCTTTTGCCAAAATTGTCAAGTCTGTTGACTTAATGGCAAAGACAGAAATGTCACACTACATCCCTGAAGAACATTAAGAAATTCTTTAACAGGGTCATGTCTCAACGTAGCACGTCAGTTTTTCGTGTATATAGTTTTTCCAAATTATCCAACGATCGCGACCATGAAAGTTACAGCAGCTTCAGGGAATATCAAAGGGAGGGAAATATCAGATGGGAAATCCATGCTTTTCAATGCAGACTCTGAACTTAAGTAAGGACACCAGTTTCTGTACTTTTCTAGGAGAGAAACTTTTGTCTGCTTCATCTTTTCAGCAGACTGATCAACCAAAGAAAAATAATTTCAGTCAATGACTTTCCAACCAACCACTGTAACAGAATTACAGATCTAAATCTTTCACCTTGATTGTACCATTTGAGGTGGAAGAACCGTTTGAGGTGAAAAAAACATTTTTTTGGACTCCAGTAAAGAGAAACAAAAACTGTCTGAAAGGAGAAAGGTGTTTAATTGCACATGTTCGTTTATATCTGAAAAGTAGGATGGCTATGTAGGCGTGCTGTAAAGAATGATGATCTGATTTTGCACTAGACGTGAGGTTAATGACTTGAAGTGTGCTGGTTGCAATGACCTAGCTGTTGGAATTCTTTCACATGTGGGTTCTGAAAGGCTTCCAATGTGTTTTTACCTTCCCAGGACATGTGGGTGGAGGCTGGCTGTAATAAATAACATGCACAAAAATAAAGGTCTTGACACCTTGAAGAGCTAGCCCGTTGAGGGGGAGGCATAGGACACAGGGTTGATATAAGAGGTAGAATGTCCAGGTCAGACAACAGCAATGTGATTGAAAGGATACAACAGTTATGTCTAGAATAAAACATGTTGGACTCCAAGTTCATGCCCGCAATGCATGAATAGAATCCAAATGTCCACATCTAGAAATCCGGGCCTTATGTTCAAAATATCGATGGGCTTAAGTCGCTGTAAAACACAATGTGAATTCAACCCCCATGTTAACTATGAGAATTTTGAATAAATACAGCGTATACTGTGTTTCCTAGCGTTAAAAGGACTAATTTGTATGTGAAAAATCGTTTGTCACTCTAGGGTTCTATTTACAAGAAAAGTTCTTTAACACACTATGAAGAAATAATGAGACAGCATAGTACAGAAACAGAAGAGCCCCTACAGAAACTGTGCTTGGTACTCACACAGATGCATGATGCTTGTTCACCTATGCAGATACAACAGGGGATGCCACTTCTAATTTCCTTCTCTTTTTTAAAAAAAGCCAACTTCAATAACCCAATTAATTAACGTAAAAGCTTACTAAATATTCTGAGTGATTGCAGATGATTTAAAAGAAACAAATGTAAAGAAAGTAATGAAAGAAGTAAATGTTTGCCAGAAGTCTCTGTTGCAAGCAACGTGAACAGTAATACACTGAGTAAACCATTATTAAAACTGCTCTAATCAGTTAGGCATTGTAAACCTTTCAGATCAGGCTGATTTTATTGATGTAATTGCTTCTCAGTAAAACACAACAACAATAAAAAAATACTTTAAGTTTTTTTTGGCATTTGGTGAAATATTGTGTCAGAAAGCTCCACAGTTGTATCAAACACATTAAAACCCATAAACAGACGACGGCCTTCTTTCCTGTCACACTCAGAGGTGCATCTGCATTCAACAAGACGTGTCATTAAGCAACCTGATTGGCTGTAAATGATACCGCCGGATCCGAGGAACGCTAAAAAATAAAAGGAAGGATTTCACATAAAGAGAAATCATGTCAGAAAAAAAGTCAATTATGGGCACTGATGCTGAGAATTAATGGAGCGATGCGTTACCAGCTTAAAAAAAAAATGCATTAATTGTGTTCCAGAACACGGCACCACCAAGGCAGCAGCACTAAATGATGGAGTACACCACGATCATGCATGTGGGTAGATGAGAACGAGGAAGAGCAACAAAAAAAAAAAATCCTGCTCACCACTGTCAGGCAGTGCATTGTTCGGCATGATAAAATTAAATTAATAAACCCCTTCAACATGCAGAAACATAACATGAAATTAATAGCCCTGGTTTTGCTGCCACCTCTTTTGATACAGTTGTTTGCAGTACAGCCTTTCTGCACCACGGGTTTCATAAATGCATGGTTTCTCAAAACAAGCATAGTTAGGGAAACAGAGTGGAGGTGTCTGTTCCCAGTAGTTGAATGCACATGAGTGTTTGCATCCTGTGCTGCTACAATGGCTCCTTCTAGGGCTCTCCTCACAGGTGCTGAAAGCAGTGATTTCGTTGACTAAATTTAAAAAGCAGGAGAAAAGGAAACCATAGGCAGATGAAATACATGTACTGTAGGCAGTTGAAATTGAGCAGTATGTACAGTATTATATCTTTTCCCAATAAGTACATTAAGGGCACAAATCTGCAAATGGAATAATCCCTTTAGAGATTTAATATATCATCTTTTATTTTTTAAAAAATACATTCTTTATTTAAAAATGAAATTAATTTCTTTATTTTGTGTTTTTTTATCAGTTGGTAACAATGGTGAAATTATATGCCAATCTGCCTATTTTCAGACACCGTGAAAAAGACCATATTTAAATTAAACAATGCTTTGCAGTGCGCTGTTGTAACGTGAACTGACTTCTGCTCAAAGTTGAAGCGTTTGCCCTGAAACCACACAGTGCAGCTAAGAACTTGTGTGACCCTGAGTGCATCTCTCTTCACCTCCCTGAGACTCTGCCAGTCGTAAAGCAAATACCAGCAGGATCCCACGGTGAACAAGATGTCACACCTGATTAGAGAATTCACAGATACTAAATTAAAACAAAGATCAATGAATTAACAAAGCCTAATTAGGCTTTTAAAAAGCTTCACTTTCTGTGATAAGATGTTATCAGGAAGAGGATGAGATGAAAGAAGGAAACATGGTTTCCTTCAGTTAGGAGAGAAAGCACCACCTGTCTGGCTTAGACAGGCCACTCACAGGCTTGAAAACATGGGCACTGTTTTCAGTTTCAGATTTTCTGTTTCTTTTAAGGAACAAGTTTCACTTGAGGATTGTGTACAAAAAGCGGACAAAACAGAGAGAATACCACATGGGTGTTTCAGGGTACTATCTTGTACAGTTTTTGTCTGCTCTCTAATGCAGGTACATGACAAGCACTCTCAAGTACAGAATTGTGCCAGTCCACCTCCTGCTAGGGGTCGTGACCCCTGGGTGTGAAGCCCGGGGAGCCAGTTTTATAGAGCTGGTTATCTGATCTGATAGAGTCTGGTCCCTTGTTACTGGGGTGTTAATACTGAGAGATGTCAAAATGAATACACTCAAGTGTGACAATGATCAATAAAATACCAACAAAACATCACAGAGGGAGGCTTGTTCAAATATAGAGCCCAGAGTTATCCTGATTAGAGTTAATTAATATTGCATCGCAGCTAATCTGAGAAAGTTGCTTCAGAAGGATGCACTTTTTTCCTTTAAATTCAATTCTCTGTTTCTGCGTTCTGTCATTAACTATTGTTGTAGCCTTTTTCTTGGTTTTCATTGTAGTTTCAGTAACAGATTCGGTCCTCTTGATTTACAAGACACAATTGTTCTGATCTTGGTAATAACAGAACTAACCATGGCACATGCATTTTAACATTATGAAATATATTTCAAGGAGGATCAGTTATGTTTGTACAAGATACAGCTTTGTTATGCTCAGATTTTAGTAAAATGCGAGGGAAGCCTAACCCGTGTAAAACAGGGCATTTCAAATGGGTTTTTAGTACAAGTAAAAAGAAAGAAGACAACCTCACACCTCCACAAGATCTTGCTACTGCCATGCTGCTACCTCTGTAGGCAAACCTTGCAAGGTTTGTTATTTTGTGTATGGGAAGCATGCTCCACTATAGTGAATGACAAATGCCGGGTTATTGATCGAGTTTTGTACTCGGGCCAGCTGATAGAAAGTAATTAATGACTCTATTTGCTTCAGTACCAAAGAGAACAATTGAGTTTGATACAGTAACAACTGGCAGTGGTGTGAAAGGCCCCCGAGGGAGCTGTCCATAAGAGACGCCTGCTCAGAGATATGTGGTCAGGCTCCCAGGATACTGAAAAAATATACACTACAATCCAACAGGAAATAATGGGATAGAAAGGAATAAACCATTTTTAATAGTGCTCGCCTAATCTCAGATTCAAATATTTTAGGCACACACATCACGTTCCATGTGTGTACATACGTGACCTGTTTCAAGATAACAGTATCCTGTCATGCAAATGCACTGATGATATCCCAAAAAAATATATATAGTTGTTCCATAAACTCTTTATTGTCTCCATGATTTATTTAGTGAAAGATTACTGGTAACTTACAAGACGATGTAAGGAATTTTGCAATCTGAACAGGAATAAAGACGGTTTATTTCAGCAGCCCTGAAAGGTTCCAGAAAATTACAAAAGAAATGGACTTGAGGACTGAAGATTGCTACTCATCAATCAAGAGCTGGTTGATCCGAGCTCAAATTGTTCTGGGGAACACGAAGAGTTTACAGTGATTTAAATATCACATCTACAAAAGAGTTCTTACAGAAGAAGTAATTAAACCGCGTGTCGCATCGTGCGGACATGTGTGCATCTATAGGCTTTATTAATTGTAAGGACATATACAAAAAAGGTACTTTGTTAATCAAACCTGTTTTCTGAAAATAAAACATACTTTAAACGTATACGTTACCGGTGTAATACCCTATTAATTTCGGGGTATATCGGAGCCAAACATTCAGCAGTTACATGTTAAATTCGTACACACATGCGGGCTATTTCGGCCTCATATTCAGTTCCCCACACATTTTGTTCTTCATGAAAGTCAGGTTCATCCTCTGGCCTCAGCCATTGAAAAAAGGTCAAGCAGCAGAGTGGAATGGCAATAACGCCCTGAAATGGTACTATCAGTGAAACATGATTGATCAATTGAATTCCATAGCAGAGAAAAATGTGGGATTAAGTAGAGTATTATACACACAATGAGTTGAGGCATGATGTTCATTTCAAGTTCATTTCGGCTGCCTCCTGCCACCAGATCAGGCAATCAATAGGGGCCTTGCATATCATATATCACCACTCTCTCGCTGAAGAGAGAACATAATCTGCCGCAAATTTAGAATGACAGATTTGTAAGGGAGCTGAAGCCCTCCTGAATAAACGGCAGAGCAGAGAGGCTGCAGGCACAGATGCTGCATTTTCAAGGGGGGTGGAGGTTTGTAAGAGGTTTAAGGTGTCTTACACAAGTGACAAAGGAAAAGCAAAGGTATCCTTCTTGGAATAGCGGGGTAATCGGGTCAAAAGTCAGAGAAAATGCTCATACTTTGTGAATGTGTTCCCAGGAAGTGATTAAACCAGCGACTGGGCTGTAAAATTGTATTCAGCTCGTGTCAACCCCCGTCTTCCTAAATGAAAAGCAATCTCTATGTGAAAGCGGTATTAAATTGTAAAGGAAATTGTACCTGTAAATTACAGCCCCTGATTTCCAGTAAAATCTTCTGTAACTGGATGTATAATGAAAGCCCACCGTAATTGCTACTGGTTGCACTGAAATACATAACCTCTCCAGCAAGTGTGTATTTGCGCTGATGGTAATCCATCAATTACCACAGACTCCTCACAGCCCCTTGGTGCTAATGCTGTGATGGGCGGGACTGCCACTACCCTAGCGGAGTGCATGAGGGTGACAAACACCACTCAGCATCTTCCCGCTATGATTAGGATTTGTCTGTGGCATCATCCATCTGAGCTGGCGTCACGCACCAATTTCTAATCTAATCTATCAAACCCTGAAACGCGCACCGAAAAAACACATACACACATATAAGTGGCACGCTAGTGAACTGAACTAGAGCGCGGCTTCCAGGGGAGAGAAAATCGCATGTCGCTTTTTCTTCTTGTAGATGGCTCAGATGGTTCTGGCCCAAACAGTGACTCTCAGGGTAGTGTGGACAGTTTACGGAAGCACCTGAGAGCCGATGCTTTCACTCAGCAACAGCTCGAGGCCTTGGACCGAGTCTTTGAAAGGCCTTCGTACCCAGACGTCTTCCCAACATCTGAGCACATCAAGCCAGAGCAGGTTAGTATCGTATTATCCAGACTGAAGCGATGAGCAAAGAGGCAGAGGGCCCTCATGGTGAAGAAGTTGCCTGTTTGGGGGAGATTTCCGATATATTCTCTGCAAGTGCGCTTTAAAAGCTCAATTTAAAAAATCAGTGGTGAACATGTGCACCTTTCTTTTTTATCCTTAATTAAACCCAAATACCAATGTATCCTACAATTTATCTTCAATCTTCAGTTTGTCCAAATCATGTCCTTTATTGTAATTGGTTAAACAGAATGGCATGCGTGCCTGAAATGTTACTTTAGGATCTACTGTACTTTCCAGTAAAATTAAATCTTTAATTGCTGGGATGTCCTTGATGTATTGGCTAAAAAGCAATCAGAAATTGCACATGGAACAAAATTAAAGCAAAAAACAATTCTCAGCATTATAACATGGTTTTGATAAAGCTGTGGGTATCACTAAAACCTCCCCTGCATATTGTTGATTTTGAAGATAAGATCCTTCAAACTGACATCATTGAAAAGAACACAAAGCACAGCGTGTAATGAATTGCTGTCTTATTTTGTGGGTCTCTCAACTCTTGTGGTTGTTTAGGGGTTGTTTTTCCACTGTAATGCCATGGTTAAGATATAAAGAAGGCATTTTGTGCTGCCAGATTTATCATTTAAATTAGGTTGTCTGAATTGTAAATACAGCAAAAAAAAGCTCTGCTTTGGATTGTTATCAAACTCCACATTTGCCTTTAGTTTCTTTTGATGTTAACACTGCAAACATGGCAAGCTATCCATCATAATGGACAAAATTAAAAGGAGCGCTCCAACCAACAATCCACAAGGAAAAAAAAGAGCCCTATAGGTACAACTTTTTTATTTTAAGCCCTGAGCTTATTACAATGGATAACCTTTATTTACTTTCATTAGACTATTAAACAACAAGAGACTATTAATTTTTCCCTTGAAACTCCAAGTCAAGCCCATAAAGCAAAAGCAGTCGCCTAATTGAGTTCATTTTAATTTCTCTCCAATCGCGGCGAATTACGCTGGTGATAAATCAGGGGGACAGCCCTCACCCCTAGTAGAAGGCCTAATTTGCAGCTAATTACAAAACTGATTTCTACTGCAAGATCAATACCAAAACGAATTGGAAATGACTTGCAATCACAAAGAGCAGCAGAGAGAGTATTAAAAACAGAAGAGGGAAAAGGGTAGTCTTGTGGATAAAAAGGACCTGGAACAGTCCAGAAAAATCAGTTTTAATTTAATGTAATATTAATCAGACCACTTTCCCCTTTCATGGATGCTTTTCTCTATTTTAACTCATGAAAAGGTTAGCCTGTTAGCCTGTGTCTGGTGTCTAAAGAAAGGCATTAAAAACCCATTCTGCTGAAGCAAAACTCAATGGATTCACCCCTCCCACACTTCTGCTGGCCATTTGGCCATCCTTTTCAAAACTCCCTTTTCAGTTGTTGTTTCATTTTTTCTTCTTCTTTATCTGCATGATAAAATGGCTGTTGTGCATCTGAAGCCCTTAAGAATAGAAGACAACATCCGCCATGGTGCCAGTGAACAGTTGTAGCAGACAATTAGAGTTTATCTGGGATAGAAGCAGACATGACTGGGGTCACAGGCGGTCCTCGGGGGGCTACTGCCCCCAGAGCTGCTCAGACATAGGGGGCTGGGGTGCTGTTTGCCACATGTACGAGCACCGCTCAGAAAGAGGGCTTTTAAAATAAAAGACAAAACTAATGTACATCTGCTCATATTAGAGTAGCCATCTTATTTAGAAACTTAAAAAAAGAATCCACCTCAATCCCCTGCTGTAAATAAATTGGATTAAGAACAACAGTAGCATGAAAATGACTATAGTGGCCGATTAAAAGATAAATAAACCGTTAATCCTTGTTTTTTTTAATTATTGTTTCAAAAACATTGCAGGAAGATGAAATAAAGAATCGAGTTATGGCTGAATAAAGCACTCCTCTGTTTTAACTTTGCACCAACAGTAAGCATGTATTTGCTAGATTGTGTTCTGTAACATTTAAGACAAGCAAAGGCATTAGAAATTTCACATTCAAATTTCGGATTAAGAAGCGTTATCATTTTGAATTTTCTTTTCTTATTTCCGATTTAACTTGAGAAAAAAAACGGTGAATTATTCGTACAAAGCCACATGGTGCGCTTCTGCAACAAAGCAGCAATGTCTCCTCTCTTGACTGGTCAGGGGGATGATTGCACTGAAGCACAAAGAGACAGCTGACGCCTTGTCTTTTCACTCATTTCAAAATCCCACTTTGATTTGCTTGTTGTCTCAAAGAGATTCCCAACATGTGCATTAATTATATACGTACTGACGGATTCTCCTGGACACCATACTTTTAAAGCTGAGTGAAAACACTTGCTTTAACCGATTCTTGCCGCAAAACTTCATGCTGGTGTTTAATCCCTCAAACTTCTTTGCAGACTAACGAGTATTCACTACCAGCACTGAACCCTGGACTTGATGAAGTGAAGCCCAGCTTGTCTGCCAGTGCCAACCCAGACCTAGGACCCAACGTGTCACAGAGCTATCCTGTAGTGACAGGTAGGACACTCCCATTCATCTGCCCAGCCGCAGGTTCCACTGGGGATTAGGAATCTCTCCTTATCTAGCTGCTGCTGCTGCTGTTAAAACTCGTGTCCTTTTATTAATACCCATGACAGGGCTAGAAAATGTTACAATGTGTTGTTTTTCTATCGGAAAAGGACCCTTTGTAATATCTGATCAGAAAGGTTGTAGTACCCTGCTCTGTAAGGTAGCCCCTCTTTATTTTGGAAAATGGATCATGTGAAAGAGGCTTTCTTATAATTAAAAGCTGCATGACAGGTCCAAGACATCAAAAGCTGGATCTGTGAATCGACAGACCGTTGTTTAGAAGCCAACACATGTGGCTGAATGATTTAAGTCATTGTACAGTATCCCAGCATTGAAAGAAGGGCAAAGTGCATTGTAATTTCTTGCAGACTGGCATAAACAATGTATGCAGTGTATGTATTGTTTTTCTTTAAATGGTTATAAGCTTGAAATAGTCTCTATTAAGCGTCTAATAGTGATTTGGTTTGGCTGCTAGCAACACCTACTTTTCAGTCTGTCATGGTTAATGACTATCTTGCTAATTGAAATATTGTTTCGTAGTTGCCATTGTTATTACCTAGAAGAAGGTTACGTTTACTGATAGCCAAGTGTCGGGATGAGATTAATACAGTGAGGTTTTATTAAAATTCACATAATTATGCAGGAGCCATCAAAGGCAATGAGTTTTGCGTGGGGGAAGACAGGATGATTGAAAATTGCAGTGCCCCTTCTGAAACGATACCATGCAGTGTTATGTGGAAAAGAAATCCCTTTTTTTTCTCATTAATATGTGGGAGGTAGAGTTCCCTAGCAAGCTGGGCCTCGTGAGAAGAAAGGTGTGTTTTTGTCCTTGGTGCTCTGGCACTTGTATCAAAGCAGGCCCAGTCTGGTTTAGACCTTTCATGGCAGGTGCCTTTGTTTGCATCTGGGATGTTTTAAAAGGAGGTATTTCTCCTTAAAGGGGCCCAGCAAAGGTTACCTGTCAGTCTACTGGTACAAAAGGATGCCTAACTTCCAATGAAAAAAAAACTAAACTGTAATGCTGTTCTTCAAATATTTAATCGTGGCAAAATAAATTAGAACATTTTAATAAAATATATTTTAAAAATATTTGAATCCTTTCATGAATAGATTCTTATACTTATACACAAGTGTGTGTATAATATATACAGTATGTGTGGGTGTACACATAGGAACATTACGTAAAACAGCAAGAGAGGGCCTAAGGCTCTATGCAATTGTATTCAATTGGGAAATTAATTGGCAGTAGGTTAGTGTTGTTAAATCATGCAAAATGTGCAAATAAAAATAAATAAATAGCAGAATCATTCATTGCTGAACTCTGCAGTCTTTTTGCAGTTTTAAATATATTGATTAGATTTTGATTTAAGCTTGGGCTTGTTTTTATATTTGTGGTTATTGCCCAGTCACTGGCACTTAAAATTTTACACTTGATTTTCCCCTAGTGACTGTTGACACTAATAACTTAATCTGCAATGTATTTTAATCAGGTATAGCGTTTTGGGGGTTGGTTAATAGCAGGATATTATGGTTTACTAGCATATGATAAACCCAAGCAATCCGAATTGAAGCCAAGCAAAAAAGGTGCTAAATTATCTTCTGCATTTAGGCAGGGATCCAATTTTGAATTAATAGTGCCTTAACAGGGGAAAGAGCTGGAGATTATGTTCATTCTTAAAATGTTTTCTAGTGCCAATTAAAATGCCTGCAGTTATTGATCTTGTTGATTTTATGTCCTTAGATTTGCATAATCTATTAAAGATGAATGATTCATGAACTCTTCATTACCAACGGAGATTGGAATTTTAAGGGAACTGCAAAGCTAGAAAGATAGAAATCTTTTGTGTCCTCTGTTTATCCTATTACAGCTAAAAGTATCTGCAAAGTAGGCAGGCAGTTCAAATAAGAAAGGGATTTAAAGCATTGTGTACATCATTTAAATTCAGCAGAAAGCAGCTACCCTCCTTTTATATGAATATTTTCAGCGCATTTATAGCAGTTTTTATATTAAATGGTCTCAGAAGTGGAAATGCTAGGGGTCATCTGCGATGTGCAGATAACAGCCAGTCTCAGCTGACTTTTTCTTTAAACAGAGGAGGTTTTATTTATTATACCTTTATAATACATCTTCAAAAAGCGACTGTACGTGAATATGGGTTTAATATTTTACATTTGTGAAGTAACAGTGAAAAACACAAAAAAACTTGAGTGTAATTCAAAATTTCGGTAGAAATGTGCAGGATTTAATGAGTTAACTACCTGAGATTTGAAGTGATGTTTTAGAGATGATAGAAACGAACCAAAAGAAACAACTCCGGAAGCATTGTGCCTGCTGAGTCTATTAATACGAGGCATCCTGGTTTCAGTGGGATAGTATAGTCTCAGTGGGCACCCCTTGGTCCCACATTGAGAAATTGAAATGGTTCGGCAGGGGTCAAGATTGCTCTGCATCATTTCATGAAAAAGAGTGGATAATGTAATCTCAAACTCTGCACTGATATCAAATGAAATTCAATCCAGGCAGAATACAGTGTCAGGGAAATGTGCTCCTATTAAAAAAAAAGTCGTAATTTTTGCTTGAGGTACATCCATCCCGTGGACCTTTTGTTTCAAGTGTGGCTTTCCATTCTCCAGTGCACTGCAAACAACAACCAGCCACCTAACCTCCAGGTCTTAATGTGTGGTCTCATGACAAACTGCTCCTCTATCCGCACACTGGAGGGCCTGAAATTAATGTTTATTTCGTCTTCACACTAGCACACTAACCTTTGAGCACAGATTTGATAATGAATGACTTTCACCAAGTGTAAGGGGAATTAAAGCAATTTGGCTCTCCAAACATTCTTTACTTAGTTGTAATTAATTAGGGTGTAAGGGTTTTTGGCTGGTGATAAATTGCTACATCCTGGATATACCAGAATGGATGGAGGTCAAAGATTTTTTTTTTCTGCTGTTGTTGTTATTAACATGAAGGTGTCCCTGTCATGGTAAATTTAATATTTCACCCACCTAAAGAGACTTTTCGCTGATGACTTTGTTGCACCACTGCTAAAAAAAAAACACACAGGGAAAAAAAAATGAACAAAGGTTGTTGATGTTTTCTAAAAGCGTTTGGGGAAACTATATTTGCTACACTGCAATAACTAAAAGAGTTTGTGAGCTGCTGTATTGGGAGAGGATTCTCACAGGTCTGTGTTTCTCCTCCATCCCAATAATCGCAAGCTGACAGTTTTCCTTTTGGGGAGTATCTTGTCTCTTGGACAATAAGCAACACCATTTTTATTAGTTTCAAAGTTCAGTGGTCTAGAACACCACACTCAGGTCAGTGTTCTGTGGTGCCCTTGTCTGTCAGGCAACTACTGTACAATCACTGTGCAAACACTCGCCTAATTCTTTGAACAAATGGTTTTTATTGTTGCTGTTTGGTTGTTTTTTTTGCCTTGCGATTTATGTTCTATTTTTGGCAAACGGTGCTGTGTCATATAAAAATTAATGAGAGTTTTGGATTGATTCTGATGCTGGTTAATGTAGTCTAAAAGGGAGATTTTTTAAAATATGAATTATATATGCAGATATGTTATGGTCAAACTATTGTAAGTCAAATATGTTTTAGATTTTTTTTACCATTCTTCAGACCTTCCTGGATCTTTGTTTTTTTTCTGTGTTTTTATAGCCATGTGAAGTGAAAATTAAAGTACATATCAATAGCCTCCTTAATTATAGAAGGATAAAGGCATTCAGTAATGTTCTTTTTTTCTTAGACACTTAATGAAGCAGTAAGGTATTTTTATCTTTAACTTCCTTTATTCTATTTATACTAGATGAGTAAATCTTCACTTTTGAATTGATTTGTGTGGGAAAGGGGCCAGTAAGGCTGTTTGATTTCCTGGCATTAGGTCTAAGAGGGTTGTCACTAAAGCTTTCCATATAAAGGAGCCCTTATCTTAATGAGGAATCTCGACACACAATTCTGTTGTAAAACAACAATAGTTAGGAAGCAGCTAATGAGGTTATCATGCAGTCCTGAGAGCCTTCCCAACCAGCCTTGCAAACTGAAAAAAAATTTAAAGAGGACATGTAGCACCGTGAACAGCACTCACATTGATTGCTTATGTTTCAAAAGGAAATCCAGTGAAATAAAACATGTACAGCTTTTGAACATTTGCCTACAAAAAGATATCTTGCGCTAAAAAAAGCATTAAGAATGCATTTAACAATAATCTAGGAAGAAGATTGTTTAGTTTTTACTACAAAAAAATTGTGAAATTCCTTTGTGACTTCTATAATTAATGAAACAACATAGAAGGAACAGCATGGTATGTTTAAAAGGCTTGTTATGTTTCAAATTAGAATAGCATTAGGTAGTTATAACTACCTAATTCCATACAGTTGCTTTAATGATTAAGTCCTATAGAAGCAAGCCCGCATATACTGTAAGCTTTGTTCGTATGTATCTGATTGCTAGATATAAGTCTTGCTTGTATTCCTTGGTGTAACCTGACAACAACTATACCACTTTCTAATCTGATGTTTTCAGATTTCAGAATCTTAAGCAAGCTTGGGACTGGTTAGTACTGAAATAGGAGACCTATAAAGAGAATCAGGTTGCTGCTGTAAATGGTGTTGGTAGACAAGTAGGTGGCACTATTCCCTCTTAAACAGAACTTCTAATCCAGTACCCCAGTATGCTGACTGGGGACATGATGTTGTGTCCGCAGTAGGAGGCGCCATCCTTTGGATGAGACTGTTAAAAGAGATCCTGAGTGTTCAGTAGTTAATGATCCCATGGTGCTATTTGTAAGAACAAGGATGTTAACCCTGGAGTTCTGGCTAGCTTACACTAGCTACACTAGGATTGCACTAATTGTTGTCCTTAATTTAGCTGGTGAAGAAATGTCTCACTTTTCCACCTGATGTGTTGCACAGTGGGACTGCTGGTCCACAATGGCTGCCAGGCTCGGAAAGTGCTTTTGGGGACCTCTAGGGATGAAAGTTCTATTAATAATAATTAATATTACCATACCACCATGACTGTACAATGTTCTCTCAATAGCATGCAGTCCAAGAAAAACCTGACAGAATTCAGAATGATCTTATGCGCTGTATCACCCTCAACAGCTACAGTTTTTTTGTTTTTCCCACCACATTACCACATCGCTTCCGTGTGGTTTGAAATGGGAGGTGTTCGCTACTAACAGCTTGAACCCATGGAGCCAAACCTAACACAGTAAGAGCACTGTGAGCTCTAGCCAGAAATTCTGTCTGTGAAGCCTGGCCATGAGAGAATTCCAGGGCCTGTGTCTGACAAAGAGGACTGCTACTGTAGTTTGCCTACTCTCCTTAAAGAGGGATTTGCAGAGGGATCCTTTTTTCTTTAAAGCAAAGTCAATGTTGGGGTGTATGTGGGTAGGGGGTGGCATCTGCACTCTGAGAACAATGGGATTAGGGGATTAAAGAGGTAGATTCCGGTGCATTAACACAACACTGAAGCAAACCGCCACCGGCGTGTAATGATAACAAGGGCTCCAAAGCCATTATGAAAACATCTGTCCCACCCACAGTGTGTCCATTTCAACTTGAGCCCCCCGTTCCTCGCTGTGTCAGACTGCTGAGACTATACCTTCACCTGCGGCCTGTCTGCTGTGACTCCACCACAAAGCGTCCGCAGTTCTCCTCGGCGTTCGATACACCAGCTCGCACACAAGCGGCATCTATTTTTGCGAAACGTCCAAGGGACCAGGGCTTCCTTCTGGCACGCACCTGACTGAGGATGTTGAAATCCCTCAAAATCTGACACGGGGCATTTCCACCCTTTTACATCCATCCCGTCCAGCATTGGTCACGTTTGGTGTTTTTCACCTTCTCCCACCGCTCATTGTCTCCCCTTGTTCTTTTCTCTGTGTGTGTCTGTGCGTCATTATTTTTTGTCTGTATTTTTTTTTCTCCATCCGGCAGAATTCCATTCATCCTCCATCTGTGTAAAGCAGGAGCCGCACGAAGCCTCGCTGGCTCCTTTCACTCCCTCGTCCCTGGTGGGCTCAGGCCTAGCGGAGCTGCAGCCTTTCCAGCCCACCGTGTCTGTAGACGCCTCAACCCCTTCCTACTGTGCCTATGCCCACCGTGGCTCCAGCTACGGGCAGTACGCAAGCCAACCTTTAATAGCAGGTACATCCCTACTGCAGTCACAGTACTCCGCGCTGGTGGGGAAGCCGCTGCTGGAGAGGATACTGTGTGTCCAATTAGCCATTCCCTGTTAATACACTGCTGAAAGCGACGCCAATGAAAATGAATTCCCGTTCAGCTATCGACGGATCTGTCTCTTCCTTTGTGTCTTCACTAACACTATAAAAAAGGGAGAAATTACCATGGCGACAGAAATAGTAGAATCTCGCAACAAAAATAAAAGGAAACTTGCCGTTTTCTTCCGATTTTTCAGTACGCTTTTTCTGAAAAGCTGATGGCACTGCCTGCCTGAGCAATGTTTTTGCCGTTTGTTCTTTGCTGGTTTATACATTTTTTTCATAATCTGTGAAATTTTAAAATCAAAACAAATATATATATATATCAGTTTGCCATGAGATATAGTAGTATATCTATATGGCTACATGGGAAAAATCATTCCTGTTCTTGGTCACTGCTTTGGACTACCTTCAGATGGCCATATGGATGCTTGTCTTAAAAGCAGGCAAAAGTAACACATTTATGAGTTTTCCTCCGAGGTGCTTACAAAGTTTTTTTTTTCCTAACAGCAGAATGTGGACCTCCAAGTTGTGAGGCATACCACAAAGCCTTATTAAAATATTCAGGGTTGTATTGTGTAAACAAAAGCAATTTTGACTGCTGCCTTCCTCATTAATGCACAATTGGGAAATGATTTTCCCCTGACCCTCAGTGCTCCTCCTGCTAACAATGTATCATCTGCGGGGCCTCTGAAGGCCGGCCTTTGGATCTGCTAGAGCTACGTGCGGCAACACAAGCACTCTGGTGCTTGGGTAGGACAGTCAACCGTCACAACCAATTACAGTGCTGAATGTGGAAACACTGTGTTTATGATGCTCAAGACTTAGAGGGACCGGAGCCACAAAGGCTCTGCTGTACATCTCTAGATTCTACCATGGCCGAAGTGCTTTGCTTTGGAAAGTCGGGTCTCTGGGGTTAAACAAGCTCAGAATGAAGAAAGTTTGGAAGATGTTAACGAGCAGAAAATGAAAAGGTTTCGCTACATGTATGGAGAAGATGGAAATTAAATCCAATAGAGAAGGAAGAAAAGGATTTCACATGGTGTGGACTTTTTTGGTGTGTGGTCAGGGAATTATTCTGTTTAAAAGCATAGGCTTTAGTAAGCAATATGGCACACCATTCCTGAGAACTGCCCAGGTTCTGTTTTTCCAAAACATTCTAACCCCCACTGATACCATTATTAAAGTGAAGTGTTACAATTGCCCTGCAGAGTACTGTATATGCTTACAATTACATAAAAAGGCATAGCCGTTGATTACATGTGACCATGGTTATTTAATCTTCAGTGCAGCCTAATGCCCTGTCCTGAGTCATTATAAGACAGTTTTACAAAGTCAAGACTCACTAGCACTCTCACCCTAGTAAATGGGACTGCTAGTGCTTTTGGTTTGATACAAGACATTGCAGTTTCCTACTTTTCCTTTAAGATCTACTTTTGTTCTTCTTTACTGTGTAACCCTAAAGGCAATTATTCTCTTTCATTTATTACACACCTTAATCCATGAGATGTTCGAATAAATAAGTCTTATTTTGAATATGATATATATTAACATGTTAAATATGAGTATGAGTTTCCTTAAGAGTGTACAGTGCATATTTATCATGTCTCTGTTCTATACATGATATCATTTGTATAATGATGCTTTTTTTTCCATGAAATGTGTACAACAGGTGTTGGCTTTGTCATTGTGCCTTTAATTAAAGCAAATATGGATTTTTTATTTTGTGATGTGCAGAATACTATTGAGGGAAGACAAATTTTTAAATGGTGGAAGTAAAATGTGTTTAATGTGTTTTTCTGAAGAATGAGAAAGTAGTTAAAAAATATTTATGAATTTTAGCATTGATATCATGGACTTGACTGTCCTCAGGAAAACACACCTAAAAGAATATTAATAAAATAGAAACTGTTGTTAAATATAAAGTTACCAATAAGGTAAAACAATGTTTTATAAATTCCATATATGTTAATAGCACACCTTACAATAACATCATGAGAAATCAAAACAGCTTAGGTAGGTGGATAGATATATTATCATGGAGACAAGCAGGAACAGACAAAACAAAGTACTAATGATTGATTTTATTGGTTGAGGCATTTATCCAGAGCAACATACACTTAACCCAATTTCTATAGTGGGATATATTAGGGGGGGGCAGTCTTTGCCATGCTCCAGGGTACCACAGCACTGTCCTACTGAGGATTTGAACCTGCAACCTTGTAGTTAGAGCCTGTACCACTGTTCCACAAAGAGACCTGTACCACTAGAGAGGACAGTATACACTGTATAAACTGGGAAGTTACAGTTTCTCTTGGTTACACTTCCATGGTTTCTTAATTAAATAGCAAACCAGTTCTTTTATGTTCTCTGGGAAGCTGTTCAAAAAGTCAATTTTTGTTCTGGTCTGCCTTCTGTCCAGGTCGGGAGATGGCCAGTACTACCCTACCTGGATACCCACCTCATGTGCCGCCCACTGGACAGGGAAGCTATCCCACCTCCACACTTGCAGGAATGGTTCCTGGTAAGTGAAAACCTACTCTATCGTTCTTTGGAAAATTTGTGGGAAATTTGAAAAAATCCTTGAAAATTCAGATACAAAATGTGAGGTTTATAGGCATCTTAGTTGCCAAATTGTTACTGACTTCATACAAACTATTTTTAAAATATTACATACTCGCATATGTGGCATTTTAACAGCTTGTGTATACAGTAATCACAGCTTTAAGAGAAAAAAATATTATTACATTTTCAGGTAATTTGTATTAAAGAAAATCCCGTTTTCAAATGTACAGAACATAAAGTAATGTAGACTAGACATTACCAATAAAAAACTAGTTTTTATATATTAAATTTCAACAAAATATGACTTTTCTGGCTTGATTAAATTAATCTAAGGCGTGTATTAATTATTCTTATCAATTAAAATTGTAAAGTTTTAAAACTTCATAGTTTTCAGTCAAGGGAGATATATATGTATATTTCAACAGGTACAGGAAAAATGTTTTAAAAATCGCATCGTTTTCCAGGATCCAGATTATAAATCAGAAAGTGAATACTTGTAGGAGTTGAAATTCATTATTGCTGTTATTGTTTTTCACGACAATACGATAATAATTTTAGATCGTGATCAGCAACATGAATCTGCATGCCAAGTGACATTGACCTAGAACCGGGGACTCAGAGCTGTAAATGTACTTATCTGAAGTGGATGAGGAAATTAAACGTGCTCAATAACTGATCAGAGGAAAGGAGATAGGACAGTTCCTCTCAGTTACACTTCACTTCCAAAGCTCATTATCCCCTTGTGCGCGTACTTTCACAAGTCGTCGATAAACATTGTTTTCAGCCGTCCTCCAGCCCCAGTGCTACAGAGCGTATCTCTTTCGCCTCTACTTAACCTGCGGTTCAGGTTCATGGCAGACAGTTAAGGGTCACAAAACAGAGGCAGGGGAGGCCTGTAAATATTTAAATCACTATCTCCCAGGGACCAGGCCAGAGTTCCAGTTCCAGCCAACAGGATGCAATCCGCCACTGAGCTCAAGCCCTCTCTTAAACCAAAAATGGCACCAGCATTTTCTCAGTACACGTTCACCTATGCAAAAAAAATATTAGGACACATTATTCGGGAAAGCAAGGTGATTTCGATTAACATAAAATGGGGAACTTGTATATCTTCTCTCACTTTATCAATAAAATATTTATATATCTAAAATGAAAACAAGCTTCAGTTTTTATGCATTACCTCTGCATACAGTGACATAAATATTGTTTTCCACTTGATAATTTGATTTTGTGACAGACTTCATTCCATTGGAAAACATGTCTTTTCTAGTACTTCAAATATGTTTTTTTATCAAAGATTCATTTTCATCAGTCACACACAGTAATGTGAGGCTCAGAAATCCTCTTAATCCTAAGGCTATACATTTTGTGCACTACCCCATTCGTCGGGCACAGACCGACTAAGATTTAGTGACAGGCCCCAAACACTGTTAAACCAAAAGCCATTCTTCACCAGCTTCATATAAAATCTTGCCTTTATTGTCTCATAAAAGAAAGAAACGTGTTGGACCAACAGCATTGCTCACTGACATGGTCTGAGTTACTTCCTGAAACTGGAATTCTGCAGCATAAAAAAAAAAAATCAGTGGAGAGAGAAAAGAAATCTTTACAATTCTTTTCCTACCACGGCCCCAGGAGTTTAAATGGCTGCTTCAACAAATAGAGCAGGGAGAAGAGTCTAAACTCATATCCAAGGAAACAAAGACAGATCTTTAAAACTACCAAAGGATCCACTGAGTAATAAATTGAAGGGAAGTACTCCTGCAGGAGAAATGATCACCACACACAAAAACAAAATTTTAAAGGGCTTGCAGTCCAACGGTTTAATTTCAGATGCACTGATTATGTTAAAGAAGTGCAAAGCAGGGATTACACTTTTTCAAAGCAGAGTGGGAAGAAAACACATCACAATTTACATTTCTAAAACAAACAATATTCACCATAGAACAGACTACAAGTCCCAATGCAGAAATCCTTTCCTTTTTGTTTTGCTGTTACATGCTTTTCAGAATTCAAAAATAGAGATCTTATAATTTATTTTTCTAGGGAGTGAGTTTTCTGGAAACCCCTATACCCATCCACAGTACACAACCTACAACGAAGCCTGGAGATTCAGCAACCCAGCATTATTAAGTGAGTATTTTTAAAATTGCATATTTCTTATGCATATGCACTACTTCTATTGTCTCTTATAACAACTTCCCTTTTAATAATTAGTCTTTCATGTTAATAAAATACCACGCTCATGTCTGATCAATATTTTAGTGAAAGTACAGTTAGGACACAAAGGAGAATAATTTATTTTGCAGCTAAATGTTCATTGCAAAAGCAATTACATCTATCCATGGAGTAAATAATGTATAATTACAATATTAATTGACAATAAAAGTGTGGCGTTTGTGGTTTACATGTTGTGCCTTTTTTAATGATCAGTTCTGTCTGTGGAAAAAAAAAATCAAATTAGGCCGATTGCAAGCTAGAGTTTTTTAATGTTTCGCCAATAAACTTCATCAATCAGTTTTAAGATGAGTATGTTAATGAGAATGGTGTTTTTGCAGATGTAATACCATCAGATAAATTTTGGTCTTACAAAGGCAATTTAATTTAAAAATAAATACATGTCCACGTGTTTGTAAGGCCACACCAGGAAGCCATCCAGCTCATCTAACCCGTTTGGTAGTTGGTATTTAATTGATAAAGGATCTCATCCAGCTGCTTCTTGAAAGAAGCTATGGTATTGGCTTTAGGATATTAGCTTATGTTATATTTATGTTTATAAAATTCAACTATTAGTCTCAACAATAAACCTATAAATAGGAAAACAACACAAACGTCCCCCTCACATCTGTTGTACCTCATAATTTGTTCTCATTCTAAAGTGATTTAATTTATTATTTTGCATATGAGTTAAAGTCTCGCTCCATCTAAATCAGAGGGATTGGAGTGTGCATGAATTAGAAATTTTTGTGTTGCACTTTTGTGTCTTTTCAACCGGTCCATTCTTCTCCTGTGTTAACTTTCAGGTTCCCCTTATTATTATAGTGCCGCATCTAGAGGCTCCGCCCCTCCCACTGCTGCCACTGCCTACGACCGCCACTAGTTACCATGGAAACCAAATCAAACTGCAGGATCATGGGTATGGCCTCCATATTGTACCAGTCTGATCAGCATTAAGGGCAAACAGATGGAAGACCGCTCCAAAACCCTCCTACTGTCTCTTGCTTACATTATGAAGGACAAACTAACAGGGACTCCCAACCACTACACACACCAAAACACACACACACTATTTGGCCCTTCCAACTTCACAGTCCTATGCTTCAATCTGCAAGACTGTAAAATTTCAAGAGACTTTGAGAGATTATATATATATATTGTTAAAAAAAGAAGAAGAAAAACAAGGCTTGTTAAGAAGGCAACGTAAAAAACGTGATGTGATTTTTTTTCTTTTTAGTTGTTTTTTTTTCATGGATCAATACATTCCTTTATCTGACTGTGATCTCACCTCTTAAAAGTTTGCAAACGGACTCAAACTTGAAAGCAGCAGTTTACTCCGAAGCAGAGAATCTTTTGACTCTCCTGAGTTGCCTGGCACAGCTCCCTTCACTTGCGCGCTGTAACCGAGAGGACTGCACATCACATTCATTCTGTGGAAAAGACAGAGCCATCAGTGTGGGCCGTCCCCTTGTCAACAGATTCCAGAAACTCTTTCTGACAAGCAGCACAGCACGCCTAACGAAGTATATTCCTTACTGATGATGCCATGAGAGGATTATGTGGACATGTTTTATGTGATACACAATCAGTTGTAAAAACTAAAATGTAAAAATAAAGGAAGCCATGACACATCATGGTCTTCTGCCGACCAGAATTTAAATGAGTAAATATATTCTTAAATTAATTTTTTCTATTTTTTTTATCATTGTTGATGTTATTATGAAGGTCGTTTTTTTGTTGTCGTTGTTGTTGTTTTGAACATTCAGGATCATTTGATTTTTTTTTATTTGTTTCATTTCATTTTTGTATTTTAAAGACAGAGCAAATGATCCAATTCCATGCAATATCTGACCTTTGTTCGTTCTTATTTTGCACTATTATCTGAAGGTGTGACACTATAGGATTGGAACACTCAGAGCTCACTGTTGGTAACTACCTTTTTCTGTAGGGCAGTATAGACAACCATTTCATTGAAAACATGTGTGTAAATATATCAATTGATCAGAGCTGGCACTTAAAGAAGCCCTGAATTGAAGTTTACAAATTACTTATCCATGCCATTGCATTGGTTAGATTCACATGGTGTAGTCATTGCAGCTACAACATACATACAGTACATGTAAACATTTTTAAATCTTTCTCTAAATTTATGTTACATCCTCCATGTACAGTACACTGGCTTCAAAGCCTTAGTCCAAAATTCTATTTTTTAGCAAAAAAAATAAGACAAGGTGTCTTTTTAAAGGTTTTCTGTAACTATTTGCACTTATAATGAAAAACAATGAAGAAAGCAAACAGCTTTTGTGACAACATCCAGGTATGAAAGTTAGACAAGAAGGAGGCACATACTGCATAGGGCAGCTGTTTAAGATGCAGACAGCTGTGACAGGCACTATTACTGCATTGCTGGCTTTACGTAGACTCTGTCAGGCCTCAGGCTTCAAGCCATATCAATAATGAACAAGATTAACACTATATTCAAGCAACACATTTCCCCCAATCACTTGCAGAAAAGGACAAGGGCATCTTTATTTTGATGGACTAAAATTTGTTTTACTAAAAAATGGATCATGAGTGATAAAACTGGATATACCCTAACCCCCTCACACTGAATCCATGAAGATTAGTCCAAGACATGAACTGAAAAAAAAACATCTCAAGTCTTAAAGTTTGAGACCACAGTTAATGCCTTACAATCTACATTTTTAGTATAAAGCATCATTACAGCAGTTTTCTGTTTTAGAAAGCAACTGTAAAAACTCAACCAATTATTGTTAGTTCCGCTACTAAAAGATTAGGTAATGCAGTGAAGAAGGAATATAAAACAACAATATTTTTTCAGTGGTGAAATTTTTCACTCTTACTGCTCCTAAAAATGTAAAGTGAATGTAACTTTTTACCACATTTGCCAAAGACTTAGTTCTTGTTAATATTTTATTTACAGTCTGTGTATGCATTGTAAAAGCAGTATTATAGTTAAAACCAACTAGTCAACACTGAAAGTTTATGTGGTAATATTATGCAGAGAAAAAAGAACATCATTATGCATATTAAATCTCTGTATGCGAAAAGGTGAATTCTAGCAATTATTTAATTTTATGTTATTTGCAACAAATTGCTGCTTTGTAGAATGATTTGTGTATAATGTGAAGACAATTCTTCTCTGTATATAAGATCACGTACACCCTGAGCATTACAGCATTACATGAATACTAATTTACTTCTCCCATTTGTAGATATAAAAAGGATAAAAGTGACATCACATTTGTGTCTGAAGTGTGGTTGTGGTCTACAAAAAGACCAAGCACAGCATGAACCTACAAACTCACAAGTCTCCTACAAATTGTTCAAGGGATTCAGGCCGTGACAGTCATCACCTGTAGGTTTGGTTGCGTTGTTTTGTCTTTTTTTCCCAACATGACTTTTTTAAATCACTATGCAAAGAAAGAAAATGGCTTTTTTTTCATTTCTTCTGTTGCTGGGCTCTGCCACTGGACCAAGTCGAACACAACCCTCAATTTAAAAAAACTGAAATTACTGATGTGCTTGCCAGAGGGAAAAGAAAAAGATATATATTTTCATTCTCTGATTCTGAAGACTGTTGTCACAACTATTGTCTAAACGTGACCTTCATTCCACATTCATTGTGAAGTGTGTAACTATGTTTAAACTGAAGTGATGAGAAAGCCCAGCCTTTCCTTGCTCAGTAAAAAGCAACTTATTTTTGTGACCATTAGATGTTATAGTGACAACTTCACCTTACCTACTTCATTGTGGTCAGGTTTGCATGCTTTTTCATACACACACACCCAATGGGATAAAATTAAAAGCGCACAGCAGAGTAACATCCTGGGCAAAGCCTGCATCAAAAACTCTTCTCGTGTAATTATTTGGGTGAATGTCACATCTGAATCAGGTGACCCTATAACACCGGCAAACTTCTGGCAGAAATATCAAACAGCAAGACTGTGCTTCCAGCATTGCAGCCCCTCACTTGGAAAGAAGAAATGATCATGGTCATATTGCACTTGGGATTCGACAATAAACTGCTGTATTTCTTATTGAACTCTAAAGCTATGGTTGGGTACTACATTTGTGCCACTTTAAAAAACTGAGGCATAAAAAGTAAGACTGCACAGCCGACAACAGCAGGAATGGGTCTCCTCCAGTTGTAAAGATGATACAAGGGATGTGTCACAGATCTTAACAAGGATTTTTGATGGTCTATAACTAAAGCCACATGGCTTCAATCATTGTTCCAGTTCTGTTCAGATTTTTTTGTGCACATGAGAAATAAATTTTTGTATGTCAACTCAGAATCATGAGTAACTTCTTATTAACTGCTTCATTGCAAGGTCTCTTTCGAATTCAGAGGCGCCTACGCTTGCCTGTTGTTTTAAAGGGGCACCTCTAGGTGCCAACTTCCTGTTCAGTGCAATGAAGGTAACGTTGATATTTTGTGTGTGTGAGTGCGTGTTAATTACATATTCACAACTTACATATCCAACTTTACAATTCTTTGGATTAATAAATCTTATCTGAGTGGATCAGTAGATCAGTGACATTTGTAAAGGGGTTTTTTCACGTTACAGCAACCCAAACAAGTGAATGTAGTCCACAGTACACCTACCTGGATATTTTCATTCGTTTGGGTGTTACAGCACTGTGTAGTAGAATATTTGATTTCATAAACAAAAATGCTTGTGGGTAGTTCTTTAAAAAAAAATAAAAGCATTGCTTTATTAGGGGATGATGATCACACTTACTACAGAAATGACAAATATTTAAAACTATTAGTAAATACAAAATAGATATAAAACATACTGTATACACATTAGCTTGCCCAATGCAGAATGCAAAATAAATTTAAATCAAAGCAAATTAAGTAAATTCTTAAAAGTTAAAATTGTTGTATTTCATCCACATTAATCAACCATTTATCATTACCATTAATCAACCATTTGCCTTTTTGAGGCAAATTGAGCCCACTTTGAATGTTTTTAAAGGAAACCTTTAACCAAGCACAAGACAGGTTTTACATCAGGCATACTACTGATGAAATATAAGTTTTATAAATGTGCCAAATCGTTGGAAGATCAGCACATCTCGTAAAAGGTTCTTACATGTTTTACTTTTGCAAATGTGACTAGATTTGCAATACTTTCCAACATATAATATAAAACAGCATTTCTATCTTTATGACCTACCATCACAGAACCCTGATGAAGTTCTCAGAAAACAACTTCTGTGTTACCAGATGAACTGAGAAATTGTCTATAAAATGTATACTAAATTTCAATTCAATTAGAAACCACTGTTTTATAAAATACTGTTGGGTGGCCAGTATTTAGAGCTGTGTTCAGTCAATAATGGACTGAATTCTGAATGTCAGGTGCTTTTGTATTGTTTTTTTAGTAATTTATTAAACCAGTATGATGTTGATTGTTACGAATCAGGAGTGGTTTATTGCAAGCGATCGAGCTTCTGCACCAAAACTACTTTTCAACAAGTGTCTATCTAAACACCCCAACAACTAAGACAGGACACGGACTCACATTTACACAGCTCTCAGCCCACTTGTTCAGGCTCAGCCCGATTCAGATTCATTCAGCTGAAGCAGGCGGAGGTCTGCAACGCCAATGACCTACGAATAGTCGCAAACACTCCTGATCGGGATATCAAGATGTGACAATTAGAGTGTTTACAATCTTTACGACAGCCGGGTACTCATGCTCATGTTAAAACAGGTGTGACAGTTTTGATAGCGCGCTGTTAATTGTGTCCCTTCTATTTTATCCACACGCCTCGTGTGCCAGGGATGAAACGTGATGATGAAGAGGGATTTGGGGCTCAAGGAAGTATGTTTTGTGCATGTTTAGAATGTCTCTACGGCGCTGTCGTCACCAGTTAAATGAGAGCAAATCCTACTCATGTCTTCGATAAATGCTGGGAGAGCACGTGTTTGTACAGCAGGGCGATAGAGCAAGTTGGGTCAAGTGCTTTGCTCAGGACTACCACAGCAGCCTTCTGCACCCACTATACACTGGTATGGAGACTGGAGCCCCAAGCACTAGTGATTTGGATCACGTAGCAGGGAACAAACAGCCCTCTTCTCTTAGTAGAATGCTTGAAGCCAATACTTTGACTGCCTTCAGAAAATGGCTGGATGAGATCCTTGGATCAATTAACCAGTAAACACCGAAGGGTCTTGATGGGCTGAATTTCCTCCTCTCATTTGTAAACATTCTTATGTTCTTAGTAAAGCAAATACATTCCTGTAAATGCCATGACAGTTATTAATTATTATGTTATTAGTGCTCTGTAAAAAATACCATTTGAATCCTCTCTGCAGAGCAGTATTCCCTATCATTAGTAGAGCTGGCATTGCTATTTGTAAAGCAGTTACTTTGTTCCCTGAAAGTAAGTCAAGTGGAGCTTGTAAACTGTCTTGTGAACAGTTAACTGTCTTAACTGTGAACTGAGCTTATATGCTCTCTAGCAGACCTGGAAAGCAAGTTTTTTGTTCAGACGCCTAGATGCAAAATTTCAGGGTCTTGGCTTTGTTTAATTTTTTATGGAATTTTCTAAGACACTTCTTAGAAGAATATGTTTAGGTCTTTCTCTTTCTGCTTGCTAGCGTGAATGTTCCCATTGACTGGGCTGTACTTCTTGCTCAGCAAACGATGAACAATAAGGTGATTCACAGCTGTCCAACGTACAATTCAAGAAATGACTCAAGAAGCTTCCAGTGGCTGTCTTGGCCCTGACAGCGTTTATGATCAGACAAAATACCTCTTTCTGCATTTCTTTAGATGTCAAAACTAAATTTCCATTTCTTTTGCTTTTTCTGATTCACAGCCGATTGCATTGTAGATTCTCATCACCTGATTTCCAACATTAAAAAGTACATTATTCAGCACATCCCCACGCTGTTGTTTTGGACAAACAATACAGAATTAAAATCATTATGAATTTCTAAAAACAATTTAAAGTCTTTTGCCGTGTGCTGTATTTACCTAGTGTCCCCTACTCCCAACACAAATCATGTATGTGTATCTAATTTATAATTTATATATTTGGTACATATATAATTTATACTTTACATTGTGTATAGTACCAAGAGCATCATGCATATTGAACACCACAGAGCTTTTTCAAAAGGGTGATATGTGTTTCACATTGTATTGGCAGAGGAATTAGAGGTATTGTGATCCTTTTTTGAAAATAAAACTCAGCTTGTACTAAGTTTCATAGCTAGTGCTTCGGTTAAAAGGTTTTTTGAGCAGCATTGATACTGAGAGACACAAGTCTTGTTTTTATTTATGTTATCTAAGCATGACTGTTGCTCTTGCCAGCTTTCCCCTTTTGGGAGTAACTTCCAGAGAACTCTCAGCTATTATTAGTCTTTCAGTTATGATAGAGCTCAAAAACACTTACTGTACTTCTCCACAGACATATTTCTTCTTCTTTGTGAAATTATCTTGGAAAAGTAAGTTGGTTTACCAATGCCACAAAAAGTGAAATATATTACACAATTGAATGAGCAAAATGTAGAGAGCCCAGATAGTCTTGCTGGTTTTAAGTCTTAGTGGCTCATTAATCCTAGAAAGTCCAGCTGTTCCTTGATGACAGGGGATTGGTTGTAGCAACCTGACGGGATAGCTTCTTTGTTCCAGACACTGGCAACTCTGTGTGTCAAGAAAAACCCTTTTCACTCCTAATAAAAATAGTCAGGAGTCTATGTCTTAAAATATTAAAATATTAAAACACAAATAAATCTTCCTGCACAGCACACCACAGCTTCCAGGAGTGAACAAAGAGTTTACTTCCTAAAATACAGTACTGTAGTTTCAACTGGCGGATTGATATTCATACTGTAACTATTGCATCACCATTGAAATGTAAGCAATGACTTAATCTTGTTCTTTAAAAAAAGAAAAAATAAGGCGGGTAGCTGACATTTGTTTTTCACAAGATGAGATAATCCATCATTAGCTTACACAAAGCGAGCAATAGAAGGTTGTTCTGAAATCTGTTCCACTATCAGAGCTATTAAAGTCTCTGGACACTGACAGGGTCGCTTTAAGTGAAAAACAAAATCCCGATAACAAGATGAATCAATTACTGTCAGAGCTGTAAACACTCCGTCAGTGTACTTTAATCAACGTGTTTTGCCATTAATGTAGTAAATCCTCGATATTTCAAAATGCATGTCATTCCAAAATGAAGTTTCCATTAAGTATATAAAAGAATGGGGGTGTTTCTCAAAAGGGAAAAAATATGTTTCCACAGTACCGCAGGACAGCTTGCATGTTGGAGAATGGAAAGATTTAGCTCTAGAAACTAGGAAGTTTAATAATGCATATGGTTTAAACGCTGACTTATTCTTTCTGAATCACACCACTGGCTGCTCCAATCCCACTTCTTCCAAAGCAGACACTCTTATTCGGTTGTAATTCAATTTCTCTGCCTATTGTTTATTTCATAGCTCCCCTGTGAAGCATCAAAAGCTGATGTTCTGTCAGCCTCTAACTGTCGTATATGTTTGTCATTCAGCCCTTGTTAAAATATAAAAAACACTTGCCTTCATTCTTCCCCCAGCCGAGAATTCCCAGTAGTAAAATTATTCCATTTAGATGGAAACTTTTTTTGTCACTACCCTGTCTAAATTGGCATATCTGGCTCTTTTGCAGAAACCAATAAACTGTGAACCTGGATGCATCTGTCAATCAAGCTCATCTTTACTTGAGCATACCAGATGACAAGAAAAAAAACACCAGAACGGAATCAGCTGATTGGCTCTCATCAGCAAGGCATTACAAAATGCACCTGTCACTCTCTGTGCTCCTCAAACACTCCGAGGAGCCCCATTCATGCAGTATTGAGCCTCCAGAAAGGTTTTAAAATAAAACTTGCAATTCATTGTGGTGGGTCCTTTATTTAAAAAAAAACAAATATCAAATATCCTCAAAGCGTTTTCTTGCTTTTAATAGACACCCACATTTTCTAAATGATAACACAAATGATTAATGAGTGAACTAATAACCAGGGGGGAGACCTTCAGGATCAACAGATTTTCCCTGCCTGAGTAACGACTATGAAAATGTTTTTCTTTACTATTTCGATGTCGTTCTTGCACAAGACCAGGGTATGTGTATAAGATGCAGAGATACATTTCCTGCTATGTAATAAATAAAGATCAATGACAAAATATGGTAGAATATTATACCATATGATAGAATACAATAAAAAATAAAAATCTGAACAGACAAGGAATTTACATTATATTACAGTAATACAATACAGAAATAGACTGCTATTGTAAGGCTTTGGCCTAATAATTAATTTTATTGAGAATTAATTTATCTATGAATAGATTATCACAATACAGTACAAGCCTCTGCTGATGTATTTCAAATTTATTAATGTTAGTGTTGTGACTATTAATCTATTGTTTATATTTTTAATTACAATTATTTTCAACACCATCCTTGGAGGCTCTTGCTAATTGTATTTACTTACATCACCACTTGGACAACTTTCTGTTGGAAATTATTTCACCCTCTGGATCAGCGTGGGATGCACGTGTTGAGCGCCGTGGAGTCTCACAGCTTTTAACTCTTATGTGTTTGGTACTCAGTTTGCACAAAAGAGACGCAAATATGAATTTTACTGAACTAGGGGGCAGCCCCAGAGTTCCTTAGAACTCTGTTTAACGGTGTTCCTATCCATCTGATTATTCCCTCCTTAAAAATGCATAAAAACATCAAACTTTCTCATTCTCGACTGATAATGTTCAGCGTATAATTCTTAATGAACTTGAGCATATCGTACCTCCTCTTCAGAGCAATTGGTAATTGTTTTTGTTGCAATTTGGTGACCTCCGCGTTACCTGAAAATTAATAGCACATCAGAACTTCATAAATCGTGAAACTACAGATTGGAAGTGAGGGGTCATGTTTAATCAGCTGATATGTAATACGCAACGCTTTTCTCTGGAGACCGTTGTAATGAAATACTTCCAGCTTCCTTGTTATATTATGCCTTCTGTTCTAGCGCTGTTGCCCTTGGTTCTGTATGAGAAGAAGTGAGAGTTTGGTCTTGGCTTTTTCATATATATATATTTATATTATTTATTCAAGTGCAGTTTTATTTTAAAGCACCCCGATCATGAGTTTAAAAATCCGTCAGTTCGCAATACTTACGTCATTGAACGTGGTACACGAATGATTAGCCTAGGCAAGGTAAAACGACGCCCAAAATAAAGAAGTAGAAAGTTAAAAAGATTATTGCAAAGATTAGTTTCTTTATCAGCTCAGTAACTGAGCCGTATACGTATCCGAACACTTTTACTTTGCCAGTTTTAACTGCACGGAGGAATGTGAGTTTTCTGCTCAACAGAAAAAAGAGCAAAGGTTTTGAAACAGTCCATGCTGAAGTCAAATGTCAGACAAGGGGTTTTCAACTAGGATTGAAAAACATTAATTTTTCAATTAATGTTGAAAAATTAATTGAATTAATTAATGAATTGAATTGAATTGATGAGAATTGTTTTAAAATGTTTTGATAATTTGATAATTTCAGGGAGGCAAACAGAGTAATGAAGGTGAGGAGCTCTGTGAGATTTGTGTTTAGAGGTTTAGAGCTTGTTCCCTTCTTTTTTCACAATCAAGCAGCAGACAAATTTGTCTACAGCCCCAGTATACATTTTTCTAGTTGCTCATAAGCAATGTTTTCAAGTGAAAAATCAGCCCCCCCCCATCTTCCACTACTCATAATTGGATCTTCCTGTCTTCCGCTGATGCAGAACCATTTAACGATGAGTCCAAAATGAAGGAATTACACAGCTCCTTAAATAATACTTTAGGTTCTCTGTTTCTTAAAGTCATTCAACAGTATTGATTTCCACTCATAATTAAGCCTTAAAGTAAATTTGCTGAATTTCTAAAAAAATACCGCAAAAATGTTATTCATTTATTTTTACATGATTTGATTAAAAAATTAATGATATTTCTATTAAATAATCTTAGTTTTTACAAATTCCCTCTTTGCATGTTCAAACACCAAAAACTGTTTTGACCATCCACCAGATCAAGCGTCTTATCACTTGTCTGGGTCACAGGAGCATACTGTATGGTGTACTGTATGTCATAGTATTTTGACACACCTACTTCTTCCCCTAGAAGACCTGAAAAACATTTTGTTTTTCAAATTTTCAGGATACATGGTTTAAAGTTGATAGTGTAGAATCAAAGGATGGAGTGTTAAAATTATATACTCAACTAATTTGATGAGAAGTATCACAGCTGGGAGCTGCTTTTGTGAAAAAGCCCTGTTCAATAAGCCAGGAAAGGGCACTTCGTGAACTTTAAGAAACAAGTTGGCTCACCTTTATTCAGAAAAAGCAAAATTTTTACTAGTGGTGTGAGTAGTGGGATATTTCAAAGGATATGACTGTTCATCCTGGAACCATGTCTGATCCATAGAGCATCTCAAGGAGAAACATCAATTTTCGCAAGGCTCAATTGTGAAATGCATAAATACACAAGACACTGTAACATTAGTATCCTAGATTTCTCTGGATGCTTTTTTAATCCACTGCAACTGAACAGGAAACGTGTTATAAGGTGCTTAAGTCATTGCTTGTTCTTTACTGAAACAAGAGTCACCAGCCACTCTTTAGTGTGAATGCAGGCTAACTCTCCTTCCTGAGAGCCACACTCCTATATTAGTGTACTAGGTCCAGGATACCTTTGTTTTTAAAGAATTTGCAGGAAAAAAAACATTTATTTTCTTAATTCCTCATGAGGGGATTCATGGAAATCAATTTGCTTGTTAATTTTGAGATAGGACTTTGAGACTTTGTGGTGGCTTTAGGCAGAACTACAGTATAGCTTTCTTTTACAGCACCTTGTCACACTACCCAGTGGACTAGACATGCCGGATGGCCTCCTCCCACTTGTTTTTATAACTTTTTCCAGTTATTTCTTTGATAGCATAATATGTATAATACTTTGATAGTATGATAGTTTTTCTTTTAACACCACTGAAACCCTTCATCCCGCACATGAAACTGAAAAGTCCTACAGTATATGTTCCAAAATAAGTTTGATAGTTTTTTTTCATATAAGACATCCCATGCCTATTGTTTTATACCAATATTGGATATTCTAGTTGTTTTTCCAAATAACAATACAGGAAAAACCAGGACAGGAAAATGAAACTACACGGTAGTGCTTTAAACATATTTAGTACTGTTACTTAAAAGTGCTATTTTGACGTCAGTAAAGTAAAAACAAATACTGAAATAAGATGGCAAGTATGACATCAACACATCAAAATTATACCCCTGATTTAGGCAAACAGAGCTATAATATGCTAAATTAATATACAAAGGCCAACCACTTGTGAAAATTCATTGAGCCGTTGAAAGCAACCCAAACCTGGAGAGAAAAAAGCATTTCTCTGGTCTTAACCAGACCATGGCATTAGGATTTTTGCTCCTAACCACTCTATGTCTTCTCATATCCCAATTCCTGAAGCAAATCCAGCAGCACTTAGGAATTCTGGATGTTTTCTGTCAGTTCCTTTCTTGTATCCTTTAGTTGGAACAATAATTACTCCCTACCTTTCCTGTCATGTGTCACTGGTTACAGCTTGTCAAAGTGGTCATAATTAATATACTACATCTTAGCACTGTTTAAAAAATGACAAAAGGTTAATGTTACACTAGTTTTCTGTGAGATAAATGGAATCCTTCCATTTTACATCTTTTGAGGGACCATTTACAAGATCCTTCAGCAAGTATCTGTAAAGTTTATTGTGCTTAAAGATACAGGCTTGAATTTTATGCATCTCTATATTTAATGAAGAGTGTTGTGAACTATATCTTTGTGAGTAAAATAGAACAAGAACTAAATAGTCAGAGCATTTAAAGGTTATGTTTATAATTAAGCTGGATTAGGATAGTTACAAGACATTGAAGCATTGCTTCAGAACAGAAATTCAATTAAATGTATCAATTTCATAACAAGACAACAAGGTATTCCACTATTCTAGTACATCAAAATTAATAAACAGACATGAAAAGAAATCAGATTTTTTTTATTAGTCTTTTTCTTATAAAGCTTGGTTTTCAAATTTAGTTTTAAACGTGCAAGAACGTCTAAACACAGAGGGAAAAACCTTTAAAAAACATATTAGACACTTGTCTTTCGGTGATCACCATATTCCCAAATCCCGCACGTACATACAACTGTTGTTTGAGTAGTACAGCCTGACAAAGCAGGCTGTCAGGATAAAATCTTGTCAAGTGGATATCTGCTCGCCATCATCAGGTTGTCATATCTGATGGTCTTGAGGGGAAAGGGCATTTCTGTCCTGTCAGTCAACAACACCTCATTAGTGGGAGTTTTTAATTATGAAATTCTAACTGAAAACTTTCAGTTGGCTAAGTTTTCTCAAATGCAGGAGTTTTCAAGTACAGTACTGTACATTCAGGAAATTCTAATTAAGAAAGCGGAGCAACACAAATAACTAATTAATGATCGTGTTAAGAAAATGCATTTCACTACTAAAATGTAATACAACAAAAACTATTTGTTATGAATCGGACCACATGGAATGCTAATTAACGTGCTTACACAATGTAATTACAAAACAAGCAAATATTTGGTGCTGGAGAAAGATGAAGCAGGCCGCAGTGTTGCTATAAATTGGTGGGTGAATGGTCTTAAACTTGAAATACTGGAGAATGGCATATAGAAAACATTTTAAACAAAATTAAAATCTTTCTAACCGATATCAATTTAACAAAAACGGGCCTCAAAGGAATGTGAAACTATTGTTAGAAAACTGAATAATGACTTCATGCCATCATTATATGCAACGCAGCGCTTTTCTGCACTACAGTTAGATATTATTGGAGTTAATTATCTTTTGTTCACTCATGTATCTTCCCCAAATTTTAATTTCTGTTCTCAGTCAGTGTATAATGTAAAACGATTAATTCAATTTTCTCTTCTCTTTTTTATAGACCCATTATCCAATATTGGACTAACGAAATGTGGAGTTTGAGTATAATTTTATACTCAAAAATTATACTTTATATAAATGTATAATTTTGGTTAAAATAAAAAGGAGGTGGCTCGGATCTCCCACTTTGCGTATTGTCACCTTGTCAGAGTTGCTGTGACACTTTTGCTTATTTTCTTTTAAATTTGCAGATCTACGGACATCTTTTAAAACTTTCACTTGGCCACAGAACTAACACTACTATTTATTATAATAAGCAACAAAATGTTTAGCATTCATGCATCAAAAACCAAATGTTAAAGAACTCTTATTTCATTTCAAATATTGGGAATATGACTGATGAATATGTCATGGAATACTACACAATACTAAGAAATAACATGCTCTTTCCTCCTCAAAATGTTTTAACTGATTTCAAAATTAAAAAATATCCATCTTAACTAATCACCAAATAGTTGTCAATCCAAACAAAGCTGAAAACTGGAGACAGTCTATTTTTAAAAGCAGTTTAATAAAATAATAGACACTAACCAGCTTGATGTGATTCATATTGAGTCATCTTAATTTAACAGCCATTGATCTCTGTTTACTGGGAAGCTTTTTAAATATGACATTTTAGTTTTTGCCAGTTTAATAACGTCAAAATGCTTAATGAAAATATAAGGGAAAGAACAGACAGCACAATTCTGGCATGTAAGACTGTCTGTTTTGTCCTTTACACAGTACTTCAGAGACACAAAGTCTCTCCAAAACTGTAACCATTAGGACTACACCTGCTGCACATTTGTACAATCACTTATGCTAACCCAACTGTGCATTTTTAAAATATAGTTTTTCTAATTTCCCCCAAAAAAGAATATTACTGGTTGCTGCCAGGAAACTAAAAATTGAATCCAGATTCAATACAATGAAAGATGTTCCTTGATACCCAGATTAGTTATTAGTGCTATTAGTGTGCAATCTTTCTTTCAAATCCATATGATGACATCATTTCTAATGGTTTACTTTATGAAAATTCCGTGTTACAATTTATGGCATGCCTGATTATTTTCTTTACATCAGAGTAGCAGCCTACCCTTTACACATTAAGATATGGGAAATTTGTCTGCTGCTTTATGTGCTGTGTCTAATTGGATATGGCATTAGTTAATCTAGAGTATCTAGCAATTCTGTATTTTTTTTTTGCATGAGTCGTGTCACTGGGGCAGCCTGCCTGTTATGATGACTGAGCAGTAATTATTAGGTGATTTTTGACTCTTGAAGTGTGAGGCCATCCAGGAGACACGTACAGAAGTTTGGAGGAGGTTCCTAATGGCTGAACATTGATTGATTGAACATAATAAAAGCTCTGCTTGAATGAAAGAGGTTTCTCCTCTGTAGATTATTCAAGACAAGACAGCAGTGAGTTCCCAAATGGAACAAATGACCACTTATTAGTTATATTATCACAGGTGACTACCAAACTCAGCCAAAAAATCTGATTGGATTGCTTGTCACAGCCAAACCAAGCTGCTTCCACCTTCAGCCAAAACTAATTTCCGTTTGGCCAGTAAATAATTGCTTCTAATGGCCATTGTGTGACACATGATGCAATTAAACACTAATGTAATATGCCTCGCTATGTGATTATGTCAAGCAATACATAAAAGGAGTGGAAGTCCCAGTGTTTAAAAGGGGAAGAGCTGACCTGACTGTCCAATCAAGTGGAGATCTTTTAAATCAGACAAAGCCCATGTCTCGTCATTCCAGCCTGTCAATGGGGTTGGTTTGTTCACAACCCAGGGAGCCCTGCAAATTCAGAATAAATCCCTTCTGAGTTTGACAGAGGCTCATCTTTCCTATCGAAGGGCCTAAACTGGGAGAAAAAAAAAGGAACAGAAGAAAAAAAAAAGGCAAACTCACCAACCCACCCCCATCCTTCTCCCTAACCCCCACCCCCCACTCCCCTACCCCCCTCACAACACCCAGTCACTGTCAGGCCAAACACATGATGAATTGCCCTGTCAACAGAATTCATTCAGGGACCAATTAATTCAGCAGAAATGAACTAGAGCCATCAGTCGCTGAAAAACTCAGTGCAAAGAGCGCAAAGTAGCTCACTTTGGAAGGGAGAGAGAGAGCGCTGTGGAAGTTAGTCTGACAGAAATTGGTCATTTAATGCTTTAGCGCACTGGAGACAGCCCTGTCATACAGGAAGGCATGGCAGGACTCCCCTGGTACTTTATTTATTAATTATCCGGAGCAGCGAGGGGCATTTAACTGTCTCACTCCGGGCCTGTCAACTTGACTTCTTGTCATTTCCATTCCATAAACAGATCCTTTAACACTGTTCGGAGGTTAATAGAATGAAACCCACCCACCTTTTGAAAATATTAATTTTTACAAGGAAGGAATTTGAATATGTTTCTTTGCGTCTTTTGATTTGTCCCTGGGACACTTTTAAGTTGATGTAAGGGGTAAGGCGCAACAGAACGTTTCTGACCTTTCAACTTACAGAGGCATGTGGTTTTCTGCCACTGCGTTATGGCTACACCTCCAGAGATACAAAGGAAGAAAGGAGAAGAGTTAAGTCTAAAAAAAGCAAATTTCATTTAGGTGAAGCATCGATTAGCCCTAGTTTCTACTAAACTAACCCATCTTCAGTGATCTTTTTCTATTTTAGTGTCAATGTTTATGATGGAATCTGCACAATACACTTGTTATTATTTGCGATTTGAGTGATGTGCCACAGTTTAGAGTAACACTTGTCAGCCTGGATGTACTGTAGTATAGCGCTTCATAGCTTCATGGAGACTTGTTTCAGCCACAAAGACGTGCCTACAGGTATACCACCACCAAAAACTTGCTGAAGAAAAAAAGAAGAAGTACTTCTTTTTGCTGAGCTCGGCAAAACAAAATTTAGCAAACGTATTGTCTTGTAAGTCTCGTTAAAATGACCTTTCAGAGAGAACACTTAAACAGCTTAGTCCATGAGTTAGAAATCAGTAGGAAATCCTGGGTTCTTTGTAATGCAGGCTACCTGTATTTCATTTTAACTACAGAACATAGAGTCTACTTTTTAAAAAAATATTCCATGATCCTTTTTTTTCTCTGCATGATTCTTCATTACATCATTTCTAATAGTAAAGGCATGCCTGCTCAATTTCAGCCATTTCCAGATTTGGAAGAAAAGCTATGGGCTGTACAAAAAAATGGTGAAAAAAAAAAGCAGAATGCAAAATAATGACAAGTTAGACGAAGGAAGAGTCATATCACCACTGAGCTAATTACCGTGTGATTTTGGGCTGGAGAGCAAGGGGCTGCTGGTTTACCCACTGGTAATTATGATGTCCATATGGTCAATGCAAAGCTATTTAGCAGGAAATACAATCAGGCTGCAGTTCCAGCAGCAATGCCAAAAGTTTTATCTTTTCTTTTGTGGTTGCGTTGATCAGAGTGTGAATTATTAATCCATCTTTTCTTCAGCCGAGACCCAGGCCTGCTGTAAGGGGAGGATCAGAGTCAGCTGCGATGCAGGTACTTCTGGCAGGTAGTCCTTCCCAAGATCAGGAAATGAAACTTGAGGCTGTTTCCACTCTGGTGCCCACGTGAATTCATCTGTAGCTCAGGCAGACTGCTGTTCTGAAGGCTTGGTTTGGTAGTATTTCAAGATTTGTTCTAGAACTTTGGTCCCGTGCAGTAATGCATTCCAGTAGCTCTTCCTGCCATCGGTTTTCAGCAAATATTTTGTCACACTCTTGTGCAATAGGCTTTAAGTATTTGAAAAGCAGAGGCATTGAATTTTATTGATGCCACATTTTCGTTGTTGCAGCTAATTATTGCTTTGGATAAAGAACAGATATCCAATTATAAAAAGCATTCTATCATAATGATAACTATGAATATTCTTTTTTCATCAACCATATTTCAGAAATTCTTAAAGTCTTCACCCTGCATACTCTGTGATACCCGATATTTAAGTGTTAAACTGCAGAAATATCTCATATCAATTTATTCATTCTAATTTTATGGGATGTGTGTTTTGTATCTTCGCTGATTTCTCTGCAGTACGGCAGCAATGTGCAATCAAAGGAAAATGAGCGAGCAATAAAAGTTTAATACACAGCTCCCTGTGTGATTCACAAGAAAACAGCTACAGATGTTCACAAAAAGACAAATTCTGCAACGACAGACCAAAAGGACTAATTAACTTACATGTTTCTCTCAAAATATTTCATAGGATTTGCACAGCCTAATAATGTGTAATAAGAACTAAACCTCTGTTTCCATTAAGATGTGTCAAATTTAGTGCTGTAAACATCATGCTGAAATGTCCTATGGCAGAGGGCTGTAAACAAGGTAGAATGGACAATTAAGCATCTCCCCTGTCTAGGATCAAATCATGAATGATAGCCTGGGCCCCAGCCATCCTAACTTTAACTGATCCTTTTCAAATCAGGCTGACCTGAAGCCTGGCACTACTCTGGTCCATTTTATTGTCCTCGGGGGAGTATCACAAGGCTCAGCGTTTACTTTGCTGAAAATCAGCTTTCTAGACCTTGTTGGCATGAAGTCCAAAAGTTAAATTCCCAAAGACCAAAACTACTAAAGACCATGAAAAAGCAATGTTAAAGGACGATGGCCAAAAGGTTTTCTTCTTTATAACATTTCCATATCGCAGCTCAAATTCTACTCCTGCAAAATGTTGTCACAATAGTGCCAGGATCCTTTTTTTTGCATCTGCTAATATGATAGTCTCCTCTGATTTGCTTTTCCATTAATTAATTTAAGAGATGCTCTCAGAAGTGGCAGACAAGCTTATTTAATTAATAATGTTAAAGTGGAGTGACACCCTTTATTACAAAAATGGCACAAGCAAATATGTATCAACAATACTTTTCACGAATGATCTTAGAAGACTACAATACGAAGGTTTTTATGGAAATGGAAAAAAAGAATTGCAGAGTGGTCTAAGATTACACTGTAAGCTTGCAATGGAAAAACCACAAAATTGTGAATTTGTGATCCCTGTAATTAGAGATGTTGTTAATGCTGGTTTCAGTGATCAGATCTGTTAATTTGAGAAGAATATCTTATTTTCATTCTAAAACATCCTTTTATTCCCTGTCTCCTCTATCCAAGCATCCTTTTATTTTTCTTGCAGTCAATAAAGTTGTCTGCTGAGAGTCACCCTGGGTCCCCTCTTCTCTTTAATCTCCACACCTCCCAAACCCACAGAGGGAGAAGACAAATGCAGCCATCAGGATAAAATATTACACACCTTTAACTCCCAAAAACTCTCTTCTAAAAAGTATTTTAGAAACACAATCTGGAGACATCACCTTTATGTTTTACTGGAAGCTATAATATGTCTCTATGAGAAAAAAAAATGATACTGAAAAATAATTGCAAACTTTTAACATTTTGTGCTTAGGTGTCCAATTAGGCAATTCATAATACTAAGTATCATCTGATGTACATAGTTTCCTCCACATTTTAAAAATATATATTACCTCCATTTCAATATAAGAAGAGCCCATGAGAACAAAAATATCTTTTTTGCACCATAAAATGAAATCTTAAGCATTTCTTAGCTGCATGCCATATTTTTAAATGTGTGTGTCAAGCCATTTAAATAAGCTCTTTAAATTTCTCAAAACCTAAAGCCATGTGTCAAAACAAGTAAAATGCATGTTGAAGTGGCAGTATGATAATTCTTCTGTTCTGGCATGAAATGTGATTACAAATGTTAACTAACAAGACTCTTCAAAAGACTACATGTTGCTTTCTCCTTTATTTAAAGGCCACTTTCTATCACATTTAAAGGCATGCAGCCAATCGTAAAGGATTATAAACTGATGCTCAAGTGTCACCATGATGTAGTATGTCAGTGATATTAGATGCTAAAATCATCATCATTTTCTCTTCAGAAATCAGACATTTGCCTACGATCATCCTATAAACATTACAACTGTGACATGTCGCTTTAGAGAAGAGTCTACAAGAGGGCTTTCCAGGTGACAGGGGCTGTACTGATACAGCACCACCAAAGGAAAGGCGCTGCTTGGAAACTCTTCTTCCTGTGACAGCTTGAAGCTTGAAGCCAGCACTCCTTGAGCAATCCTGAAGCGGGTTTCCATAGTCTCCTATGCACAAAGTTTGAGAGCGGTTAGCCAGCTGTCTGTTTAAAAGATGAAGTTCTGGGTTCAGCACGCAGAGTGGAAAAGAGTTTTCTGTGTCAGAAGTTTGTGAGCACCATCAGATCAGTGAAGAATAAGAGATGTCCTGTAGAGGAGAGATTTCAATTATTGGTTTTGCTTTCAACTTACTTTTCATGCACATCATAGTGTATTTATTCCCAGAAGCTGACAGCTTTTCACTGTATTGCTAAAGACAAATACAGAAGAAAGGCAAACATATGGTTTAGAGCAGTCTTTTCTTTCTGCTCGCTGCACATTGTACACTGCACTGCTTTGTCTATAGCGCTGGACTGGGCTTGACAAAGTTACTCAGTACCTTGAATTTATATTTTAGGGCACAGGGAGCAGATTTCTTATTCCCAGTTTAAAGTCATTGAAAAAAAAAAGAAGCGCGAGAGAGAGAGAGATAAGGAGATGTGCGGCAGAATATAATTAATTAAATGAGACTAATTAGGAACATGAGAGCAGGTGCCAGGCTATGGGCTGACAGCACAGACAGCGAGACAACATGAAAAAAACTCCGGTTAAGGGGTGTAACGTGACAGGAAGAGGGACAAAACAACTTTCTGCGTTTTGTCATCTGAAACCTCCAAGGAATATATATGACAGAAACTGTAGACCCAGGCGCCATGGGGGTCTTTCTTTTGTTTGAAACAGATTATATTTTTGGCAATTGGACGTTTGCACAAGCGAGAGATTTTTTTTCCCTCCTAATTATTTCAGCATATGCTCAGGATTGGCTGCAGCATAAATTGAGAACTGTTTCCTTCTTATTGCCTCTCTTCCTAGAAACTACTGTATCTGAGCCTTTTTTTCGCAGCTCATAGAGTTCAAATGAGATTTCATACTGTACTTAACAATCAAAATGGCAATGCTCATTTAACTCCCCACTGTCAGTTCTTAATAAACCTACAAGGGTTATTCATCTTCCGGGGTGGGAGATGTTACAATGTCCTCTGCTTTGCATTTGTAAGAGATCAAAAATAGGAGGAAGTAGTAAGAAGTAAGTTTACACTTTATGTTGTCTTACATCTGTACTTTGCTGCCATTAATCTGAGGACCTCTGATATACTGTTAGTGTTAACCCAGTAGTGCCAGAGCCACAAACTGACACTCACTCAAAACAATTACAAAAACAATCAGACAGATTTATTTTTTTAAAAGAATTAACTTTTGAGCATTTAACATTTAGCATTTTCAACAGCGATACAATGATTGTAATAGAATCACTGAGACCTGCCAAAAATATTTGTGCATACATTTCAGAAATAATTTGCAATACCACACAGGTCAGTCCCTTTCTAGTATTCACTGACCAGCAGGTTCTTCAGCTAATTCTTGCTCCCCAACCCATGTAGAGCCAGTTTATACATTGTGCTTCTACATACACATTCTAAATATTTAGGGCATTCGAGAATATTTTTTTTTGCAATGCACAGTGCTTTCCATTTGTGTCACTCTTTTACTAATAGAAAATCAGTGAAAACAATTTACTTCATTTAGCTCATTTTATTAACAGCACTAATGAGCAGTCTTCATGGGAAGCAGAAGTTATATTATAATACATATTGTTTCTTTGGCCTCTGAAACGTTGATCCACAGCCACGATACAACCTCATACAAGACGCCTGATTAAGATTTATTGCTAATGTTGATCAGCCTTCCATTTTTATAAAAAAATATTTTGCTTAGACTTGCATTTCCTGGGTGTCAAAAGACCTTTTTATTGCGTTTTAAACTAGATTAAATTAACAAGGCATTGCATGTCTGTGCATGATATCTAAATTAGTTATGCTTTTTGCAACAATTACTGTACATGTGCAAGTTTCTGCCAGAGATCTCAAGCGGTGTCAGTTTGGTTTAGAAGTGTGTCTGGGGTCTGGACAAAGCACACCATAGGAGATCTGAGGAATTAACTGGATCTCTTCGATTTCATATGATGTTTTTGGTAAGATTAAAGGGAGCAATCATCTGTTACAGTTTTTTGGCATGTTCTTGGGTCCTTGCGAACCAATTTGAAATCAAAATGTTTTTTGGTTTGTTTAGTCATACCAAACTCCCAGCAGCAGTACATCAGCATTAAGAAAAAGGGTGCAAAGAAGAAACAGTTTAAAAAATAATAGTAATTTGTTAACACAATGTAAAAAGCAGGTGTCTTACCAGGTAAATCAAACCCAGGAAAGAACAGATTCCATAGCAGCAGCTGTATTTGCATTTTATTACATAAAGACAAAGTGTATTTCATAGCTTGCCCTGTTAATAAAGGCACTGGTGTTTATTATTCATTAGTTTATTGTAATATTCCCTGCCTAATTGTCTAGGGGTGTGAAAAAGACCACCTTATCTGTGTCATGGGCATTCCTCTCTGTGACTAATGGCACGAAGAGAAGCAGTGGGTCAGCAAGTCATTGCTGGTAAAATTTCAGCTAATTAAATTCCCACATCTGCTTATTTTAGCAGTGTTTACGTGTGATAAGGTTAAACACTTTTGATGGACTATTTTCTCCAAATAAAAATGTCATGTCTCGCATTTGGCTCCATCACGGTGCACTGAACCATTTTTCCATATACAATATCTTTGCCGTGTCAGGCGGCAAAAAAAACATGATACTGTATACGTGGCAGAAGCTACAATGAAATCACAGCCGACGCAAGCCAATTAACCCTTCCCCAAATCGGCACTGTACTCGTCTGAGAGGAGAAAGTCCGACTCAGGCAAGTGAAGCTCAGAAAGGGGCATCAGCCTATTTTATCACAATTTACTCGCTAACAGGTTACAAATGTGGCATGTGATGAAAATAATGAGGCTTGATGTCACTTAGCCTGCAGCCATGTGTGGGGAATAGTAAAAGGGTAGCCGTCCACTCACTGTACTCTTCGGCAGCTTGCACGGGCCTCACAAAGGGAAAGAGACAGGCACCTCAGTGGGAGAAATAGCTGCCTCAGTAACAGCATTATAAATTATTGTAGATCCCATTTCTGTCAAGGCGAGCAAGTATGGAGCAAATTCAAACACTGCACTATTTATTCATGTGTTTATCTGAAAAGGCTTCGAAGAGGGCGACAAAGGAAACTGAGCAGCATCGCTTTGCCGCTAAACAATTGTGATGGGTAGAATAACTGGCTGGGGTGTATTTCAAGTCTCTGGTACCATCCGAGCATGGTGCAAATAATATCACATAGCAGGAGAACAAGGATTTTAGCAGGGAGTTTCAAAGCAAGGTAATGCACAATTGAACGTCTTGTTTTTACCAGCAGAAATGAAATTCAGGAGAAGGTTTCTGTTTCTGAATATTTCCAACAAAAGAACTCGAACCTTTACCACCCATTCTTCTTACGCAAAGATCATTTTCCAAACCTTTCATGAGTAATTCCCCAAGATATAACTTTAAAACCAACTCGTTTTAATTTACATTACTCTGCAAAGCTGTATTTGTTCATGTGAAATGCCCGCTTGCAAAATGAGGGACAAGGAAAATTCATAAATTCAAATCAATGCGTGAAACAAATGTACTACATCAATAAAATATTTTCTAAATATTTTTAAGGGTTGCTGACTGGATACAATATAGTGTTAACACGATCAGCTGCTATGGAAAAAAAAACATGACCTGAAGGATTCACTACAGGCATTTAACAGAAGCACTGTGGTTCACTTCCCGTATTGTGCAGTCAATAATGAGTGATAGACCATAGATTTCAAAATAAAGTTCTCTTCACGAAACTATGCCATGAGACTGATTTAAGAGTTCAATGGCTTCTGTCCAGACACTGCCTGTAAGACAGTTCAATATTTTTGAGTGTGCTTCTCTGTCAATTCACCAAAAGTTAATGCAGAAACAGAGAGCGAATGTTTTTTAATTATCTCTGCAAAGCTCGGACTGTGCATCATCATTAGTTAGACTAAATAGCAGTGGTCAGTGACTCAGGTAGTGGTAAACGGCGCAATTAACAGCCTGAAAAGGGAGAACTGTATTCAATTTGAAAGCTTTCTCTCTTAATCCATCTCCTCTGATCATGTGAAGTGCTGAGCTATGGGCTTTTACATTCAATTACATTAATCAGGTTAATTCCAAGTAAAAAGTCAACATTTTAATCAAGAACTAGCAAACTCTGGCAAAAAAAAATGTATGGAACAGTTTCAGACAAATTCCAAACAAGTCAGTGACACCTTTCTGGCTATCCTGTTTACTATTAACTGTTCTCACTCCAATGATCCAAGTGGATTCCCAATAAGTATAAACCAAGTTGAACAGCTACTGCAAGCATGGTTCATGCATCTGTTCTTTCTATGCATAAAAAATCTTTTTGTTTATAACAATGTGTTATGTCAGATCTTACATCAAGCCTGCCTTTGTTTGCTCTTGAGCAAAAAAGGAGTTTCCAAAACCATATTACACATTAGAATTTTGTGCTCACCGTGTGTGCGCATAGCTGCTATACACATTTATGAGAGAGGAGACTGTACTGATGCTCTGAAGTTAGCTAAGAACACATTCTCCACCATGAAAAACCCAAAGAAAATATGACATCAAACATAAAGAAAACAGAACACTTTCAGATACTTAACAGGCTTTAAAAGGGACTAAAGATCAAATAATAGAGCTAGGTTTAGTTTCGGATTTGCTTTACATCTTTTGTTTTCGATTTGCGAAGTGTTGCTTATCCAGGTATTTTATCCTTGTCTGTGTACCTTTCTCCCTTTCTCAAAGCAAATCACTATCACTGGGTTCCATAACCATGGGCTACCAAAGGCTGCCCAGGGCTGGTACGGCAACAGCACAGCTTCAGAGCCCGGAAACTGCTTCCACAGTGCACAGAGCACTTCAGGAGAGCCCTGAGAAACCTTTTCCTTTGCAGCAAATCTTGAGTCTTGGGCTAAGCAGCTCACAGAGGCTTTGGTGCATTATTAGTATGAGGTTTTGGGACTTAACTTTTTTTACACAAAAGATAATGTGTGGCTTATAAGAAAATCTCACTACAATAATTGTTTCAAATTTTGAGTTTTTTTAAATCCCACGTAAATTCACTTAATTTATTATGTAACTATGGTGGTATCTTATTTCCACATATTTATACATCAATAAACACAATGTCATAGTTCAGCGGGGAAGTTTATTACAGTGTACAAATTTTTAGTGTAAAAGTTCTAACTTCCGTAATTCTAAGAAGTTGTTTTATAAAAAGTATTTTTGTCCAATTGGATTGTCATTAAAACATATATATGGGCTGATTTAAAAAACAGTCTTGATCTTGTTGTACTTCAAGAACAAAAACACTGATTGCACTGGCAATGAATTTGAATGGTAAATGTTCATAAATCCCTTTTGCGTTCACTCATTTTTCTTGGGCATATCCACAAGAACAAGAATGTGGCTTTCTAAAGACTAGCCTGGAGCATATCTGTGATGATAAGTGCTATAAAATATTTGTCTCCCTGGATTAAGTAGAAAGAGGACTTGAAACCTGACAGTCATAGGCCAATCCAGGAGGATGGATGTAAATAGTGTTTGGGACTATAAATATAAGGTGCTTTTAAAACTTCAAACCTCTTCAAAAAACATGGTACAAAATACAGTATGTTTCTGAAACAAGAAACACTTTAATTTTATATCACTGATCAAGTAACCCTGTGATTCAATTCCTTAAACTTTATTTTTGTGTTTTCATTACTCCACACCTTAGGAGATAATCCTTAAATGCACTGCTCTTTAACCCCAGCAGGTGCACTGAGACTCTATAAACACAGCTGTGGAGCCTTAGTCTTCAAACTGTCTAATTTCCCAGAAACCCCCTTCAAACAGTACATGCAGATAAAACCCCCCTCCTGTACTGTACACTGTTAGTCTAACTGTGAAGACACTGACAGCCAGCCCCATTAATGAACTTTTTACCGCCTTGAAAGTACCAAGATGTACAGCTCTTAACATCTTATTAACGGTAAAAAAGGTTACTCGACCATTATATTGAAATTTAAATTGCAAATCAACTACGGACGTAAGGTGACACATGCAAACTACACTAAACTTGCCTTCATAATTTTATATCACTGTTTTGTGCAAAACTGTATCAATAACAATGATGATCCAGGGCTTGTTGTAATTTGGGAAGATTGCACAGGCAAATGTTAACACAGCCCATACTGTATGCAGTCCTTCTCTGGACCTTGGTGAGTGTACAGCATGTCAATGAAAGAAGCACTCTTTATAAAAACCTGCCTAATTCCTTTCATAGGTATTATTTTATCTTTATGACTGCTTTGCTGTGCAGTGAGGCTGCTAGGCTCAGAAGGACCACTATCCTTCACCCAGGTAAGTGTAACTTTAGAGGATAAAGTAGACTCCCTCCTGCATCTAAAACATTTTGAAATCCTTGGGATGAAAAGTGCTATATGAATACAAGGAATTAATATTGCTATTACCCGCCTGATTCTTTTTACACAATTTATTTATTTTTCCACTTCCCTTTGCATTTTCACTCATTAAATTGTCTTAGTTCTTTACTGACCCTGAGAGCTGGTCCTGATTAACGAGGAAATTCACAGCCCTCTTCATTTAATCAGAGTGGACAGAGGTTAGAACAGCTCAATATAAGAGATAACCAATCTTTGATCCAAACAGTCATGCAGAACCTACAAGCCATACGATCAGAAAATGTACTGTCAGGGATTTTGAATTTAAGTTACACCTTATTAACCCTCAGAAGAGTATGGAATCTGAGTTTGGGAGAATCACAGGGACGGTTTTCTAAAGACTACACAGAGAAGGCACTCTGTCTCAATCTATTCTCTTTTTGTGAAGTTGCTCTCTTTGTACTGAAAAACAGTAGAAACTTCACTTGGCAAAGATCATTTGTCCCTTCCATTTCATAGCAGAACTCAGGAGAGAATGTTTAATCTACCTGACAGCAGGTTTGGATCACAACCATTTTGGATCTCAAAGTTCTCTCTGATTTGAATCAAACAGCTCAGGAAACAAACAAAAAACACAAATGAAATCTTTCAATTCTTTAACTTTAGTAGTAAATTCTCTCAAATTCAGTTTTCTACACTTCAATACAGCTTTGAACATTCAGTATTGCATGCAAGTATCAAGAAATCATAATACTAATCATTAGGAATAGTAAATCCTTAAAAATAAATGTTGCATTGCATTGGAAACACGTCCATACAGATTATGTGTAATATTTCAAAACTAATCGCAGTAAATGCAAGGTCTATCTAAATAAAATATCTTGGTAAGATGGGAGACAAGTGTGTAATTATTGCACACACCAGCTTCAATGCAAAAACTAGTTAAAAGAAAGGCTATTAAATTATCAGCAGCGAACTATTTCCCCAAAGACTTTGAAAATGTAAAACATATCTATAGACAAGGAATGGTAATCCTATTATCCTAATGAAGTGACACGCCTCTAATTAATAAATGCCTTTTAATCTTATGTGCTGACATCCAAAACAATACTGCACTACTTCCCCGCACTCATAAAAAAAAAATTGTTAATTGATCCAAAATTAGTGGATGTGTCCAGATCCCTTGGCTCCTACATTTATTTCACAGGGTCAGCTTCCATTTTTTTAAGCTCCCATTGAAATGGGTTTCACATCGTCTTCCAGCTTCCCAGCACCACATCTCCCAAATACCTCAGGGCAAACATAATTTCCAATTGTGAGCAAATGCTGTTGATTTTCATTAATTTACAGGCACTAAATTTGCCAATTTTGGAGTCCCTTCTTCCCCTTCTCTCCCTCTGTCTGTGCTCCAAGGCAGGTGGGAGCATCAATTTTCTTCTCATCTCATGGCAGTTAAATTAAATGGAATCAGCCTGGTTGTTGGAAATCAAAGGACTAGGTGATAAAGCAATTAAGGGCCTCTAATTCTTTGCCTAGGAAAGGGGCAGCCAAGGCACTGGAGATAATTAACTATATATAATGAAAATCCTTTGTTGCCTTTTTTATTCGCGTTTTGTTTCCTGACGCTGTTCATTTTGTGGGTGTGCAGGGTCTCTCCCTCCTTCGTTGTCTGCTAGATGAAAACAGATCTTTAGTTAATAGGCTCTCTGTGGACAGATGAGGTCTATTAGGAGGTTAATTTGAAAATGAATGTGGGGAAGGACCGAGAGGGGACAGTGATTCAGTGGAAGAGGTATGTATGTGTGTGTGCTTCTTAGATGCAGTGGCCACAGATTGTGTTTTGGTTTGTGGATGTTGGCGCTTATATTAAGGATCCTCAGTTGAATTCATGTACCATAAATAAACACCTAAGAAACACCTAAGGCTTCCGCCAAAAAAAAAATAACTGCAATATGGAGATCCGCGAAGGAGACAAAGTGATATTTGCTTTGGACAGAAAATAGTACAATCCACCCAGGTTCGAAAAGCCAGCATCCTGATAATGTATTTTGAACTAGACACCAGATGTTAATTGCTTTTACAAAGTTCCTGCTAGTGACAAATGGTGACTAGGTATTGAATTTCTGAATTTTACTATGTATTGAATTTTACTTCAGAGAAAAGTGCTTATAGATTTTAATCTACCACCACAGGTCTAGAGATTAGTCCATTACTCAAATTATTAGTTCACCCACAAAATCTGAATTAGCCATTCCACATGTCATTAATAATCCATTTGAGCCTATAGCAACCACCAAAATGGATTTTGCACCATTATAAACCCAACCGTTCTATTATAAGTGTCTGCAGTTTCTTTGCAGAAGTGGGCTTCTTTTTAAAAACTCAGATTCTTTATAAAAAAAAATATTTGTTTGTTTATGCAGATATACATACCAAGGTGCATAGTCTGTATATATCATGAATGCAGGACTACAAAAAATACTACAGCACAATAATGTGTCTTCTGCACTAAAAATAATGAAACCTGGCTCTACCAATCAAACTTGTGAAATACTGCAATGCTTTAATGAATGTATTTCAAGTTCTAGTGATCAATTAAGAAGGCTCCTCACGTGCAGAAGGCAGCTGTCTAGGTGAGAGTCTGTGCCCTGTATTGTGCACAGTGTTGCTCACCCAGGGAATGTTCGAAGGAGACATTAGTTGTTTTATCGGTGTATTTACATGATTAATATCTGACGTCTTCAGCCAGTGACAGGATCCCAAAAAGCTGAACAAAAAAGCTTTTGCTTAGGTTTCCTTTGCAACTTTTCTCTCAAAGCTGGGCAAGGAGAGACCTCGTAAACAATCAAAGGCACGTTTCGCACCATGTGCTAGCTCACCACAGCCACGTGTGCAACATGTAAGACAAACATTTTGGCAGAGCAATCACTGTGACTTGGTTTTAAAAATGCTTCAAAAATCCTAATTCAGATTCTATGTTTCTGGAGTGCTCAGAAAACGTCCCAAGCTTTGTCCACATGGGAGTGGAGGGGTCATTTCTCAGAACACAGATGAACCTGGGGTCAAAAGTATTAGCATGCTATTTGGCAAAATGGCTAGCTTCTGTCCTCAGAGAGGATGTCTTCAATGGGGGCACCATATTAGGAAGTCTTTTTGCATCAGGGTGAGCTAATTATGATAAAGACGTGTGCTACTGCATTATCTCTGCTATACCTGGCCTGTCAATATTTTGTGAACATTGTTCTCTCTGGCTGTCAACCCAGCTGACCTTTCAAGAAGGCTCAATTTATCACCAAAATATTTGCCAAAAATAATCACAGATCATTACAGAAAATGTTCCATTACAGAAGTTCCCTTTTGATGAAGAGAGCAGTAATAAGGCCAGCCCACTAGAGTGATAAATCATTTTTTTTCTTGGCACAATCATTTTGTGTTGTGTTACCACACGTGAACTCTCAGAGACACTGGCAGTGTGCAGCCCTGCTGTATTTAATATAACTTTTTTGTAAGAAGAACAGGGTGTTCTACTTTAACTTAATACAATAACTGAGTCCTTTTAAGAAAATCGACATCTTTTCTCATTTGTCGTAGATATAATATATTAACTGAGTCCTTTTAGGAACATTATCACAGATGTGTTGTACAAAATCAACATCTTTTCTTATTTGTTGCAGAAATATTTTTTGTCCTGAATATACAGTACACCCACCCTAGAGTCATCAATGTTTTATAGCTGTTGTGTATTTTTTAACTGAAGGGACTCTTGCACAAAGCTGGAAAGCACTAGAGAGTTTGGGCCAAAGTATTAAAATGACCAAGTAAACCCAAACCTATGCTTTCTTAATTTATTATATTTTTGCTATAGATACAAAATCCCCATCATGCATTCTGTGAAAGCTTTTATCTCTAATAACCTCTGACAACAATCATTTTGTTCTTAGAAGTTCTGTTTAATGGTTAGAATTTTTTTCCACTAAATCCTAGTCAAATATTGAAATTCTCAGCATTTTTTTAAATGGAAACTAATCTTACGATCAAATGGAATTGAAGTACAGCGAGTTAGTGAGCAAATATCAAGTCTAAAATCCACTTTGTATTGAACTGTGTAAGTGCTGCTTGACTGTGTGAACATGCTTTGTTTGGTAAGAGAAAGCTGGAGCCCTTCAGGTCCTTTACAGATTATCATGACCATAAATGACCTGGTTCTTGTTTAATCCATGTACAAAATGCCCTCTTCATACTAAAAGATTTAGTGTGTCTCCTGAAAAAAACAGGCCATTTATCTTTTCAAACTCAACTAAACCACTTAGTTTTCTTTAAAGAAAACACAGCCTCCCAAAACATGAAGGGATAACTATTATTTTAAATTAATTCGATAAAATATATTTTATGTTTTATTACTATATAAGATATATAATATTTCTATATTAAGCTATGAGTTGTACATTTTGTGTTTAATAACTTATTTTATCTTACTCTTTGATGTAGGAAATAGTAAAAGTTCTAAAGAATAATAGGAACGTGTTAAAAACATTGAAACATGCCAAAGTGCTTTTCTCCACGTAAGCAGTGCTTATTGAATAACTCCCAAACCCACAAATACGATTTTACCTGAAAAGGGTGGGTTTTCTTTACAGTTCCTCTGCTACAGTATATTACTGATCAGCCTTGTTGGAGCAAAAACCCAACTATTCAAGTGGACCACAACAGAATTTTGAATTGGTTTAAGTACATGTTTTGTTAGGATATTTTAATTTTGTTTTGAATAAAACATCAGGTCAGGAAACTAATTATCCGCCACCAAATGTTTGATTTTATTGTATCTTTGACAATCCAGAAAAAGGACTTGGTTTGAGAGGACTGAGATGTGAGAAACAGAATAACAAAGCCCACTAACGGCATCCTACACTGCGCAAAGTCAGCACGGAGTGGCAACCATGTTTTTATGCTAAGAGCCACCCTCCCTGAGCTGGAAATGAACAATTGACCCTGCCTGATTTCAAAATGGTGCAACATCGTAACCTGAGGGAATGTGTTGTCATCCAAATGAGATAAGTTTATTTTCTGAAATTTAGCATTTGTTCCATCAGGCGGGGAGGCTATAAACCTCACGAAGGAGCAGTGGGGAGTCAGGCTCAGCACATGCGGCGCGAATGAGGGACCACGAAAAGGCTTGGCCGCCGCCCAAATCTCTGCCTCCACCTTCTGTGCGAGCTAGCCTTGGAAAGCAGGAGGCGGCAATATTGTGGAACAAATGTCCTCTAATCTGAGCCTGCTGGTCTCCTGCTCCAGTGGGGACAGCAGCCCTCGTCCCCCCCCCTCCTCGTTCTCCGAGAGATCAACAATCTTACCCTTCAGACGGGGAATGTTTTGTAAGACAGAGGAGATGTTAAAGTGAGGTTAAAGCTGCAGGGACTTCCGGGCACTTCAAGGCCCCGCTGCGGCATCCTTTCCAGCAGACAGCCGCTCGACAAAACATAGCAAGTCCTGGATTTTTCTGACAAACTCCAAATGGTAATCAATAGGCACGGCGTAACTAGGAAACCAGGCTTCAAAGCATCTTCTTTTTTTCGTCAGCTTCTTCTACAGTATAAGCAAAACTTTCATCTCGGAGTCTTTGCACTTCCTTTTTTCATGCAGTTTACTTTACGAAGGCTTTAATCCCCATGGTGAAACCAATTTAATTCGTGTAAACACAAATCCGTCCACTGTCGTGGCTTGCAAGTCTATGTTCGGGTCAGGGAGTGAGTTTTTAAAGACCACGTAATGAACGGTAGTGTCACCTGTGTTCTGTGGCCCTGCAGGCATAAAGCCTAACTTTACATGCAGCAGAAGCCACCTAATAGAGATTCTGTTGCTCTCTAGTCTCATTAAAATTAGGCATTGTTTCTCTGAAGTCTAACTTTATGACTCCCTGAAGAGAAATACTAATTATAGATACTGAACTAACAGTGCTAACACATGCAGCTTAAGATCCTTTATCCTGCTTGGCTCTCTTTATTCTTTCTGTCACCATTTCATTTAAAAGCTTCTCAGTCTTAAGCATTTATTCAATAAGTGAGAATATACAGTATCTGTGTAAAGAGGTGCCTGTTGCAGTAGGTACGGGGGTGAGGCATTATTGCCTGTCTATTTTGTAATACCCAACAAGTTATTCTTTATACTTAAGATAATTTCAACAGAAGTCAACAAAGTTACAGAATTTACCGAGTAACATCACCCAAAGATATTAAACAAAGGTGCATTTTTGTTATCTGAGTTATAAGGTAATTATCCACTGATAAAATACATTCATATTTTCAAGTGTGGAAGAAGTATACAGTGGGTGATCAGGCCTAAGCCTCTCTTAGTTGTAGCATCTTGCCTAATGTAAATGTCATCTCCTCCAGCCGATGAGATCGTGCAGTGTGTACATCAGAGATTCAAGTGGGAGCCGAATTCATCAGCTTTTAGTCATTTGCTTTGGCTAGTAAGCCACGCCAGGCCAGGATTGATAAAGACAGAAAGAGAGTGGGAGTGATGAAATGTATCATGAAGATGTAATTATTTTGTGTGATGTATCATATTTTCTGGAAGTCTTGCAGCACTTTTGGTTTTGTTTCACACTTCGTCAGGAATACTGATGCTGAGTGACTGCTGCCAGTTGTTATTAATCCATTTTCATGAGCACTATTTAGGTAGAAGTTTATAATCAATGCAAACATAATTAACAACCTCCCATTTTTAGCATCTTAGAAGTTATCAGATATTGAAGATGACACAAGCCTGAAAGAAATCCATGGTTTTTAATTGCCTGCCATTCAGTTCGCGCACTGGGTACATCTGCTTTTCTGTTTGACATAAGACTTGTTACGGTCATTGGTACAAGTAACACTGAAATAATTACCCATTATACTGGAAGTGCACAAATTAATATTACCTGATGTGCTTATAAGTATATAAGTATCAATTTTTGAATACATAGCACTCCAACAAACATACCCATGAGCCCAGCCCTTGACAAGGAAAGTCTTTGCTAAAATAAGTACCGGTAGGTATTTCTAATCATTAAATTGACCACAAAATCCAGTAACAAACTCCAAAATCATGTTGTATTTCAAACTAATTAAGTGCTTTAGTTCAGTTTGAATCCCTTTCAATTATATTGACAAAGATGGCAGACTGTTTATGGGATTATTGGGAAGAACACATACAAATTCTATCAATTCTACAAGGTTCACCAGCAGTCATTATCTGTGCTCATGTCTCATAAATTGAATAGTGTATCAGTCTGTTCTTTGCTGATTAATGTGGTAATTATCTGATCAATTATAGATCACTATACCATATTTATCTTTCATTGAAACTCATATTATTTGCAAATTACAAGGATTATACTGAAGGTCTACCTCTGAATCACTGGTGACCACACATCATACAGTTACACATACATAGACATCCAGTATTGAAGAGGAAGTATACACACAAAAGGCCCAAAGGGAGTGTCAGATCAGTTTTTCATGGGGCTCAAATTGTTTTTAATTGTAAATTCCTTAGAGAGCTGTCCATCCAAAAACTATAGCCACAGACAAGTGTTGGTTCCCTCATTTAAAACAGTTTAGCTGTTTGTTACTCATATATATTTTTTCAGTTTACTGGACACAAATTTATCTGAGCAAACTATAATAAAGATGCCAGGTAAGCTAATTAATTCTAGACAGGGAGTGCCAGTATTTATGTCAGCGACCTCAGAGATATCAGGGGAGATGCAGACGTGAGACTTGGCAGTCCCTCCTTTAGCGCCAAGGTGAAAACAAAGAATGAGTCAGTGATTTTAGAAACTGAAACATCTCCATTGAACACCTTTCCATGTCCTTGCCATAATGTGGATTTCTTGTAGTTATCTAGCAAAAGAAATGTGAAATTGTTCATTTCACTCTTTTTATCAGACAAGAGCTCATCAGTGACAGGACCTGGTCACAGCTTCAGTTTGCTGGAGACTGCAGTACTACTATGAGAGACCATAGTAGAGGGTTAAAAGCACATATTATTAATCTGAAACACTTGCTTTAAAGAGTGTTGTCTTGGACTGACTGTGGAATATCATTGCTCTCTAACAAGCCAAAGTATTACTGCAGTTGGAAGAGTTTATCTGTTATCCGAGGATTTACAGTAAATTACATTCCTTTTTAAAGGGTTCTAAAAGCTAAAAAAACATATAATGTACAGACAACACCACAGCATTGAATAAAATGGAAGGTATTTGCTTTCATTTAGTAAAGTATTTGTGACTTTCTGTTTTAATAATACAATACAATTAAGAATTACAATCTTATCAAATATTAAAATTAATATTTTAGAAAATCACATTCAAATATAGGAATGCCTTTATTAACTATCATGTTCAGAGTTATAATAATAATAATAATTGCTTACACTTATATAGCGCTTTTCTGGACACTCCACTCAAAGCGCTTTACGGGTTATGGGGACTCCCCTCCACCACCACCACCAATGTGCAGCATCCACCTGGATGGTTATGAATATACTGTATATATATATACCGTATAGCATGATTTCTAAAATTTTCTTTAGTAGTTATGGGCCTTCATGCTGTTGTCTTAGTTAGAAAGGCTGCAAGTACAGTACATATTTTTGATTGAGATCTTTCCCAGGTCCAAATCCTTTGTGAATCAGTCCCCAGTGCCTGAATACAATCCTCAGAAAATCAATTATAATTCAAACCAGTCATAACATACAAAAAAATTCCTCCAGGGCATTCTCCAGCTTCTCTGCTTACATAGCGCTTACATGACCTTTCACCTTTGACATCCCCTTTACAGAAGTCTTCTATCAAAGCACAGGAAAGGAGTAAGTCTTTCTTCATTACACGTTTCAGATACTGAATATGCAACAGAACTTTATTTTAATATTAACTATACCTGGGGGAAAAAAAACTCAAACCAGACAAAAGCCTAACTCTAGAATTCTCAAGAGCCCCTGGCAGGCAGCTGCAATCCAGCAGGTTTTAAATTGTAGCTCTCTTTGCATCTTCAGCACCTGAAGAACTAGGCAAAGGTGTTCAGTTGGTCTAATTAATTCAATAATCAGCAGTTAAGAGCTTGGGAGGAATGACTACTCACAGACACAGCTGCCTTCCTCTGCATTCTGCAGCAACCACAGTGACAGACAGACACCAATGTACAGTCCAGTGCCTGAATTCACTTCATTGTCACAGTCAGCTCCAGGTGACCAGGGGTTCATTTGTTACCTGCTACACAGGTCACCCAGTACCAGCCTCTGTGCAGAATGGAGGCTTAAACTCACAGGCCATATATTGGCAGATGCAGTCTAGACACTACCATTTGCTGTGGTCTGGAGTGAACAGCAGGCCTGACCGACTGGGCCAGATCTGTCCAAACACGCCACCTTGGAACATCATTGCAAAGCGCAGGGATGTGCAGGGCAATACAGATCTGAAGGGACATGTTTGTGTGGGACTCATTGTATGCAGCGGCATGTCTGGTTGACCATTTATTGGTCATTATAACACTGGAGTAAGGTGTTGACTACATGAGGAAAAGGGATGATTGATTTCTGCTTTTAAAACATCCACGTGTAGATTCTTGCCTGTCACCTAACCTTTTCAACTCGGTATGCACTGCTTATAAACATATGCAGATCAAATTCTCCCATCAATCTCCACTGGAATATTATAATATGTGGTTGTACAGTTCGTTCTCTTGTAGTAAAACAAACTTGTGTAGACATTAAGGACATTTGTACTATTATTGCATTGTACTTCGATTTAATCAGCAATCCTACAGATATCAGGAGTCATTCCTGTATTCTTGTGAATAATTAAAAGGCATTGACCACTTTATCATTTGTTTTCTATCATTCTATGATAAATGTTGTTCTGTTAACCTACTGTATGTATCCATCTCCTTCACCTAAAATACTGGATATTAACTACAGTCGAATACACACTCCATAGACTAAATTCTTATACTTCTTAAGATTCATTCTTTCTACAGACACATTCTTTGATTTGCAATGAGCTCTGAAGCTTCTTATCATTTCTTTTTCCTGACCTTCTCCCTTGACCTGTCTGCAGCTCACCTAGTCTACATAGAGAACACATTTCAGTCAGAGGCTGATCAGACATACACTCTGCACCTTCAATTGGTATACAAAAGGCTAAGTTCACTTCACCCATTCATTTACTACCAACTGTTAGCACATCCAAAGAAGCAGGAAGACAGTTTTTTAAAAGCTCAAGAGCTCATAGTATCAAGTATTGTATAGTATAGTGTCAAGTTTTCATAGTATTAGTAGTGAGAATGCAAAACCTATTTTTTATGTATCAGCTATGGATTCCATAAAAACAAGGCATTCTGAGGTCCAGAGGTCACAGGATTATTGTGAATATTACTTGATAATCTTTTTGTAATACATCTACTGTACTGTATATATCTTCTACATTAACCTGTGATAGGCTGGATTTTCCATGATATATTTCTTGTTTTTGACATTTCATTGTTGCTTTGTGTTGAGCTACTTATTTGGACATACAAATTAATAAATGGAAGGATGGTTTTACAAAAGCCTGTAATAATAATAATAATAATAATAATAATAATAATAATAATAATAATAATAATAATAATAATTCCTTACACTTATATAGCACTTTTCTGGACACTCTACTCAAAGTCCTTTACAGGAATGGGGTATAATAGAAATTATAGAAATTCTCAAGCATTAAGAATGTTTCTAAAAAGCTAAGCATCACTCCTAATATAACATAATATTACAAATTCCATGTAAAAAGTATACTAATTCAAATATTCAGATATTATCCTTGTTGAATTCTTAATCATGACAGTTTTGGGAAATGCAGGGAATACAATGTCTACCCACAGATTAGTGGGGAAGTAGTGAACATGATTCTTATGTACAGCATCTTCATATGCTAATCCCTTCAAGAAGAAGAATCAGGTGCAGAGATAACAGAATCTTCTTAAAGTGTTTTTGTTTGTATATCTACATCTTTCAACACAGAAAAACTGACAACATCTCATTTTGCCTTAAACACCTATTTGTAATAAAACTGAACAAAGAAATGTGCTAAATACGAACTGACTGCTCTAAGCTGCTTTCCCCAGTCATATTTCACGACCCTTAAAATAATTGTATTTTCTGCCGTCATGAAGAGGTTATAACAAAATCTGCTCCGACCTCCCATCAGGATAACAGAATAATTCAATCGCCGCACAATCTAAATTCCACTGGTACTGAGCAGCAGAAGACGGCAATACGGTTTGCTTGTTAACACAGCTGAATTTGCAGATCATGCTTCATGTGGAAGAAAGGCTGATTCTGTCTCAAATGAGCGGGCTAGGGCACTTTTATGCAATGAGCAAAAGAATACCATAGCAACCACACGGTCCCCAGCTGTCACGCAGGAGAGGAGATGGGTGCTGGAGAGGCCACTTAACCTCAGTTGCACTTCAGCTTAGGAAGTCAAGACACTGCTCAGATCTCCACAGATCCTCATGTAATGGGAAGACAATTGACCCCTATGTACATTGAGAACTATATTTAAACTGTACAATGAATAATATTGAGTACTATTCATGTAAATCAGCAAACAGTAAAATAATATTCAAACAAAAAAACCCTTGTAATAGGGTTCAGCACTCTTATTGCATTTGAAATCCTAATTTAGATACTGACCTAATTAAAATGAATCTTTATTGTGTTTTCTGATAGGCAGTGTGTGTATGTGAGAGGTGTTCCTGCATGTATGTAGACACACAGGTGGACATAAAAGACAATCATTGTTATTCATCATTCAATGTGCTGAAGGTGTTATGAAAGCTCTGGCTACATCCCAAGCACACACACACCTGCTCGTCAACGGGCCTTGACCTAGTCAAAGCGGACACGTAAGAACATAAGAAGGTTTATAAATGAGAGGAGGGGGCTGCTTGGCCCATGTAGCCCATTTGGAAGTTAATTATTCCAAGGATCTCATCCTGCTGTTTATTGAGAGAAACCAGGGTACCGGCTTCAACAGCATGGCTGGGTAGCCCAGGCTGGTGAAATGATTACGTGGAAAGACACACCCATGATCATGGCACACGCCACATACAGTCGGAGAAATGCGCACACGTACTGTTCAGAGGCAGGTGTGTAAAAGTCACTCTAGGAGTAGTGATGCTGTTGAGAACGGCATGAAGAAGGATCAGTAACACTTCAGGACAGGAGACACCTGGAACATACAGTATGTATTACTATCTTAATACTGAAATACATCTTGCTGAGTCCTAGAAAATGCTTATGCTGTGCCTTGTTAGTGGAATGTGTAGGTTATGTATTAGTTATTTACTTACTGATGAAAGGTGTTAAGTACTATACAAAAACTTAAAACTGAGTTTCCCTTGCATTTATTACACAAGAGTATATCATTTATATACTACTAACAGTCTACAATAAACCACAACTATTACAACTAACATTCTCAAATGAACTAGGATGAAACGGTGTTACTCCTTCAATGGCAGAGTCAAGAGCAGATGCTAATTTATGCACATCAGAAGTGCTAATTCTCGTCTGTTTATTTTTTTGTTTGTCTCTAAAGCAGAAAATAAATGCATGTAATACCAGGTCACACCTGTCAAACCATTTTCATTAACCTGTGTGCTCATGAGAAGCTCAGTGTGGCTAGAATTTGCAAAATGTATCAGACGAAACACTGCAGTGATACATTGTGGGTAATTGAACTATTATAGCAGCAGGAAAACACTGGCAATCACACAAACAGCCCTCCAACATATAGACCTACATTTTCTATTTCTCTGACACCATCTCAGACAGACATACCAAACTTTTGTGTCTAAAATGACCTAGCCTATAACCTAGACCTAGACCTTCTGATTGATTGTTCTTAAGTAATGTCAGCAAACCAAAAACATAACATATGGCACTTTAGGCACAGCAAGGTTACAGAGCACAATTTAAATATGACATTTTGATGCATAACTTTATAGCAGCACATCTTACACAGCAATTGGTATTCAATGCTACCTGCAAAGCAGGAAATCCAGATCTGTTCTCAGAAGGTCATCTCTATATTAATCTGAGTGGCCAGTGTTCAGCTGAATAACACTGTAAATGGTTAAGCTTGCTGTTAATGACTACCTCACCCATTCCTGCTTTACAGTTAAGTTCCACAATACCACAATGCTCATGTCCACTGTAGCACAGGGGTAATCACTTTTTCATGCAAATATAATGCAATACTGAGAAAAAAATTACCATAAATCTTTGCTTTCTGTGGCTTTCACAGGCACTGAAGGTGACTTTTTTGTATTTGTTCAGTTTCTTGCCATGTAATACAGTGCTTTTGAGATTTCAGGGCAAACGGCAAGCTGTACTCACTTTCCCAACTCAAATCTCTTTTCAGTCCAAAAGGCTTTAGCCATTCTATCAACGTATGACACATGAAGAAGAAGAGCATATATGAACAAAAAAACGTTTGTTATTTTTTTAACTTCACATCACAATCATTGTGTCTAAACATGGAGGTTGATTAAGTGTTCTCTGCCCACGTCAAAAGACAACACACACGTCAGACACATAAAGGCCTGATACAGTACCCTATTGATTGGTCATATAATGAGTATTTATTTTTTATGTTCTTCCTCCTCCTGATGACGACTGAGGTCCACGACTCACAACATGACAACAAGAAAACACTCCTGTTCTGAGTTGAATCAAGTCTCTAGACTAGTGTCTATAAACAAAAAAAAAGCGCATCAAGTCATCATCAGACGAGGAAAAGCTGTGGGCATCACTCTTCCTGCCCATAGTCATTTTCTGTGCAAGGGACATTTTAAACTGTCTCTTTTTGTCCTTTTGTCATCATCATCATTATTATTGTCAATGATAACAATGTCCATCTGTAACATTACAAAATTACATCTGTAACATTACAAATTGATGCAATCATAAAGAGCTCAACAATCCTATGCAAAACTTATCCCAAATGGAAGCTGTTCTTATTGAGCAGCCGAAGTCTCGGAGAACCACCCTCATCCTGACAAGCATTGCATGTGACAGAGGTCATACAAGGTGCCCTGTTGTTTGGAAAAAAAGAATATGCTGCATTGTCCCTTAAAGTCCCTTCTGGCTGTGCAGCACAAACTAATGAAGCCCTCCTTTCATCCCGGCTAGTTTACAGCAAATGCAAGCAATGGTCTCTAAGGAGCCTGATTCCACCCATCCTCTGGGACCCTTCAATGGGCTTTAGAGGCCAAATGAGGTGTAAGTCTATTAAAAGGGAGTTTGTGCACAGATCACAGTCCCACTGGGGGTCTTTGCCATGCCATTCAGGTGCAGTTAATTTCCTTCTGATCAACACAGAAGGACTCAAAGCAAAGCGGAGGAAGGTAGCCGCGCTCAAGAAAGCTGCAAAAAGGAATTGCAGATTGCCTCTCCTGTAATCTGCCCCTTCGAAAACAATGTCATCCATGGCCACTGCTACTACAAAAAGTAACAGAAATTATATGTAAATAGCATCATTGAGACTCAGCAATCAATGGGCTGTTCGAAGCACCTTAGCATAACTGTATGTTATTTTCTCTGTTTTGTCTTATAGTTACAAGCTTATTCTAAGTCTTGACTTATCTACCTGGTTATGCAGCTGAGATTTTGTAGCTCTAGGGACAAATGAATGACTGTCAATGACTGAGATACCAACAAAGATCAGCTTGGCTCGATAGGAGAAATTCATGTGCGTCTGTATTTTCTATTTGCAAAGGTTAGGCTTCGGCTTTCATTTTTTTTTTCATTTTCAATCATATAATAGGAACTATTAGTTACGGGTAAAATTGTTTTAAAACTTTTAGATCATTGATCAACAAATGTAACAAAAAAAGAATGTATCTTTATTTTAGCAAAGATAAACAAAGTCACGTTTTCTTGTAATAATATATGACACGAGAGGAAGTGACTCTGAATCCTCCCATTCTCTTCGGCATCTCGATGCGATAGTCCAGCCTTTTCTCTAGGAAAGCAGAACAGCCAGGAAAGAGCCATGTGTCGTCTTATTAACCTACTTAGTGCATCTAAGGATGCTGGGCATTGATTGTCCTCACTTTGAAAATCTGTAAAAGATTTTAATGAGCAGTCCTACATGTGAGAGCGGTGCTATCCAAAATTGGATTCTCTTCCAATCAGTACACTATGGTCAGTAGTGAGAAGAGCATTTTCTTTTTATTGTCAGGTTAGCCAATTGAATAATGGTATGACTTTTGTCTACCTTAGACTGCAAATAATTGCTTTGAATATGTACTGTAGTTCTAGCCCAAAATAAACAGCTCCTTTTGTTTCAGTGGTCACAAGATGATAAAGTGATAGCACACTGCAATCCTGCTCTTGATAGTACTGCAAAGAGCAGCATTCCTTAAGACAGAAGGCAATATGGGATATAGAACCATAAATACACCTGTTATCTGTTTTCACCTGTCTTTTTGAAAAGTCTCTGCTTTATGTGGTCGCAATCTCGTGAAACTCATTTCTGTGGGCAGCTAGTGAAGAAGCTGATAACACCGTGAAACCTGAAGTGGCATTTTGGTTGACTGAAAAGAATCAATATAATACAGTTTTCTTTTACTGAGCAATGCTAACATCTTTGTACACTGAATTGCATATTAGAGTCGTAATACATACATTAATGAAAATGGCATCATCAAAAAAATGCTAATGCCAGTTTACATGTACCATTGCTAACAGAGAGATAATCTGCACAGGTCAACTACAAAAGCCTCAAAAACCATTACTGTAAGGTGGCAACCAATTATTACTTTGTTTTCCAGGTTTCAACTAGTGAAGAAAACATCTCCAGAATGATAATTATATTCTTTCAGTTTTATGGATTTAGGTTCTTTGTAATCTTCTTTTTGTTTCTTTAATGTGGGTACATGTTTGCAAAATACATACCGAAGGACAACCTAATATGTAATCTGGAGCTCGCAATACTAAATATGTACAAATCTGGGTACAATGTCAAGAAAGAGATTTTCTTTAGTTAAAAAATTAGTCTTTAATTAAATAAAAAAAATTGCATTTCAGAAAACAATTTGTACTGGACCCTAAAACAAAACAACAGGTAGTTTAATTCTGCTACACTGACACTGTCAAGCCTAATTATTTGTGATTCTAATTGTAAGCTTTAGAGCTTAAAATTTTAATTTGCTATTGATTTGTTCACTAAAATGCCCCATGCCTGTTCATATAATTATTACATGGATGCTGTCCTGCCAATACACTGAAAAACGCAGTCACATCAGAGCATGAGTCAAGACGGCAAGCTTATTACTCCAAGAAAGTCAGCATCTGTTTTTGTATAATTAGTCCTTATTATAGATTAAGATTAACAATGTCTTGAATGAGATACCAGCCATTCAGTTGCTGCATATTGTAATTTCTGCCTCGTGTGTGGTTTCTGCTGAGAAATACACTCAAGTGCTCTAGAGAAGACATGGTAGGAAAGGAAATGGTTGCTACATATCTCTAGGAAATAAACTATTACACTTTCTTGGTGTTTTTTATCCTCAGTGCTTTTAATAGCTGTTGATTCTGTCTTCTAAAGATATAGACCCACCTCCATGTTATAAAACAGACAAGTCTGGTTTTATTCTGACAATTAAAGAAAAAACCTGAGGAATCAGAACAGAAAATCCTCCTAGGTTTCTATCTCAGTATAGGGATGTACAGTCATGCAGCTAAAGGCTGAGGGTTTGAGAGCGTGGAGTTCCTAGGCCATAAAATGGAAGCCAACAATGAATAGGGAATGATTTGTTGAGAGAGCAATAAAGCCCAGCTGATAAATATTTTGACACGTTGAGTGTTGTTTATCGAACTGGTGGAAAGGGAGAGAGGGGGGATGCTGCCTGGGAAAAAGGGAAATGTTTAAAGACAAACAGTAAGGAGCGAGGCAGAGGCAATGCTTGAGTGACTGTGAATTAGAATTAGTGGCATAAATTGATTGGAATTGGGAGCTGGCAGAATAGCGTGATGCTATACCTGTCAGAGTGAACTAAAAAGACCTGTTCATCACTTCCAGAGTCTGCCATTTACATTTTAAAAGCTGATCTCAACCCTTTCTCAGAAAAACACTGAAGCACCTTCTCGAAAACGGTAAGCCTCAAACTGTCTACCTTATAAGCTGCATAATAGCTTCTAGCCAATTAATCACATTTTAGTGTGCATTAAACGTGCTTATATCTGAACACACAGACACGTACATACAAAAGATATAGTTCCTATAATTCTGTTGTAGCAGCACTGGCCGGCTCATTATCAATGGAAATGTACTCTGGGTAATGAAGTTCTTCTGTTTTTCTCCTTAAATGCCAATCCAATGAGTAATGTTTTCTAGCTTTCTGAGGTTACAAGTTCAGAAATTGTGTAGTATTGCATAGGCTGAGATTGTTCAGAATCTCCAAGTTAGTATGCTGCTTTATTTATGAGACAATAAAGCATATTCCACCTCAATAATTATCAATTTGGAGTATTGTGTACAATTCTGGTCACTACATGAATTGAGAGGAGGCAATTTGACCCATCTAGCCTATCTGATAGTTGGTAGCTAATTGATCTAATCTTTATCCTGTCATTTCTCAAAAGATGCCAGAGTATCAGCTTCAACAACATGGCTGGTTACCTTGTTTCACACTCCCACAACCCTTTGGGAGAAGAAGCTCCCCCTGTTCTCAGTTTTAAATAGACTTCCACTTCCATTTTTTTGCTTGGGTTTTTATTTCACTGTTGATTCTGAAAAACTCCACTGACAACGTAATCAATGCTTTTGAAGATTTTATATCCTGGGATTAGGTGCCCTCACAGCATTCTCTGTTCAAGACTGAAAAGGTACAGTATGTATCTTGTTGCTCTTCTCTGGACTGACTTCAGAGCTGAATTATCTTTTTTTATTACATGGTCACCATAATTGTACTTGATATTCTAAATAAAATAAGATCACTTTATTGGCCAATTACTTGTATTAGGAATTTGTCTTTTCACATACCCCAACTTGCTCTCCATGAGACACACAGACAGGGAGAGAAGCTTGGGGTCAGAGCGCAGGGTCAGCCATTTATACGGCGTCCCTGGAGCAGTTGGGGTTAAGGGCCTTGCTCAGGGGCCCAACAGAGTAGGATTCCTCTGCCGGCCGCAGGATACGAACCAGCATCCTTCCTGCCACAGGTGCAGATCCTGAGCCACAGAGCCACTGCCCTGCCCCTGTAATGACATCTTACTAGTGCATTGTGCAATTTTTACCATTATGTCCTCTGATTTAAACTATGTTTTTAACTATATATCATAACAAGCTGTTAGCCTTTTTTATTGCTTCCCCTAGAAGATGAAAATGATGTGTGAACAAAAACACTGTTTTCATAAGTAGCCTCTTCAAGCTCAATGTTTCCCAAAATGTTTGTTCACTGTGCAATAATTGTCTCTTTCTTTGAATGAGGCCCACTGGTTGATCTCAGGTTGTACTGGTGCACTAACACTGTCTTTCATTCAAGACTCAGGTATGGGCAGTGATCACTTTGAAAGCAAATATTAATGCAGATGACCCACGTATGTATATACATGCACACGTGTATATACTGTACATACTGCACACTTAAAGTCATTGGTGGAGGAGTGTCTCATATACTAAATGAATCTCGTTTTCTGATCTAAAAAGACTTTGACACTGCCCAAGAAAAAAAGGATACCTCCTTGACTCCATAAATACTAGGATTTTTCCCAGTGTTGTATGTCTATATTTAATTATGTAGAGTACTTTTTATTTTGGAGAAAGTACAAAAGTTTATTCCTTTGTTAAAATGGAAGTTACTGCATTTTGAAGTAATTGCAATGCTTGTATACCTAAAAATATATGTATTTTAGAAATTTACCTTTTATGACTATAGAATATTGCCACCTAAGCCTAGCAATATTGACTCATGGCACTGATGGAAGTCTCTAAAATTGTGACAGCTGTTGACCAAGCAAAACATCTCAACCAAAGTGGAATTCAACATAATATAACTGAAACTCACTATTGAGTGCTAATATAGAGTTGCTTCTATATTGGAGTAAGTAGCAATGTGCTCTGTAAGGAAGTTAAAGCTTTTTTTAGTGGCTATCATAAAAATAGTGAAATCCTAAAAATTTGAGACTGCCTGGAGATCTGGTTCCATACAAGAACACACCTCTGTACACCCGCTAGAAGCTGTAGAAAAGGAGAGGATTGGAAACACTCCACTTTAGCCTAGGGAAAACCTGCAACAAGGAAATATGCCACAGCCTCGGCTAGCAACCCCCGCTGAGTCACCAGAAGGTACCAACTCTTTAAATTTTCTCCTTGAATGAGATAAACACACCCACAGGAGAAACTTCAACTCGGTTACTGTAGTTTCCAAGCACAGTAAAAAAGACAAAAGCTAGTTAAGTCATATGGCATAGTGGCTAATGTATTAACACATATTACTGTACTTTTTTCACCCTGCTTTTTGTCAAATCACCCACCTACTCGTTTCTAAAATCTAAATTAGAGTCATTTGTCCGAGATGAAAAACTGCACATGTTTTCATTGAACATCATTTTACTTTCTGACATGGCAGGCATCTTAAGAAACTCCAGTCCTGGGCCTGCTGCTGCTAAAACTAATAACTAAATGGAAAAGCCACTGAGGCTCTGAACAGGTTACACAGAGGCCCTGGAGATTTCTCATGGCTGTGAAGTAAAACGGGCACATCAGATCAGGATGTCAAGTGACTACAGTATTTGTAGAAAGTAGCCAGGGTCATCAGGCCAGCACTGACCTCTGAAGGCTCTTTTCTGTGATAGGCATTTGTCACTCTGTCGAGGCCATCTGTGGTAATAGATTATTGACCAGCCCAGTGCAGCCTCAGCGTACTATGTGGTCCAATTCCTATAGGCTACTTTATCACAAATGGAAAAACCACCACGTATTCGACAAGACAGGCTACTAATGTCTGTCCCACCATTTCCAATACTGAAACTGGTATCAAAAATGATACATAAATTACACAAATAATTACAAATATATTGGATATTCTACAGTATATCATATTGATTCAGTCACGCATGGAACTTTAATGTGTATGTTCTCCCAAAAAAACAACGATTCTTTTTTATCCTACATATAAAACATTACAAAAGGAATAAGTAGCACAAGGTGGACAGAGTTTGTAAGTAAAAAATATTTTCATTGCAGGACTTAAAGAATCCTCAAAGTCTTGGATGTGAATGATTCGTAGATGACGTTAGCAGAAAAAGTTTAGCGGGGAAGGAAAACAACAGCATTTGTAGGCATTAACTTCATAGTTATAATCGCCAGTAAGTTGGTTAATTAAGAACAATTAGGTTTTTTACCCAGGATCAAAGGATCACATTATATTTTAATGAAAACAACAAGAACACCAGCATAAAGTGCATAAAGCCAAAAATGGCGTATTTTAAGAGTCAGTTAAACAGATGGCAACAAATGGTATAAAATTATATAGGCATAATGTCAGTTCATAACATTTTGTCAACATTTTGTCGACATACTTGATTTAGTCAGTTAGATGCTGTTTCCCTTTTTTTGAGTCCATATGGTAACAAAGGCAAATGAACCTTTTTAGATTGCAGTACCAATCTGGCACCTTAATCACAAATAGAGAAGCAAAGTAAATTAGACATTTTGACTGGAAAAAAAAGAAAATTAAGAAAATCACTAAAATGCAAAAGATGTCTAAAATGTCAGAGTTTCCAAAAATGTTTTAAGAAAATATCTACAGAACTGATAAACATTTTGTGTTTTATTTTTGGCACAGTCTGGGATTTTTAATTGTATGATAATTCATCTCGGAGCTCTAATTTACCCCCTGCCGTTATCTTTGTGTGTCGTACCATTTTGTGAAACATTCCACAGAATTCTAAATGAGCTGGTGTTAAAAAAGGCCTTTCTTCCAGCTAAAGCACCTATTTATGGACATATTTGTTTGTCTTTTCTTCAACATTAACCCCTTAGGTAAATTAGTGCCCATATGGGATGTTTTTGACCGTATAAGAAATTTATAGTGTTTTCTTAGCCTTCAAAGTGAAAAAAGCCATCCAAAAGACACATTTTAGGCACAAGACACTTTTTGACTTCAGCACAACATGACCAAATTCGAATAACGTACATACTTGTATCTACTGAATATATAAGCCTACATTGTTCTTAAATAGTAACAATAATAATTCAAAGGGATCGATGCCTATGAGATCACAGATAAACAGAAGGAAAATAATTTTCTGTATCAGTACATAATAGATATTTATCAGAAACAGAGGCAGTGACCACTGAAATTGTACCTTGTATTGCTCTGAAGTAGATGTGTTCAATATATTGATATATAGTATTACTTGATCACCATCAAGTGAAGACTATGCATTGATTTTTCTGTGCATTTTATTTTGAGCGAGAGATTTGTTGGAAGACACAGCATTCTTGCTATTTTCCAGTATAACAGTGGCATTTTGAGAGGTTAAAATACCGTCTATACGACCTGGTGGACGTGATGTTGTACTGTAATTCGCATGTACAGTATTCACAGCCTGCTTCTTTTAACCCTTCTTTTAACACTCCACTCAAAGCGCTTTACAGGTAATAGGGACTCCCCTCCACCACCACCAATGTGCAGCATCCACCTGGATATTATGATATGTAATATAAATCATCGTTTTATGGTAGAAAGTGATAAATCAAAAGTTAAAAAATAGGCATCGAAACAGACCTAAAAATAGCATATTAAGTCTGTTAAATACCTGGTCAAAGTTGCGGAAATTCTAAAATATACAGAATTTTCAGAAATACGGAAATTTCAGAAAAGGTTGTTTTTAACACCACATCAAGTCTCGGTTTTGTTTTATAGGTACAACACCACCTATAAATCTCAGCGGTCAAATACGCATTTTCAAAAGGCTCGAAACAAATAATCCCTAAAAACAAGAAAAAGGGAGGTAAACGGCTTTGGGATTTTACCATGAATTTTACAGGACCCCGCCTTGGAGCTCAGATGGCTGGTCATGAACACCACAGCGCAATGGGAGATAACATTACTTCACTTTTAACGCAGTAAAATTGTTCTTATTCGTGTTCCCTAGAAAGAGTAAATCACATCATCAGAGTTGCGTGCTTATTCGGTGCGCTGAAGAACCACAACTCTGGAGAGCTTCTGCTGCTCCTAGTTGAGAAACGACTGCCCCCCACGCTTTCATTACGCCTGAGCTGTGGGCCTTGAGCATGGTTTCCGCTGTGCTATTGCGCTGTAACCTACAACAATTCTAACCAGAACTAAAATGTTAATGAGACTTGCTAAAAATTACATGTATCTTTTTTAAATTCTATATGTTGTGCGGGATTAGCGTTTCTTTCGAAAAGTCAAACGAAAGAATGTCATTTATAACATTTTATTATTGCAAGTACTGTACGATTGATACAAATCTGAATTATTCCTATCTGAAACGGAATCATTGGTTTAACGAGCGATTCATATTAAAAACAAAGCTTGACATTAGCAGCTATCGCGACGATGCAGATGGATTGATCAAACTTGTTTCGTTTCTAAAGATGCGTTCCCCGGCCGGCTTTTTATAATCCGGCTCAGACCGTTGTTTCTGCAGAAGAACACCAGCTCTGCGACACGTCCCACTCCACCACTTCACATAATAACTACCTGCTGTTCTGATTCTTCCGCCCTGTCTGTCAAATAATTCTGGGACGTTTAGTATTATTTTACACCATTGCTTATTTAGCCGCAGGAAGCCTATTAATTTCAACAGAGTCTGTCCTCTCTAGAGGCTATCAATATACAGCGTGTGTCCCATTGTTTAGATATATTTACATCTGTAGTCAAAGAATAATGACGGCACTTTGGTAAGCCTGAAATACAAGCGTGCGTGCACACACACACTGGTGTCCTGAAGTATTAGTGTCCTAATTAGCTTCAATATATGTATCCTTATATTCAATAGCTGTTTCTTTTTTAACCAGCTGTAGTAAAAATCCCGTGAGTAGGATTTTAAGTGATTTGTTTTCAAAATGGGTTTGATCAACCATTAGCTACCAGATGTGAAATGTTGGACCCATTAAGTGTCCCAACATTATTAAACTTCCCTTTCTTAGGCCAAAAAAAAAGCTCTGTGAAATTAGGCCAAAAAGGCTCTGTGAAAAGCAATTAATGGTCTCCAGAAATTTACCAAACCCAGTTACTTTCAGAATCAGTTGCAAGGGTCAAGACTGAGTGTTTGCTTACGGCAAAATTGGTCCTACAAATATCTTGACTGGATTAAGGCAATATCTGGAAAATTAATAAAGACAAAAATGATGGACATAGCTGTCTTTCAAATCTTGAATAACAACTTTGAGAAGTAACATGAAACAGTCTGTTTTGGGGGAGAAGTCACAAACAACCACTAGTGTCTACCCAACTTTTTTTCCCAATAAGTAATTACTTACAGTCTGTCTCACATTTTCATTAACGAAAACCTTCAACAGGGGAAAAAGTTCAAGAGGTTGAGATAATTATAAAACTACACAGAAACAATTCTGACATTGAATGTCTGCACTCAATGAATTAAGAACACAGTTTTATCAAATATTAAAAACTAAATTGCTATTCAAAGAAAAAAAAACTGTTAGGGTTTGACCTGATGCTGGGAGCAAAAAAATCTCTCTTGTTCCTCTCAGCATCCTTAACATCACCAGTATCTTGGGAAATAAATCTGTCAGGTATTCAGGCTCCAGTAAGGAGGCAAATATTCTCTGGTTGAGCCTATGCCTTACAAAGACAGTTATGCTAAATATGGAAAGACAAGATTATATATAAAATAGTGTTCAGTTTTGATTTACAGAGAAATAAAACATTTAAAAAAAATATTGTTTTATTTAAGTAAAATTCATCACATTGTTAAAGGGATTTTTTAAAATAAAATGCACTTGCACTGGAGTTTTGGAAGTGAGTCTTTAGTTTGAACAACAAATTGCTATTGCCTAAGATTGTGTAAGATTGTCAACTTCTCCTACTTGGCCAAACCTATTTCAATTAGTTTCCTAATAATGAACAAGCAGCTTGCTGTTCACATCTTCAAGTGTTACATTTATTAGCACTGTTCAGAGCACATTCTTTTCTTGCACTTTTTTGGTCTTAAAGCAACCTTTTCCCCATGTAACTGCTTGTAAAGTGATATCAATCAACTGCTCCCATTATTCATTGTAAACTGCGTTTATAGGAAGTCTCCCATGCGGCTTTTGACAAATGTTAATGTAAGGGTATTATGTTAGTTTTGATTTTACAGTAGTGACAAAGGCTTTCGAGACTGTCAAACCAATGTTCTTTAAAGTTTACTCCCCTAAGGTTTACTTTGTAAACACTGAATTTGTAATACAAAGTATTGAAATTGTCATTGAAAGTATCAGGAGAAAATAGACAACAAAACAAGTTAACATTCTGTATGTAAATACTATCACTCATATTAATAATATCAGTGCTACACAAATGCCATACATTTCTTCAAGAAAACACATCTGTGTATTCTGCCAGTCAGATAACAGTCATGGAAAAGGCGGGGACACACAACATTTGTGTTTTGAGTTGTCAACTCCAGTATTTTCTGTCCTCCATTAAATACATCCTGAATGCTGCAATATGGCCATATAATATTGCTGTGTTCACAGATAAATGTGTAATTCAACGTCTACCACACCTCAAACTGCATTTTGACTGATTCGGTGCTGTTGCACAGACAGTACCAGCAGAATACATCACAGAAAATTAACCCCTCCTGCTTGCTGGCATCCATACCAGATGGCAGAGCGCATCAGAACGCAGTAACAGCTGTCAATTTCAAGGTACTGCCTCACGAGTTGATTTTTTTCTTCCTTTTTTTTTTACTCTCGGGGATAATGTGAGGATTTTAAAAACAGAATAGCAAAACCAATGCATGGTTTAAAACAAAATGTCCATGAAAGAATCTGAGAACTGAAGAAAAACAGCAGCCAGGCTCGAGTCAGTCAGCAGAGTATTACACATATTACATCGACTGGAAGAGGTCTTTCACATTAAAATGTAGCAGCCAGCTGAGGTTTCCCTGTCTCCCTGGCTTCCTATGTGAGAGGTAAGTGGAGACGATGAGACATGGTCCCTGGTGCCTCCTTCAACTGCCATTCCTTTTAAATTAGAACTGAGTTCTCCAAATAAATTCTTCTTCGTGGGCCTGAGATGCAGGAAAGTTGCATTTCACTCAAGTGCTGGCTTGGGAATTCCCTCCATTTATTCTTGTTATTTGCATGATAAAGGCAGAGGCTTAGGGACAAGGCTTGGAGCCATGCTGCTTTCGTTTATTCATTTCTTTACTAACATTACTCTGCTTCAATCAGAGCCAGCTAAGGAAAATCATAAGAGCAATTTATGTCAGGCCTAACAAAAGCACTCCAAGGAAAAAAGGAGGGGAATTGGCTTAAGCTCAGACTCTCACACACTACCTGCAGATTTTATCACCTTTTCTGAAGAGCATTGCCACAGAGCAAATCATTGATGCCAATACAAATATCGCAGAGCTCCTGTTAGTCTTCATTACATTCACTATAATGGCAGGTATGCAGTGCCTCTTGAAATTCGACATCTTTTCTGATCATTACACACTAATTCTATTAAACACAGCTTCCTATTTGTTTTTTAAATTGAGAAATGACATATTTTTCTTAACATTTGCCATTCCAGAAGACGAGTATCTGTTACAGAGTGTATTCAAATCATCTTTAACCCATACAGTGCTCTACTACATTGGAATCAATCAGAAGCTTTGTGGAATTGCATATTCATCTCAAATAGCTATGGGACACTCATTGCTAGGTGAGCATAGAGTTGATTACCTTTAAAGTGTGTGATCTTCACCTGAATCACTCTACCTCTTTCCACACAAGCAATCTTGTACCAATTCAACTTTCCAGTGTGGACTCACCAGCTTCCTTCCTTGCCCTGTTTAGTGATGTTGAAAAGTTATATACTGTATATATTTATATAGATGTAGTCTCATACCCTGGCCGGGATCCATGGGAGACTGAGATTTGGGGTCTGGGAAACAGTACAGTTTGAGATCTGTGCAAGCTGGCACAACGGGTGCTTCATTGAAGAAATAAAGGCATGTTTCCAGTTCAGCATTGGCTCTTGCCAGAAGGCAGCTTTCGTGTCATGTTTTGCACCATTCCCGGTCCATAAATAGGGTACTTTCCATAAGGGGCAGGTTGCTGGAGTAGGAGTTTTGGCAGGATGTCATGTTACACAGATTTCTTATAGGGTCAGGTGGCCTGTCTAATTCCACATTATCTAGTACTAAGGTAAGACTAATACCCTTTGTGCATGCATGTCTTTAGGACCCTTTGAAACAAGTTATTTTGTCACTATGTATAAATACAGTCTGACTTCTAACTCAACAGTTGTACCTTGTTTACATACCAAGCTTTATTTAGAACAAAACTGTGACATACTTTGCTAATCAAAATAATAATTACTCTTCTCAACCTTTCTGTTTAAGACTGCAGTAACCTAATCGAAGATACCCTTCAGATTTTCCATCCAGTACTATAACTTGATTGTATTATCCTTGCGTTTGTAAAACATTTATTTACAAATATTTTTTAGACATTTATCTAATTACTGAACAGAAATAGCAGTTGAAATTAAGCAATGAAGCATAGGTAGTTTTAATGCATGTTAAAAACTACTAACTGATCTCCCTTTTTACTGTTGAACCTAAAATCATGAATAATTGCAGTTACTGGTATTAGTATTAATATTTTATAATTATTCCAGTTGTAATTTGTAATATTTACTGGAATAATTGGCTGGAATACTACATGAAATTAAAATGTCTTCTCACTAAATAAGAACAATTTTGCTCATATGTGGAGTTCATTTGCTTGTTTGGGTTATCCCAAACTGGATAAAGGACAAATGTTTGTGTTACTATTCTTGATATTGAAAAGGGTATACAGTATCGGTCAACATCCATGTGGCATACATTTTTCAAGAAATGGTTATTTCATTAGGAGGATAAAAATTATCCTTGTATTTTCATTGGCAACACTTTGAACACTGAGATGTAGGGCTCATTGAAAGTCCCAAATTAGTGGTATAGGCCTTCTATTCTCTTCATTTTGTTTAGTTCACACCTCTTGTTAAACCAGCAGGGGTATGGAGGAGTGATTAGGACATTAGAGCCTTGCACTAGGTTGTGTGATCAAATCCTTTCACCCTTGAGAAAGGATATTCACTCACTTAAAAAAATAGCCTGCTGAATAAAGAGACACACACGCAAGTCACTTTGTCAAAGATCATCAACCTGAGAAATTAATCGTTTAAAAAGTCACCCCAGACTCCTGGAAAGCTGTACTGCATCATCTCCTTAGTCAGCTTAGAATTATCCTGAGTGGGTTGACCAGATCTTCAATCTGCATGTCCACTGTGAGTAGGCTTTCCCAACCAAGCTCATCATAGAACATGTGTTTCAGCTGTGAATGTGAATGGCCGAGCCCTTGGAAACCCCACCCACTAGCTGATCCAAACAATCAATACTTCCAAATGATCACCCCTCCTGCAAAAAAAAATGCAAAAATCAAAACCATCAGTCCAACTGGTTTTTCAACAGCCGTTACCTTCAGGAAGTTCTTCTTCAAGTCCAAACCCTTTCTATAATCATAAATCAAATCTCAATGACAAAGACATCTTCCTAGAGACTGAGAAGCCAGGGTAGTAAAAGGGAAGCACTAATGCAGCATACAGTACATAGCAAAAAGCAACAGCCTTCAAGAACATTCCCCAGTTCTCCCACAATAATATCCAGTTTGTTCCTATAGGAATGACAGTCCCAACAAAACATCAATATCTAGAGCTCTTTCTTATGGGTTATAGGCATTTGTTTTATGGAAAGTACCTGCTACATTTATCCAATAAACTGAAACTGTTACTTGTGCATAGTTTATGGAACGCATACCGTACAAGCCATGCCCAGAGTATGGTTCCCTAACACACTCAGGATGGAGCTCACGAGAATCTGCGCATCAAACTGTGCAAAAGCATCTGACGTGGCTGATACATGACCTAAGCAATCGGCACTCATCTTGCCACTGCATACAATTTACATACAGGGGTAAAAACAAAGCTGATTCCTGTGATTAACATAGTCCATTTTTTTGTTAATAATCCTATCCAACCCCCCCCCCCCCCCCCAACCACCACCATCTATTTTAAATGGTATCCTCCCCCCTAAAGATTAATTGAAGCCAAAATAAAAGAAGATGACTCCCAGGGGGTGGCCACTATTTGTTATTCATGTTGGTCTGAAAACGGCAACAGTAAATCCTCTAAGTTGTTGTTAAGCTGGGGGTAATACCATATGTGTGCCATTTCCATAGAGTGACAGCCCCTCTGGATCAACTAGGGACTATTGATCCTGCAGCACTCCATTTCAAGTTAATTGTGCTTGAAATGAGGTGCACACTCTCAGGCATACCTGCTTTGGTAACGGGGTATTATTTATTTATATTTTCCAGACTGTTGATGTAAGATAAACAGAAAATATTCCATTCGCATTTGGTTTTGTATTTAATTTTCAAGAGCAACGTCTGAATTCTGCTGATGTGTAATAGTAGTCAATCTACACATGCAGGTCCTGCGTCTGGCAGCCTATGCCTGAGCCCAAGTCCACGTGTGCCGCAGAATCCTTATACAGGACCCTGGTGGTATATTCATCCCAGGGCAATAACGCAGCGTCACCAGATTTTCATCAGGAACTTTTTTAAGCAATAACCTCTAACCATGTCAATCTCCAATTAAATAGGGTTTCTGCTAAAGACTGTTATATTAGAGAATAAAGGCCTTGAGCAGGCTTTGCTGGTAATTTTTCCAATAAGCGTCATCCTTAGTTTCACAACTTGATTTTGGATCAATAAGCTTTGTGTCACTATGTAATGACGCCACATATGGTGCAAGTCAAAACATTACGTTGGAACAACATTAATCTACATCTAAACTTATTATTTGATTTCTCAAGTTTAATTTAAAACATAAATACATTTGAGGTGCACTTCCTAAAAAGGTAGCTTACGCTGGTAGTGTAGATATTTTTATTTCAGTTACACATCTCAAATACAGTAAATACTTTTTTCTAAAGAAAAGAAATGTTTCCATTCTCATTTAATAAAACTGGAGTTTTAGGCATTTATTTAACATTTGTACACAAATCTATCTTCTCCTGACCGTAATTCAGTTAGCTTTTCCTGATAAAAAAAGAGTTGGAACATAGTTCAATAATCAAACATCATATGTGTAGTGAATTCATTTCAATTTAATAAAACTTCCTAAAGATGATACCTCTTCAGTTCAGGCAAATGTATTATACATACAGTACCTACTACTGATCCTTAACCCTTCTAGTGTGAGCCTGTTTTGGTTTCAGACAAAAACTGTTTAATAGGACATATTTTTAAATAGCTATTACTAGTACTCAAAGAACATATGTATCTCAACATGGAAGTGTGTCTATTAATTTATTTCTTAGGCTTTCCTTAATTAAAATGTATAGTTAAAAAGCACTTTAAAAACAAACTGACTGCTACAACTTCAGACATAGAGAGGGAAAAAACTTAACCAATAAATTCACTTGTGGAAGGTATAGACTGTGAAGAAAAATAATTGACTGGCTTAATGCCCATAGCTATTAAAGGTTGCTCATCACAAGTTGGTTCCAGGCCCAATTCTACTGACAGGTTCCACACACCATGCACTGTGGCCTACTAATCCAATAAAGTGCTCATAAAGGAATGGGAAACGGATAATAATGCCAATGTCTATTGCCGTTCTCTGTTTCAAGGCATAATGAATTTCCACCAGTGTGAAGCTTTTCTTACACACAGATGTCTAGTTCATACCGAATGTGTATAGTGCCCCAGCTTTAACTTCTGTGTCAGCACATCAGGAGAGTCATCTCAAAGACAACTACAGTCCTTATGTCACTATCTCAAAATGTCTAAAAGCATGCCTCATTCAGCACTTATCAGAAAAACGCTTATTCTTGGAAAATCTTGTGGCAACCCAGAGCATATTATAGAAACACAGGGTGTAAGGCAGGACCACTGACTGGAGCCAGTCCATTGCAGTCCACACGCACACGCAGAGACAATTTAGACACTCCAGTTCCAGACGGAAGGAATCAGACTGGAATCAAACCCAGGACCCCAGAGCTGTGAGGCAGCAACATTAACCAGGTAACATTTTACCTTAACATGATGCTATAGAGAAAAATAACTGATCCAGAAAAGTGCACAAAAGTTGAATTCATTTAAGCACTAATACAGTACATCTCACACCTGTCATTTGACATCTTTCAGCAGTAAATTCCTTGATCTAAACAGCCAGACCCTCTACTGGAGAAGTGACTGTTCTCCAAACTGAGCAAAAATATATTTTTCTGTAGAGATTGATATTTTTGGCATGTGATTTGTATTATTTTAGAGCTGTTTCCATGTGTTTTTTTGTATTCGACTTTGCAGACAGGTCTTTCATGTGTTACCATCAGAGCATTGTGTTTTTTCCATCACTACCAGACATGTGAGACACCATTTAAAGGCACAATGCCATCCACTCTGGAAAGTTGCCACATTCTCCTCCTGAGTTTTAAATTCCCTTGCTGGGATGTGAACTTGTCAATCTGGAGTACAGAAGGTGGTCGGCACTTTCCGCACACAAAGCAATGTGCGTGCCCAAGTGTTTCAGGAGCGAGAACTCAGACCTCTGACGACCTCCTTCCCCTTGCTGTTAACGGTGAAAGTCCGGAGTTAACCAGGCATGGAAAGACCAGCAGAAAGGCGCATGGGCAGAATGTTGCCAGGGTCCTGGGCTCGCTGGGATGAGTGTTCCCATAGCACTCTGCTGTTCCCGATTAAACCACAGATCAGCCTCGTGCCCAGAGCAATCGTACAGAAACATACCTTCAAATTGAATACCCACTTCATTTTTATTTATACTTTATGTTATTTTATGTGGACATTGTTTAACGAAGCCTGTATTTTGTTCTCTAGATATAGGTGAGAATTCAGTGCTATTATATTGCTGAGGCCAGACCAGAGGAATAACAGCAAAAAGACAAAACCTCTCGTAACTTTGCATGTGAATATCTTGGTAGTGTTAACTCGCAAAATCAGTGTTTTGTGACTAACTATTGTTGCTAACATAGGTTAGTATTTGGCAGCATTAACATACTGTGTACGTCAAGCTCAGCTTCTGATATTCATACACAGTCAAACAAAACAAAAAAACTCCACTGAGGTGTAATATAAACATGTCTAAAAAAAGTTGGATACATCCTGCTACTGATTGGGCAGAGGCACTCTTAAGATCTCTCCCTGTTCATAAACCAGAAAGAAAAAATAACCCTGACAGTGGGAGTTAGTAAACAGAGTCACGGACTACGAGCCTCAGTGAAAAAAGACATATCGCTGCTCCCTCCACTGGAGTCGGGGCCACTCTGCAGGGAAACCAGAACACCCAGCCCCAAACAATCCTCATCTTCCTAAGTAATTACTTTTCTATTCTGCAGGGCCCAGGCGCTTATAAGCCTATTTCTGTTACAATATTAGATATAAACAAGTAAAAGTGTGTAATGGATCACATTAACCAGGCTGGCATATTGAGGCAGGATTTAATTTGCATGCCAGATTAGCCTGTCTCTGGTAGGAGCAGCGCCTCAGGGCATCCACTTCATTAATAGGATCTAGTCTCTTAAAATCCATTAAGTCAATTGAGCGAACCCGTATATAATCTGATTTCAAATCCACCATGAAAATGCTTAAACGGCAGCCTCTTTCACAAGCTGGTTTTTTACCTTCCCTGCAGCTGCCTGCCACTCAGGACTAAGGAAACTGGCCCTGACAATCCAACAGGAGAGGGCTTTTTACACCAGGTTCCCAGTATGGGATTTTGCAACACTTTAATGTATGCTAATTACAGTCAGAAATTAGGTTTAAAATGAACGCCTTTGAAATGTAAAAGTTCTTCAGATCTTAAAATATTTATATGTAAGTGTGGCTCCTAATCTTTGTTCTCATTTCGGCAGACCACAAAGTCTCGGAATTTCCTTTTTCAAAGTGTAGATGTCACTAAGCACTAAATCGTCTTTTTTCCACCCCTTGCTGTCGTTTACCGAACACATATCGCCTGATTTCACCCATTAAAAAGTAGTAGTAGTAGTAGTAGTAAGGGTTCATCACAAGAATGAAAGGAAAAGGCACAGAGGATAAAACAATTTTCAAAAAGAAACTTCTCTGAAGGAAAAAGAGACGGAAAGTGAAGTTCCCGTCCAGCCTGGCTGGCGGCTTTGAAAGTTCTGTGGAAACCCCAGCTGGAGGCGGTTTTCTTCTGTGGCCTCAGCACACAGGCGCTGACACAGTTGGGGTCATGCCCGACTGCCTGAGCTTGCCTCAGATTTACACAGCACACACTCGCACAGCTGGGGCGGCTGGAGCCAGGCAGCCAGAAAGAAAATGCACACTTCCCAACTGTAGATTGGAAAAGAATGCACTTGCTGGGGGGAAATACAAAATTCATACAATTTATAATTGGCGAGGAAAAAAAAACTGAAAAAGGATTAAAAGAATCTTCACAAATCTTCCACAAGGGTTACATTAAGCTGAACGGTTTTTAAAGTGAGCAATAGTGTAGACTGTGGTGTTAGAAATAACTGCATATATTTTTTTTTCAACCTCTGTTAACATTCTTCGGATGTTTAAGTATACCTACAGCACAGCATCTTTCTGACTGATTAAACAAAAGTGCGACAAAAGCGTTTTTTTCCACCTTTGATTTGGCTGCAGTTAAAAAAAAGAACTCAAGCCATATTTTGAAGCATGTACTGTAATGTCCCGGTTTTTATTTCAGTCTAATTGTATTTCAAGAGATTCTAGTACATCAAAGGTATTATATTTGCTTGTTGTTATCATGCATTTACAGCTTTTTAAAAATGTATGACATCTTGCTTATTCAATAAATGGCAATACCTATAATGTGAAAGTCAATTTTAGAAATATGAAATATTTTGTTATAAAATATCCAATTGAAATTAAAGGTATATTAAGTATAACATTAAATTAATATTTAAATTGTAGCTAATATATTTTACAAGAAGGTCAAGAATATTGCCATGGGGTTAATGATGTGCAACCGCAATTGCATTATTAATAATTAGAAAAGGTTGCAAAAACACAAAGGGAAAACAGACCTATCTTAGAAATGATACACAAGCTTTTCTGTGATGTAAAATTGATGTAAAATTTTCTTCTGACTATAATTCCACCATTATTTTTTCCTACATATTATTTTCTATTCTAATTCTTTATAAAATACTAAAAAATACATCTTAAAACTCCAATTCCAAGGTGGTTACTTGAACTAATGCTAACACTTCTCCTTGAAATTATTTTCCAGATATTTTCCAGGAATAAACCACAGGGCGTCCAAACTAAATAAACTCAATAAACCAAATATAAGATTAATAACAAGGAAACAATTGTTATAGTGGAGTTGACATTAATTCCAGATACCTTAGAACTTAACTACAGTAGAGTTAAATGATTGAACTGTATGTGATGAGATACCATACATAGCCATTCCATTAGGAGAAACATGTTCCACAACATTTGTTTCTGAAGAACAAATATATCTAATAAAAAATATTGAAGTTGACTGTAAACATACTGCAGATCTAAAAAGCATTTGATCAAGAAAATATTTTGATAATGGGTTGTAACTCCAAGCTGTAGAATATTGCAAATTCTGTGCAGATGGGGACCACTTTTGAACACCTCCTGTATCTGATAATTCTTTTGAAAACCACCGATATAATTTAAAAAATGATGAGAAGCCTTCAATGAGGTGGCATACTTTGAAATTCCTGGAACTGAAAACTGCCATTCAATGTATTGATAATTCTATACTTTATATCGAATTCTTCCTTTTGCAGAAAAATAACCCAACACAACCTGTTTTTCTCCCTTATCGCCTCACGTGTGGGTGAATAGCTTGCATGCAGTTCTAGGAATTCCTTACAAAGATTCTGAAACGTACCAGCTGCCTCGCCCTCAATAGCGTATCATAAAACTACTGATCTTGACTTTACATTACATCTGTATTCTTTTCCCTATCTGCATCTTATTAACATATAAAGCACTGTAAGGTTTTAGGTTTTCTAACAGTTCATGCATTAACACACAGGGGGTTTACACATTCCTGCATTTCAAATATAAATGTCCCCAAGTGCGATGTTGTATCAACAAAATCTTGCAAATAAGAACTGCTTTGTATGCTTTGACTTAATGGGCTGGCCATATTGCAGTTGCCTATCATTGGTTAATAAAATGGCTGATTGCCTAGTCAAGCAAAAATCTTATAATTCTGTTTGCCCCACTCACATGCCGTAACATCTCTAAAACGTAATACATGTATATATCATTTTAATCTGCAGCGAATCACTGCTTAAGTTTAATTCACAAAACACCTTGCACAAAACCTTCACTGTAGGAGGCAATTAGCCGGATTTCTTACTCAGGACTTCACTTTTTCCTAACCTTTGCAGAATGGTCTGTGTCAAAGGATTTGTCGCCTCTGCTGTGAGGTCTTCTCAGCTTTTCAAAATACACAATAGGAAAAAATTTTAAATCCTCCACTGAGGATTTAGGCACTTATATAACTCCCAATTATCAAAACTTCTCAGAGCAGCCTCACAGCCCTCTGCTCTGTTTATACGACTCACAAATATCTAATACTGAACAGTGAATAATGCCAGTGTGCCCACATGACTGGAGAAAAGGCTCTTTTGCTTTCTGCCCCACTGAGTTAAGCATAATGGGTGGCTTGAAAGACTACGGGCTTAAACTAGCAATGTTAACAAAGCCATGGTGACGTGCAGAGAGTCTGCATCCCGCGAAGTTGCCAAAAACTCATTTTCAAGAGTACTCATAGATGGGTTTCCTTAAAAGTGATATTCTCAACGAAACAGGCTTCAGCTAAAGTACTAGCACATTATAACTGGGCCATTGTGTGATGGTAGTCTCCACTTGCACCTTCAGCAGGATCAATCAACTGATTATTGCATAAATAAATATTTCAGAAGAAAGTGTAATGCAAACAAATGTTTTATTTGCTGCTCTAGCTGTTTTCTCTTGGTTTCTCCTTCTCGTCAAATCTCTTTTCATTAACAGCTTGTTATTTGAAACATTCCGTAAATATATTCTCCTTATAATACACAGCAACGTGGCAACAGAAATAAAGCCCTTACTGTGCATTTTTTAAATGACACAAAACTGTTATTTGTTTTTTTGAAAATATAGCTTTTATAAATATATAGAGATTTAACCTCTAGAAATACAATTTATTAGTTAATTTTTAAATAGAATGGATAAATGCATCTATAGCTACTTACTATCACTTTTATTTTTAAAAAAGCTTGTGCTTTCTGTGCATTCTAGTAAAATATTTTTAATGTATATTATACATGAAAATTTAAGTTATTAAATTTAGATTATGTGTGACTCCTACAAAAGAAAATAAATACAAATTATGCTCAACAGTAATTGGGTTTAAATTACTTTATTCAAGTGTCAAATTAAACCAGTCTGATTTCTAAGGCTACAAAGCTATTCATTTATGATGTTAATAGAAAATTGAAAATGTACTGAAAGTCTGAGAGGCTATAATATGCCACAAATTGAGTACTTGAGCACTTGATGGTATTTTCTAATACAGATTTAAATTGCACAATAATAGACAAAGGCCCGAATTTCGGTTATAATCACTGTCCCATGCTGGTCAGGTGACAAACTTGATACACCTGAAGTGTCCAGGGTGGAATTTCTGGCATTCGATTGAATTTAGACTCTTGTTCTTCCACAGAACACGCAGATAAATTTCCCCATCCAGCAGAGCAGTGCACCACACAGGGATCGCAATCCGCCAGCCAGCCTGCCTCCCTCCTCCTGCTCCCTCTCTTTTCCTTTCAGGACCACCTTAACGTACCTGTTTACCTGACACTGGGTGGTCTTGGGCCTTTCTAAGCATAAAGGCCCTTTCCCCACAGATCCAAGTGTAGAGTAGCTGTTAATCCGATTTCAGGAAACAGCCAAAGCCGCCCTCTAGCTTCCCAGCTTATTTTTACACTGCTGCGAAGGCAGACAGGGGTGGGGGCATCATTCAGCGAGTGTTCCTAGGCAGGCTTCAGGACCACCTAACCTGTGGCTTTTATTGCTGACCCCGTAATGAGGGGGGGAATATTACCTTTTCACTGACTGCGCCTACCTAGATACGCTCTGCCCCCACAGAGACATTACAGTGGCCAAATATAATGTGGGTTTTCATGGAGCCCGAGCTTATCTGGCCTCTGAAAGTATGTGAGACATGCCTGTGAACAAAGGCCCGTCTCTCAGCCACAGAGCAGGGTGAAGGGATCTCTTTCAGCGGCCACAGATTGCCCTGTGTTTCCTTAATTGACAGACCCTGGCCGGGTTTGACAGAAATGACATGCAGCTGGCTTGGGCCCCGGCCTCGCAGGTAGACCACCTTTCAGCAGGAAAATTGTCTCCAATCCACTTCATGAACAGCTCTCCCTTCTGCCCCTTCTCTTTTTTTTCAGGAGGAACTGTACAGATAGTCATGACCTCCACCCAGTCCACAACGGCGAAGACGTGTTCCACGCCTCACTCGCAGGCAAGCTGAAGGCACTGTCCTGGTCTCTCAGGGAAGAAAGGCAGCTGACCATCCTGCCCTGAAAATGATTTAATTTCACCAACGCAATCTAAGACCTTGGCTACAATACAGTCCTAAACAGCGCCACGTTCGGGAGATTGTTTTGTTACAAGAAAAAAGAAAGCGATAGTGTCTTAAGCCCACGTCTAGTGAAAAGGATCACTTTACCCTATACTGTACTACTCAAAGCATCACGGATTTGAGACAGGATGAATTAAAACACAAAACCCAGGGGTCAGTTTAAATACAAGCCTTGACAAACACTCATTTAACTCCTAAAGAATAGTGTTTTTGCAACAACATAAAAGTAAAAAGGTTAACAGCTATCGCATCGGCCCAGTAAGAAGGAAATCAGGTCTTCAACTGGCAAAAGACGTTTTACCCCAAAAATACCTTTTATCCTTACTAGGCTGAATATCGGCAAGGAAATTAAGTGTCAAACAGGAATTAATCTTATATTAATCAAAACTGAAAGTAATCTTAATTCAGATCCTTATTTTCCTATTTCTTGGTATGACTCAGGGCTAACTCGGCTGACTCAGAAGGCGGACTCAGAGGCCACAGACACTGCCAGCGGGTTTTACTGTGAGTAGCGGGGCTTGAGCGGCATGACCAATGGACCAAATCACAGCGCCGCGGACCGTTGGGTGTTTCAGCAGAACACGGCGAACGTCCCAAATTTCACAGGATGCTGATCATCACCAAATGATCACCAGATGTACTCTTGAAAACACTCTTTCATAAATCTCCTTTAGTTCACTCTTCTCTACCATCACAAACTGGTCTCCAATCCAAACTGTGACGGCGCACATTAAACATCACACAGCACAGATGCTGTGGACTCATCTACAGCAGCTACGGGCACCTTGTGCACTGGGCTCAAACCACACCCATACACAGCAACCAGCGTCATTGCCTGTGGGGAAAACTCCCTTGCTGAATAATAAATAAGCCAAATTCTGTCAAAAGAGAGGGTTACTAAACTTTCAGATTTCACCTGCATCGGAACCTGTTCCAACTCAGACGAAACAACAGATTCTTACAATTCAACTATGGCCTCTTTTGACATTAATTAACCTTTTCCGTTGCTTTAGAAACACTGATGTTGATTATGTAAAACTGGGACTCTGAGGTAAGTCCAGGTGCAAGGCTGTTGTTTACTGTTGTGGCTCTTGATCTCAGACAGGGCCCTCGCAGGATGTTTTTCAGGAGGGAGTGGAGGGCAGGAAGGTATCTGTTGCATCAGTTTACATCAGATATCAGTGTTCCTTTATCATCCAGCCCTTGTTCTGGGATCAGAAGGGGCAGCTCACTCTGCCTCCCCTCACCTGCAAGGCCCTTTGTATTGCAGGCTGGGAGGTTCCAGGCAGATAAGTGACTTCCCATCTTACTCCAGCAATACTGCTATTTGATAAGAGCTTTTAGAGTCAATAAAAACCCTCTTCTGTCTGTCAGGAGTCTTTCAGCTCCCTTTGATGCCTCATCACTCTCATCCTCAGCACAGATGACCTTGATCCAACACTTTGCCTACCAAAGGAAGCACTGTAAAAGGGGCAGTAAAGCAGACTGTTTGTTAACAGGGATTTCCATATAACAAAAAGGTAAATAACACATGGCTGTGAATGCATGGGGGAAGGAGGGAGAGGGGGAGGGGGTCTCTCCTACCTATTTGTTCACAGGAATCAGGTGTTTATTACCTGTGAATGAAAATAAGCATACCACAGCAACTTAGCCTGAGACCAGGTCAATAAGTTACATCTACATATGAAGGGCAGGTGAGCTCTAACACTAAATAAGACAAAATGAGAAATGCTCTTCCATTGTAAAAGTGTTGCCATTTACAGAACAGGAACTGCATGTCTGAAGTCAGATCTGACACTTTCTTTAATCTAATCCATCCATCTTTCTCATTTCTTTTCTTCTCTTGTTTAGGATCTTTCAGTTAGCCCCAGTTACTGTACATTCTCTAATCATGGTGTTCACACACACTAAACCATGATCAAGTCAGGGCATATTTCATTGAAATGAATAGACTGCTTCTAGATTCTTTCAAATTGATAGAAACTTATAAGAGTGCTGCTGCCTAAATGTAAATGAAACAAAAAATACCGATGCAGGATGGAAATGAAACATCCTCAGGGGAGACAAACTGTCAAAATAATTATAGAAAAAAAACAAAGAAGAGGTTTGTCAAAAACAAAAACCTGAAGAAAGTGAACTTTACCACAACACAAAAACCAGCCCAGTGAAGTGCCAGGTCATTGCAAATTTTAGTTCAAGATGAGCCTTAGTGCATATGGGCTTCTGGGTATTGATCCAAATTTACTAGACAAACACGAGGGACTTATCAATAGAAGATTTGTTTTATCAGTTGATGTTCTGCAAACCAGTGAGATTCTGTGGAAGCGGCTTCGTGTTTTTAGCATGTACGGAAAGCAGCACACCAAGGACCTGAAGCGACAGTGGTGTTTTGATTAGTTTGCTTGTTTTCTTTATGGCTGCTCTCTGAGTTCCTTATAGAGGGAGGAGAAAAGCACAGCTGAAAGCCCTGCTTTCAATCTGAGGAAGTCAATAGCTCTTCTGTGAGCACTGGGGAAAACAAGAGGCATTAAAGACCTCTCTTTATGCTCCTGAAACAAGATTAGAAAAGTGACTCTTGTCTCAAGAACATAAAATGTTATTGTGTGCCCAGGAATACACAGAATAAACTACCTAGGAGGTCACAGACTGCACTCTGAAGACAAAATGTTTTCTCCCATTTGTTTCATTATGGATCCTGGCATATGTTAATCAAATAAAGTAACAATATGTTCCATGTTATATTGTCTTTTTCTGAGAAAACACAAAATATATGTTTACCTTGAAAATAGCACCACTTTAAGATGATATAAGACTAGGAAGTTATTTCTCATTTTAAAAGGCTTACAATAAACTAAATGTCAAAAGCAAATACCCACCTCCATTGAGAAGAGAAAATCTTTTGTTTAAACTTTCTGATTTTTTTAAACCTTTTTTAAAGTCCTATTAGATGCCACCCAAAAAGATTTTTGATATTTGATAGTTTTGGGAATTGTCAGAACTCCTACTCTTGGGTGAAAATATGTTTTCAGAGAACTTACTGTGTTATCACTACTAAGCCCCTTTTGTTAAAAATATTTTTGAGGTTTGACTGTATTTACTTAGTAGTGTCATGATTATTATGCATAGTCCTAATTTACTATAACTATAAACTTAGGGGTCTATAGTTTGACTCAGAAATAAAGTTTATATTACACAGACCTTTCCTAAACTAAAGAAAGGTGGAACTTTTATATGGATCTGGTATGAGCTTCAGTGACCATTAAGATGCCTCTTCGTGAATTATTTTCTGAAACTTTTGAAACTCTCCTGAAATTAATTCACAATGCAAAAGCGTGCAATTTCCCTAGATACCACTTTTCAAAATTAAAAAAAATCTCAAAGCAAATAAAAGATGAATTAAGAAATTGTAAAACACCGAGATACTATTAACCGAGTAAAATGTACCTAACACAACCTCATCAGTAAAACCCAAAGTTTTACTTCCAGTGCTTTGTAAAAGTATTCACTCCCTACCAATGATGTCTGGGGCTTAAGGGCATGTCCAACACTGACAGATGAAGGAACTGTACAGAGGGGATTATGAGAGGACCTGTTACATGTTACTAGTATTCAAAATCCTCTCCTTTGCAAAGAGAACTGTCAGAACAAAGTCCTTAGCAAAATCAACCCAGTGGATTTCCTCAGAATGAACAGGGGGAAACACCAGACACTTCTTTATCTAAAGGGTTGTAAAAGTATGAAACAGGTTGCTGATGGAAGAGGTGTTAGTGGGGCCAGCAGGGGGCGCTCACCCTGCGGCCCATGTGGGTCCTAATGCCCCAGTATAGTGATGGGGACACTATACTGTAAACAAGCGCTGTCCTTCGGATGAGATGTAAAACTGAGATCCTGACTCTCTGTACTCATTAAAAGTCCCAGGTCTTTTCTTGAAAAGAGTAGGGGTGTAACCCCAGCATCCTGGCCAAATTTCCCATTGGCCCTTACCAATCATGGCCTCCTAGTAATCCCCATCTATGAATTGGCTTAATTACTCTGTTCTCCTCCTCACTAATAGCTGGTGTGTGGTGAGCATTCTGCGCACTATGGTTGCCGTCACATCATCCAGGTGGGGCTGCACATTGGTGGTGGTGGAGGGGAGTCCCCATTACCTGTAAAGCGCTTTGAGTGGAGTATCCAGAAAAGCGCTATATAAGCGTAAGCAATTATTATTATTATTATTATTATTAACAATTTACCCAGCCGTGTTGTTGATTTCAATACTCTGGTTTCTTTCTAGAAACAGCTGTATGAGAATTGTTCAACAATCTGCTCACTACCAAACAGGCTAGATGGGGTGAATGACCTCCTCTCATCTGTAAACTTTCTTATGTTCTTATGAAGCTAGACAGGCCCCAGAGGCCAACAAGCAAATCTTCTGGGCCACCAAACAGGTCATGTGGCGCTGGTGGGTTTACTAGGCTTTGAAACTCCAGGGGACGATGGCATCATAACAGCTCATTCCAAACAGCATGGAGCTGGAGCCGAGTAGGAACCCCACCTGAGACCTCACTAGCAAAAGAAGATAGACGGACCCCAGACAAGGAATACAAAGCTCACCGCTGTCAAAGGTATCCAGACGCCACATAGGGCTGGTCAGAGCAAAAGCAAGTCACCAAACCAGTAACTTCTTGAAAGAAATTTACAGTTAATTCTGTCTTTGTTCAACTGCTGGCAGCAGGGTACACATTGTCTCTGTCACATGTGAATTAAAGCTCTCGGGGCGACACTGTCCACAAAAATCCCAAGCTGGGGGGGCAACAGCATGAGGTCCACTGGACACAGCAGTACGACTGAGCTCTAGCGGCGAAGTTAGCATCCACCGTCGTTACGACTCAATCCGTGAGCATGCGTGTGAAGCGCTGGCACAGGCCTCCTTTCATTCACAGATCCCCTCTTCGAGAAGAATGTAAACGATCCCTTCTCCACGGCTCCGCTTATGAAGAGTAATTTGCCAACCGCTGGCAGCTGATAGCATTTCAGCCCTGTGATGAATATTACATGCTCAGTTACCACCTGAAATCAAGCTGACCACTTCTTTCAATGAAAACTTACTGGACCCTGCTGGTGACCACAATAGCAAAACAGTCCAGTTTTCATCTGATTGTGTTGTCCCGAGTTAATCCAATAATGTGGGGGAAGACAAAATATTATCAATGGTGATTGCTGAACTAATTCTTAATATATTATGCCTAGCTTTCCTAAAAGTCTCTGTCTGATTTTCTAGAAATGCAGCTTATATCTTCTTGTAAGACTGTCATTTTTTCAGAATTAAAAATAAAAGCAAGAAATGGGCAATTTCACATGGAGGATTAATGTCTTAAAAATTTTATTTTTTATAATTGCCGCTGAAAGCAAGCACGTTCAGAGGGTCCCTGGTTTGTGTTAGTCTGTTAATTAGCAGTGTAGCCTCAGATTAACAAACAGAACCAATGATCCTGGCCTGCTGAGAGCTCTGTCAATGAAGTTGAGTGCATCATAAAACCTAAACTATTTGCAGGACTACAGTTAAAAAACTAAAGAAAAAGTTTTCTCTCAAACATGCATACTTACTCACAAATCCATAGCATTTATCAGCTGTTCTTGGGAAGTTCAATATTATAAAATTATTTTTAACAGCCAAAGACGCACAACTCAGCTCTCTTGTCGAAAACCTGTGACATGTTTTGAACTGATACATGCACCACTGAGTAAAATTAAAGCAGCTAGCCAAAGTGATCAATGAAACAGGCTCAATTCAATATTGATCAAGACTATTGGGTTCCTCAGAACTTATGGACAAAGTGAAAAAAGCATTTGTTAGAGACAAATCAACACCCATTTAGCAACTGCTGGATCAGTTGCTAAATGTGCCTGTTGGATCAGAAAGCCAGCTCATTCTGAAAATCCAAAAGGGAGGTGTGATCAAGGCTTTGTCCTCAAAACGAAACAGTTGTGGGTCCAATTCCCCAGGTGGGACATTGTTGCCGTTCTCTTGAACTGAGAAATTTACTGCTTCAGCAAAATGTCCAGATGTATAAAACGATATATATTTAATTTGCATTGGAAACACCACTAATATAAAATAATGGCATTTAAGCGAATTTGCACAAAGAGGTAAGCTCAAAGGGTACCCTGCTCCACATCTGCTGGTAGGGTAACTGCAAAGGTGTTACTGTCTAAAATAAATGCGGATAAAGTATTTGCCTTTGACACATATGGCTCCACGTAATGCAATTATCATTACTAAAACATAACATAACAAATAAGCTAAATTAAGTTTTCTGCACTGTTTTTCAGGACTGTGTCAGTTCTTTTAGCTTTTTGGTACAATGGTTCATTCCTAATATTTGCCGTTGTGTTTTAAATGATAAATGCTTTCAAACAGCGATCTGCAGCTGAATGACACAGTGGAGGGGAATTAACTGTCTGGCCCTCTCCATACTCCTCAGCCACAGTTCGTCTGTGGTATGAGCTGCCCGTACTGATACTGAGCCAAAGCTGAGGGAGTATGGAGCAGCAATGAGGGGACCTCCAGGGTCAGAGTGCTCAGGTGCACCTGATTGAATGGGCTGCTGTGAAACTGCTGTTTTAGTACAGGTGTTTAGTACAGATAAAACGCACATACTGTACCCACCCTGATGATGACACTTTAGACTCACTGTCTCTACAGCAGAAAAAAAATTAAATGCAAAAAACGAAAGTAATCATTTCAACACCATATCCTAGCTGAAATCACAACAGATTTCATTATTAATGCAAAAAAAAGGATCAGATTGTAAATAAAACTACTGGTTTTAAAATGTATTTCAATGTAAATTTTAATTCATTACAATCGTATCAGCTTATTCCAGTATGCAAAAGGGAATACAATAAATATAAAAATATGTATTTGTCTATTTTACAAAATCTTCCATTTCAAAACAAAAAATAACATTTTAAAAATAATTTTAAGAGTGTATGCTAACATGGACATTTTTACTATGTTCAAATGGACAGATTTCCTAACACTATGAGACGAGTTTAGGCAAGTTCATAGGAGAATGTAATAAATCATAATAAAGTAATACAGATTTTCTTATACGCCTTAAAGTTACTTCATAAAGTTACAGATATATGATAAAGAAGAAATAGGAACTATGTCTGATTCTTAACAGAGAGAAAGTAATGAGATGATTATCTCACCTGCAGTTTCTCCACTGCCCAATCGCTCAGGTATAGGCAGTCTAAAATATATAGGTACAGGAGCAAAGCTGTTACAAAGGGCCTATCATCACACATTTTTTACATTCTTCACCTATTTTTGAGTGATTCATTTTAAGATTTACTGAAGGTATTATTGTAAATGTTATAAGTTTCTGTGAAAATATGAAAAGGGTTGTCTGCTAAGAACATAAATAATAGTAATATTCTGCCTCCTTGTGCCGTGAATAAGATATTTTCGAAATGCTCAGGGAGTGGAGGAGTTAACCATGCCTGTGCAGGGTGAGAATACAATAGCTCAGGTTCTGGGGTCTGAAACTGTAGACTTTAATAAAACCACTGACAGCAAATAAGGAGTTGCCTTCTGTGTCAAGTTACCAACAACAAAGGGCTTATTATACTTCAGGCTGCTTTTTTTAAAAAAAGCACTCTGGTACAGTAAATTAAAAGGAGGTGCATATGACAGCATTTAATAAACAAGACATTGAAAACTGAAAGGTCAGAAAACAAATTTCTATCATCTTAAGAGGGTCATTTAACAAGATGCACTGGGCCAAACTCCCTTTAGAGTTTGAAGTACAAATCTGGCTAACTGATTTACACATTGATATATTTTCAAACAACTACTTCTAACAGTACATTTGGCCACAAATGACGCTCACTCATATATTTACAATATCAATATTTCTTTGAAACAAGGGTTTTTATTTGTTGTTCTCATTACAGAGTTCCCACATGTAAACCACTATACTGGAAGACTCTGCAGTGCAACTGAACTGTCAGAACGTAACAAAGATAAGCGACATTTTCTCTCATTAGAAAATGTTTCTGTATTACGTTAGAGCATTCAAAAATATCAGAGCTTTCAGCCCAGAATAATGAAGATACAGCTATTGTAAAATAAAACCAGTTTCCAGGATCATCAAAGACAAGCATATACCAGGCCTTAAAATGCAGAAGGATGTGGCATTTCACATGGTCTCCTATGTAGAGGCTAAAAGCATTAATCAAATGAAGATTTCACACAGAGGGAACTAAACCAGCAGCTCGAAAGATGAAAACCCAAACCTTTGAAGTTAATACTAATTAAAGGGGAGTAATTGACATGCACAAGGCTTAAAAAACGGGGATGGAGAAATGAGAACAAATGGCAAACATATTCCACTGTTACTACAAAGCATTAAGTCTCCCACCTCAAAAAGAAGCCAGATTAACAATAACAACAAAATAAACTGTAGGTCTGCAAACAGGCCGAAATGCCATACTTGAGATTCCCGGACAGCAGCGGGGGCACCACCTGAAGACTGTCTCTAAGCTTCTGTCTAAGAACAAAACAAATTTGCTGTGCATTGAAGTCCTTGTCATCCTTGGTTTGGTGCCAGACCAATCCTTCCCCAGCCACCTGTCTGCGCACACACAGAAAGCAAAGTTTGGAAAGCTACTCCTCTGGGCCTCCTGTTTGGACACAAGAGGGGTCGCAACCTCCCTCTTCATTTTTCCCGGAGCTGTTGGGCTAATGAAGTAACAACAAACTGGGCCTGCGGCTAATTTGTAGTGGCATTTCCTGGGCCCTCTTGGCCCGTGGAGATGTGTTTCATTTTCTCTTATCAGTGCTTCAGTCATGTGGCTTTCCGCATGGACGCCTCTGTCTCCCCCCATCGCCGTGCTAATGGAAACTTCGTTAATGTCATTAATCTGCAGACCAGGACATGTACTAAACACACATTGGGCTGTTTGTGCTGGCTTTAGGGAAAAATGCCAGGAGCTGTTTAGAGTCATAGTGTTTTTGGAAAGCATGGCCCTAATGAGTGTCCATTGCCTTTACCAAGAGACAGGACTTTTGGGGCAGCATCATGCATTGAACGTCTATGGAAGAATAGTTCTTCCTCTATCACAGATGGTTTTTCCTCATTTACTTGCTACTTGGGTTATACTGCTTAAACACAATTAGGTATGCATTCTGAAACATTAAAATATGAAAAAAAGTCATTGGAATCAGTAAAAGCAAATAGGTAAACTGCTGTAAAGACCAACAACTGCCAGTCCCTGTAAAAAACAAATAGATTGTGGAAAAGGGTATGAAGAGAATATTCACAAATTCTCAATATGAGACATTAACCGTGCCAAAATTTAATCTCATAACACAGTAAAAACGTATACAATTCAATACGACTCCAGTGTTTTTGGATGTATTCAGGCCAACCACAATCAGCATGTACAAACGTCATCGGTACAGACCTCAGTGGACAACTGTGAAATGATTACAAAGAATACTGCCATAGCATGGTCAGACTCAGAAACAGGACAGTGAGAGTGCAGTGAGGTGTACAGCAAAACCAGATGGATTTTTTTTTTCTACAATCGCTTTCAATTTAGAAAGTTTTATTTTTTTACAGTGTAAAGAAAGTCTAAATAACAGGTAAATGTATACATAGACTTTAGATGAAAAGGGATTTGATTGCAAAACACCTGTAAATAGCCCAACCCTGCTGATATAATCCTAAAAACAAAAATTCAGCAGTGCTGGAAGATTCTCTTTCTAGGACGTACCAATGTGAATGGGAACTCTACCTCAAGCGATGATTAAGGCTAGGAGAACCACAATGAACTGACCCCTACTATCTTTCCATAAAAACCTGTTTTGTTCATTTGGAACAAAAAAATGCTGAAAACACATGCTCTAGCAAAATTCCTGTTCAATAATTTATGTAAAGTATCATGCACACACTAGTGAGGACAGATGCTAAAGCATTTGTTACCGGAATAAATTTCTCTTTGCATGATTACTGAAGTATCATACACATCACGCATCATTGTGTTTAAATTATCAGGACATATACTGATATACTGGAGGAATATTTCCTTCCTGTACGGTAGTACAAAGCAAAATTTCACCTGTCAACACAAGCCTTGGCAGGCATGTGAGTAAAAGTAAGGATTAATTCTGACCTGCACTTAGACCTGGGTCATGGTCTATCCTCCAATTAATACACTATTACCCTAATATGAACCTGGTACAGAAACAAATCACAAAGCAGGTGTCAATTATTCCCTGTTCTGCTGGAGAAGCTACAGCTGGAGTGTTTATGTTAAAAATCTTGGGAAAGCTGAAAAAGTAATTGTATTATAATTGAGCTCAGTTAAAGTCACCTTCCTGCTGCAATTTACTGAAGGCTTCCATTTAAAATGCAAAAACGAAGAGGTCTGTGTACATAATACCAAAAGCCTAGTGCAAACGCCTTGCTGCTGAACTCTGATCCTTGCTTGCTGGGGGACACAAGTTCAGTATGTATTCCTTCTGGCCCAGCAAAGCAGAATTCTCCTGCACATTCTAATCCTCATCACTCAGAAACGCTGTGGAAGACATGAGGGACTTGGGATTAAGCTCTAACACTTCATGATCACAGATTATCTTTAATGTAAGGCCCAAGACCTTCCCAAAAACACATTCCTTTTTTGCATTTAATCCATTTAATTAGCAGTACCTTTGTTTTTGCAGAGTGTATACATTGATCATCATCCAAAGCACTATATTAAGCTTTGGGATGTGCAACACTTCAATGACAATTATCAAACCAAGGGGTGCCATCTTCTTTCCCCTTCCAGAACATGCTGCAGCAAACATACCATTTCAAAGATGGAATTTCTAATTTTGCATTCAACAGAATTAAGCATATTGTGCTAGTAAGCATCTTTTTTAACTAATCTGAATCCGTATTGCTAGCTGCTACAGTGTATTTCAATGAAGTTCATAGCTCAGTGTATAGTTCAGTGCTTACTTCTTATAATAATATCCTAAACCAAAGAGTATACCTTTTCCCCCTGAAATCATATTTTTGCAAATCTTCGACTGGGCAATATTAATAGTAAAGTAGCAATTTATGAATGGAAAACAACTCTTAACAATGTATTATTTTAATAGTTATTAGAAAAACCATAAGGTGCTGTACAGAGTAAACACTCTGCATCCTTCTTACCAAAAGCAAATTGTTATTTATCCAATAAATAACTTATACTAAACTTACTAAACATAAGGGGGAAAATGTCACAAAATGTGCCTTTGAACAAAAATGCTTTCAGGATAGAATTCTTGCATTTTTCTTTCAAAATGGGTCTACTGAACTGCACATCACATTTTAAGTGTTTACACAGCTCTGAAGTACCTGAAGCATGAAGTTTTAAAGTATCTATTTAAACATTCAAACTCTTAATGCCACAAAATGTCACTCAAGTGTCATTTAACTCAGATTCACTGACAGGTCTACTGAGAAGTTTAGGCTACCCCAAAGCACTAAGGGTTTATCAAAGAAGAAGTGGTAGAAAAGTAGCCATCTGGAGAGTACTAATCTCTTATTGAAAACATGAGCCTGATTCAGGATGAATTTACTTTCAAGAGCTACAAGTACCCACTTTAAATGGTGCCTTGGCGCAGGGTCTTGTGATGCTTTTTTGTGTATAATTTAGATTATTATCCTATTTCATATATATATATCCAACATTTTCAGTTTCACATTTCTGTATACAATATCTACATTTGGGCACAACACTAATAAAGCTTACCTTAAAATAAGGCACTAGTTTATCACAAATGTAACAAAAAATGGTTCACTGCAATAATCAATTGGTATATAGTAAAAGGAAATAGAGCTTAGGTCAATAAATTCTTGAAATATGTTATTGTAATGCAAAATGACAATTGGACTATCTGGGATTCAACTGACCTTGGCTTTCTGCCTATTTTTAAGCCCACTAGTGTTATTATCCCATCAACAAGCATGGTGAATTCTGTGTGTATTTGACAGTGATTTTGAGAAATGCATAATTATGGATTTGAGAAATAGACCGTATTGACCATCACAGCAGTATGATCTGCAATTATTTTCACTTTATGTAGATGCACAAAATAATACAGCATTTAGGGAAAATAAGAAACTGAACGCTAAAAAGACTGGCTCTAACAGAAAAGAGAAATCAGGGGGCAACATAAGTTGTAAACTTACTCTGACTGTAGAATGATTACGATGTTTAAGGCAAGGCCTCCGAATCTGTGAACATGTAAGTTTCCTTACCAATTTAAAATAATCATCTGTGAAAAGAAAAACAGAATTACCTTTGCCCCGCCATAAGACTGCAGAACATGAGTTAGCAGTTCCAAAAAATCAAAGGTATCCTACACATTGCAGGCTGGTGGCTTGGAGGAGTTTTGTCTGCTCCCAATCAGTGCCAACTGGCATGCACTATTCTGAACACTAGCTCATATATGTCAAACATAATTCCTTTTGATGAAACATTTGTTTAAATCAGCAAAACAAAACATGTCGGGAGAAAAAAAATAAAATTTCTAATTAAATGTGTATAAGCCCAGATAATACCTTTCTCCTACTTTGGCCTCCTGGGTGGCTGTTCTATGAGGGATCTAAGATGGGGCATCATAAACAAAGAGATGTTCCTTCCTACCCCGTATTAAAACAAGAGACCACTATAAAGCAAACTTAATGACAAATCAGGTGACTGGCTGGGGCCTCTCTCTAATTAAAGCCTGCATTCACACATTCTCTGGTTCTGTGAATAGGGACTGTCAGCCTCAACTGTCATAAAGTTTCATTCATAAAAAAAGACAACAAGGGAAAAAAAAACTCCCTGAAGAGGGATGGGTAACCCACAGGACAGTTCCTTTTGTGAGGCACTCAGCTTATGGGGCCAAATTCCAGCAGGCCTGCCCCTGTCCTGGCTGTCCATGTGTTTCAAGCCCTGGCTCTTTCTTCCCTGCTAAATGGAGTAATTAGGAAGATCGTAATGGTTTTGAAGGTTATTAGTGTCCAGCAAAAAGCTTCAAATGTCAGTTTAATTAAGGAGGATTCCAAAGAGGGCTTGTATGCCTGTGTCACCCATTCTCTAAAGCTCTGTTTGGGCACAAGAGGAAAAGTGGTGCAAGTCGTCAATGTACACAAAGAGTCAGTCTGCAAGAAAAGCCAGTCCAGGCCCTAGCTCTGAAGCAGCTGATCTGACCCCGAAGAACCACACAACTGAGTGCAATTATCAGCTTTTAGACAAAAAAGCTCACAAAACAATTAGGCCACAAAAACTACCCCTCCCCCCCAGCGAAACAATTTTTGGACAGAATCACTCTAAACATATCTCATGCTTATTCATGCAGAATATAAAATCCTAGATTATTTCTTGCTTGGTTAACCTACATCCGGTCACCAGCGTTCACAAAGCCACTCTGATATTGTCATTAGTTATGCTTCTCTGGTGGCCAAAAGACTGATCCTAAAGTCCCAGAATCCCTTAAATGTACAAGCGAAATTAAATACGCGACATCAAGAAAAAGACACCGACTCCTGCAAACCTAATGAAAAGAGACACTTAAAAGATAAAAATGGAAATTACATTTGAAATAAAAATTCATATAACACACAACATTTGTACAACACCCTCTGTGAAATCCTTCTGTTTATAAACCTCAGCCTACTGTTTAATACTTTAAGAATTTCTAAATAGGCATTGTTATAATAGTTATAGGCATTTAAATGAAAGATTTCCAGTTTTCTTGATGAAGAGGACTATCGATAACACAATAATGTTTTTACTCATTAATAATTACTCATTAAAACAAAAATTCACTTTGTCATCACATAAGATGAATAACTCGGTGAAACTTTCATGATGTAATCACAAAGGTTTTCTACTTAGATCAGAACTTAACACACCTCTGTGTTGTTTTCAAAGCTTAACTTTGTTTTTGAGTCTCTAAATACAATACTTTGTAGAGAACAGACGTTATTTGTTGTGTGTTTGCTAATTACTGTCAAGAGGTCAGTGTGTTGAAGTTAATGTTTTTTTAAATCTAAACCTATGAATGTTCTGAAGGACTAGAATGAAAATTAAAATTATCTGATACTGTGAAGATCTTTCAGGAAAAGAAAGCAAATATGCCAGATGGGGGTGTCCCTTTGTCGAGCAGTTTTAGCCCAAGTACATGCTATTTTGTAAAACGTTTATGCTGTCAAAACTGTATTTAACTAAGACATAAGACGAGCAAATAAGTAGAAATACCAGAATGGCTGCACTTGTCAGTTTCTTTATTTTGAAATATATATGCTAAAAAATCTCCTCCACCTGGCAGTCAACAAGCCTGTTCAGTTGGATATTTATTTACTCAACGCTACAGTTCCCCTGGAGCCCTAATGCATCACTACTCATTGTGTAAAGGGTCATAATTCCTGCTGGACACACAATGGCACTGGCATAGCTGTGCACTCTGAAAACATACATGGAAAATGTTCAAGCCAATTCACTTAAAGCGACCAAATTGGAACATATTAGGAAACAAGCAAAAAATATCCAATAATAAATACGCATTAATAAATATGGCTTACAGTAATTGGATGCACAAAACAGCTCAATCACAAAACAGGTGTAGTCTTTTAATAGAAAACCACATTATTAAGAACAGATGAAGTGTAATATACAACCATACCATGCTGCAAAAAAAATGCAAAAAATTAAACCCTTTGTGTTTTTATTGATATTTAACAAAGAGATGCTACCACCATGTGGTACTGTTTATATCAAATTCTGCATAACTTTCACTTACTTAATACAAACTTTTTAAAAAGCCTAATCAATGACCACTCTGTTACAATTCATCTCAAGTAGTTGTGTCATTATTTAAACAATTGCATTAAATATTGAAATTTGAATGGCCACTGTTTAAATAAACAGCACCAAGTTGCTTGTGGAATTTAATAAACTATTCACACAATATTAAAATAAGGATTTTCAAAAACAATCATCCAAACCAATAAACACCAGTGTTTGAACTGAAAACATCTTGTACAGCTTCTTTTATGGGAGCAAGTGCAGTTGTATTTTTAAAAAATAGGAAGGTTGTTAGAGCATTGTATTCAGTCTTTCTTAACACAAGAGAACTGGAATCTTAAACCATTTTGCAGCCTCTCTGTGCAGGACTGCAGCAGTAATAACTCTTTAAGGCTTTGCAAAAATATAATTCCACCATCACACGAAGGACGAACATGTTTTATTTTCGCACTGTCAAAGCATAGCCGCTTTTCTTTAAATCACCAAATACTATTATCTATACATCTATTAAGTTAGCTTAGTATAAACTGAAATGACTATTGAAATAACTGCAGAACAGTGTCTCTATAATCACATAAAATTGGCAATATGGTGTCTTTAATTAAGCTCCCTTCCAGCTTTAAGTAATAAAAAAACTTTTATGAGCAGGTGCGTTTGTCTTTGTGAAAGGAGCTGGAAATGTGATCTGATAATTGGTTGAGGGGGAAACAAGAGGTGGGGAGGGGGGGCAGACACAGATAAGGGACAGGAACATGTAATCAGGCATTTTATTAGGTGTCAATCTAATGGGACAACAGGGCATACTCTCAAACTAAAGGGATTAATGATGACCTGAAGTGTCTCTTACCAAAATGCCAATTTTTATATTTACTGTGCCACCTTTGTCCTTACTCGACCAGTATAAAGGATTTTACCAAAAACAAATTAGCCTAGACACCCAAAAAATTACAAATCGTAAAAAGAATCCCTCACTCTGGACGTGAATGTCTTTTGCAGAGTTTTTGTTGCTGAACAAGTCACAGATATCAGATCTTTCTAGTGATTATTGTTTTCAGTGCCAGAAAAGTACCTTCAAGAAGACACAGACACTAACAGGAAGGTTCCAGTTTTAACACAACAAAAGTGTGCTGTTCATTTGTTTCTGGTAAAGGGGTTCCTCGAATAAACAAAACTGAAAGCAAGCTTTAATACTCTTTTTTAACAACATATACTTTACAGGTCAATGAAAATGTATTGTTGTGATCTATAACATTTTACATAACATGGGGTAACTATATCAAAGGAACAAAATCAGAATAATCTAGTAACAACTGAAAAAGAGTAGGTAGTCTCCTCTTAATAAAACTCCCACAAAACCCCAAAATAGCAAGAATTTCAAGTAATATTACCACATGTGTACCTAATAATCATATGAAACACAACACAGCTTGTTTAAAATCTACCATAAAATGATGCCAACAAATGAAGTGAGAAAAATGACTGTTCTATACTTTAATTTCAGATCCCTCAAAAGAATTTATTAAAATGTCCTATCTGTAAGATCCCAAAATAGGCCAAATCTGTCATTGCACAGTACAGGGGTTCTTCCTAGATGGAGTGGCTGTTACCATATAAAGGGATACTGTATCTTTAAACCAACCCAATTTGCCCAGAGCTTATTTGTCTGCCAAAAAAAGGGATACTGAAAGTTTCATTAAAGTAATAACTGCATGTACAGATTGAATTGTTTTGTGTTTTGGATGTCTGTTAGCCTACAGTGATGGGGCCTTATTTATGGATTCCCTGAAGTGAAGTTGACTATTCCCTTGTTTTGACTGGACACTAATGTCTTGTGTAGATGAAGAATTACTCAGAGGTGCTCTATGACAGAAGACAAATGGCAACTGACCTGAAGACACAGAAAGGTGAGCAGCCTTTTGGCATTGCAGAAAGTTGCTCCTGAGACATTTCCTGTGTATCTCATAAAGAAAGCTCCATGCATTATTGGCTAGAAAGCACTGGCTAAAGTCAAAAAGTTCACCAAAGTTTTCAGATAGGGATGAACGCCAAAGAATAGGCATTGATCTCAAACAACAGAAAAAATGAAAATGTGAACAAGTAACTATAAAAAATACAACTATATTTTTATACCTCAGAATCACTATTAGGTTTTCAAGAAGAAGAGATCTTTTAATTAAATCTTCTGTTAAGATAATATAAAAAATCTGAACAATACACTTCAAAGCCACCTGCAAGCCAGCTAAGCATCTTTCTGAAATCCTTAACCGATTGTCTTGCACAATACTAAGACCAGCAATTAGCTCTGTTTGTAATACATTTGTTTAATACTGTAAGTATGACAGACAGACCTGTAAAGTTCTTTCCAAGTGAATCTGTGGTAGCCTTTTTAAGACTTACTTAGTCGTTCTAAATTTACTGACTTTTTGAAGTCTTGCTACTAGTTTTCCTATCAGCTCCTTAGCAGGTATGTTTCAAATCCAAGGGTAAATTTTTGGATTTGTGGATAAAAACGGTTATGTTATTTGAAATGATAGGGGAGCACAAACAGGTGCAAATCTTTTCAGTGCTTAGTTTTCAGTGCTGGTACTTGCTCTAGCCTTATTATGACTAACAATCTGGAAAACCAATAGCTTTTTCTCTTTTAGTTGTTCTCCTAATCTTTAAATCAAACCTTCCGAATAAAATTAAACCAGGAGGAAGTGAAAAGCCTTCTAGGGAGTCGCTCTTTGTGCAAACTCACAAAAGCTTTCAAGAAAAGGGAATTTTCTGACTCAAGCATGAGTCGGGAATAATACATATTACCTCGCCTTAATGCCACTGACACATTCGGTCCTCCAGAGATATCGTAGGGCTGCATTGCAACTTCCAAAGAAGGCACAAAGCCGCCCAGAAAACGTGATATCACACTTTTTATAAAAGTGACACACTGCAGCAAAAAGTTATCTTTGCTACGTTTGGTGAGTAAACGGAACAAGAAAAAGCACACTACACTCAGTTCAGCTGGATTTTCAAGATGTTACCCTTAATGATGGTAACCTTCAAATTTAGCTACTGTAGATATTCTTTCTGCAAATTACTCTCCCTCATTAAAACAGACAACAGTCTTTAGAAAACTAGAATAACTGAAAGGACACATAGCAGCCCACAAAGGCGAAATCGGACAGCTTCACAATTGGGACAGATGTTATTTCTGAGGGGAGTCCTCTTTCTACTGAGCAGTCACTGGCATGATGGGAAGTTATTGGGCTTAGAAAAATGTCCCCCAAATTTAAATACTTCCCCTTCCACCTTCCACCCCTCCTCCAGAACACTATGCATTAAACCCTCTCTTATTCTGTTAAAAAGAAGTAAAAAATAAATAAATAAAAAAGTGCCAGGAGCAAAATTACATCTCCAATAAAAAAGCCAACTTCATTATGCCTTAACATAAAAAGATCAGCTGCTATTGATCCATAATTTGGACAAGTGCCACGTTATTGACAGGAAGACAAAATATGTTAGAGCGGCCATGTTTCAAAAATTCTGCCTGTACACTCAATCACTGAAACAGAAATTGCTCCACTGTATATAATAACAGAACCGTGTTCTTTATTTTCCCCGTAGATCAATGCTAATGTGACGAGGGCCCCAGAAGATTGATGTGGTCTGCAACAAATTTAACCCCTTAAATACAGAGCAAAGAGAGGTGGACTGCACATTCTGAATGTGTCCCACACAAACACATTGTTGATCACCAGCACGGGTCCGTGAAAATCTCAATCTTTCAGTTCTGTCTTGTGTACCGTGTTACTAGCGCTGTTCTTCTGTGCTCCATCTCTACAAAGCCATTGAAACACCTTCCAGAGCATTGATTCGATGTGAGCAAACTTACCTCGTTGTATTTATCCAATATTAACTATTTGGTAAAAAGACGATACCCTTATTCAAGACAGCTTTACCTACCTGTTCTGTAAATCTATGAAAAAAATACTGTGGTATGTCTGACTTAAGGCAGATTAATTAAAATTAATTTTAACAATGGACACTCTGGAATTTAAATCCATTGTATTTTTTCCATTGTGTGTATCTACTGTCTATTCTGCGGGGAATTTATTAGCCAGATATGGATGCTGGTAAATTATGTAATAAATCGCAAATACTACCGGATAGCCTCCTGTGCGCATCAACCACTGCTTTCTCTTTGGTGCCACCTTCTCCTGCTTTCCCACATCTTGACAGAACAGAAGTCCCTCCAAATGAAATTTATGTGAGACAAAGGACATAATCTGGAGCCAGACGGAAAGGCAAATCAGCTTCATAGGAGGCCAGATAAAACTGCTCTGATGGCTTGATACAGCTCCAGGCCCACACTTGACACCCTGGCTTAGTAAATCAGGCCAAGGCATCGCTGAAGCACTCATAAAGCCATGGTGGGATGTGCCTTTTTCATTTATTTCTTTTAAATTCTGATCATGAAGCATGCCACAGCTGTGTTCTGTTTTCAATAAAATAAATATTCATTAACATCCTTCTGAAAGTGTTGGGGTCCTTTTGAGACCGAAGCTTTGTACTCACTAGATTATCAGTAATACTGGATATAATTCGAGAATCACCCCAGGTTTGAGTTTAACTGTGGTGAACATGAGGCAGAAAACAGTTCATAATTCCAAGGTTTACAGACAAAATAGTAAAATATAGTTCCTCACATGTCCACGTTTATTTTTTGCTTTCTTTAGATCACTTATTTGTTCTTCGGAGAGGAGCAATAGGGTTAGTGTCCCTTGAGGTTGAACATTGTCTTATTTAATGCTCACACTGCTAGCTTCCTGTAGGTAACTCCACAGAGGCCCATACCCTGTAACCTTAAATAATCAATGGTCCAGTTTAAATGGGCCTTTTACGCAAAGAAGGATTATTAAATAGGTGTAAAAATTTGATTTTCTGTGAGGCAATTTAATCAATCTTATTTCCAGTAAATCATTTTATTAAGATGATAGCTCTTATTAATCACACCACTATAAAAATAATCTAACATGGCATAGTTAGGGTCTTTGTGGTGTCACCTTTCAGTATCTGATGTTAAGTGAGCATTAAGCAGGGGGAACATTTTCACCTTTTCATCATGAGTTCTTCGCTGATCCTTATTTAATCAATGAAGTCCATTTAATTAGTCAGATGTGCAACAACTTTTGAAAGACAAAACATGTACATCACATTTGTAAAAATATGGATTTTTGCTTCTGATGTTTACAAAAAGAAAACATTACTAACCCGTCTTTTAAAGCTGTTGTACTGTACATACAGTATATACCGTATATCTTACAAGCTGAATATTTAAGATCTTTCACTGCCATGGATGTACAGACACTGACAGAAAACAATTTTGCTCTGTGAACAGCCTTTTAGAGCTAACTGGTTATTGCTGGGCTAAATGAAAATAATGCAGTAGTGTTAAATGAATGATTTATGATGAACAATACATATTTCAGGAAAAGTTATATGATGTTCCTAAATCTTCTTAAATATGTGGCATAAATCCCTTGTAAAGTATTACTACAATGCATGTAGTAAAAAAATATATGTATAAGTTATTATATGATTTATATGGTAAATGTTTTTTCTGATTACACCTAATATACAATGAATTGATTGGACCTAATTAGACCATCATATTCATATTAAATATGAAGATTTTTTTTAATGTCAGAAGCTATATATGTATGTAGTATATAGCATACACATACAGCAGTATCACTTCCTCGCCATCTGCAACTTAGAATAACAAATAGCACTGTTGATTCCTCACTAATCTGTAATGTTAAAATCAAATGTGCAATTAAATTTTTGTACAATATCATATTCATATTTAACAGAATGACATGCCATGCCAGAACTGACAAAACAAATTTTAATACAAATGTATTTTTAAATTTGTTTCGAGAAAATAAAATAATATTACTGTGAAAACGTTCAGTAAAAAGGTATTCACGGCCAAGGCAAAATAAATAATTATCGCTCTGGAAAATGTGTTTGGGGAACCTTACAAGAGAAAAGAAATTAAGAATCAGGTCCCTCCCTCGCTCCACTGACACGTTCGAAATAATGAAAACTATTATTTTATTTAACTATTAAAAAACACAATATAAATATTGTATATCTGGATTCTCAATTTGATTAATGTCATGCATGATCAAAATTTCCTTCAAATACATGAAGTGGGTTCACACACATTTTTTTTCCTTTAGCTTCCCTCATGCATGGGTTTCAGAACTCAGACACATGAATATTCCGCACTCAAGTTCTTTGTTCTAATTTAGAAATTCTAACCACCATCTCCATTTCCCCTATAGGAAAAAGTAATAATAGTTTTCCATTACAATCAAAATCTCTAAAATATTCATTACAAACTGTCTCAGAACTATAATTTGCAGGCTTCAGAACAATTAAAGGAACGTCAACAATTTGTGAAGGTGTAACAGCTTCTAGTACAGTCAATAGAGTGATTTTCATTAATGTACTGTATTTGATTTCAATAATGCATAAAATACTACACTTTAATCTGATTTTAATTAGTTTACATTTATATGAAATGGAAAGCTATTTTATTAAACAGAAGCTTTGAATATGTAGAAAGCATTTTTTTTTCTCAAAACCATAAGTGAAAACATTTTATATTGTATTCAGCTGCCTATTTTTGACTTTATAATTCTCAAAATTACATCCAAGAACTTTACTGGAACATTAACTGATAGAAAATTACTAGATATTAGTTCTCTGAACAAAAATACTTCATTGAAAGGTTAGGTATAAATTATTTTTAAAAATGATCACGTATTTAATGTTTCACAATTTTGCTTCCTTTAAAAACATTTGGAATAATTTATCATTAATGAGGATACAATGAATTTTACTTATGAAAGTTGATTTTAATATACCATGGAATTTAAATGTAGATCAAGGCTCCTTATAATTTATTATTTCTCATTCTCTACAAAATATTTATTCATTGCATGGATTCCATTTATTATTCCAGTAGTGCTGTGATCTTTCAGCAGCTCTCTTTGGGCGAGCATTCCAAACAAATATTTCTCACGCAAGTTACAATTTGCCTAAGAAGAGAGACATTTTTTAAACAGCCCTTTAAAGAAATGTGAAACTGCTGTCAGTTGCTTAACTAAATGCCAAGGTTTTGTACATTTGTAAAAATACACTCTGAAAATTCACATCTGATAACAGAACTAAAAATGTTTTGTACAGGACACCAATCTCATGTACAGTATTTTATTTTAAAGAACCGGCTTCACAGAATCACAATTTCCACAGTGGGATTAGGTTCCCAGCAGCCTTAATATTAAAATCTCTGTAGGTACACCTTGAGTTCCTGGTCTCCATCACATTGGCAGATGGGGCACACAGTGCCATGAAGTGGAAAATAGATCTCTTGTGTTTGTAATGGCATAGAAGAAGACTTGAAGCAAGACTGCACTGTCTGCCAAAGTTCCAGAAGTGAAGTCTTGCTTACCAGTGACAGTGTCTGCTGCTGGAAAGGACTGTATCGTCTATTCCTAAATACTCCGATTTTTTGTGGCATATTAAAAAATAACAAATGAACATTATTTAATTAAAGCCAGATGCTAATGTTTGAATCAATAAACAGTATTGACATAAAGCACTACAAATTTTATTTGCAGCCTATTTTATTTTCCCCTGATGAAACCAGGTGTGATTTACGGTTTCAGTCTGAGACTTCACAAAGGGCGTATAGTTTTTACAAATATTTGGTGTATAAAAATTCAAAACATAAATTCTGGTAGTTTTAGAATGGATCACCTGTCCCTCATATACTTGTTAGAAATGTTTCATGTGAAGTTTTATTGGTTTCAGTGGTTTTCATTGAATATCATTTGAATTTCGCTACACTCCCTCTGAGAACAATAAAAATAAATTTTCGTTTTCAGAGTTTTTTCGTCAGAAATAACCACCTCCGCCTGTTTGCTGCTGCAACCTGCAGTACACAGGCCATCTTAAAAACAAAGTGAAAAGTTAAATTTTTCAATGAACTGCATTGTATCTCAAGGCTGACATCTAGCGTTCTGTTTTCAGGACTACAGCTTGCAGTTTTTTATCGCATTGCATAGAGCTAACTTCAGTTACAGAAAAGCCATTTCACGCTGTATATATCATACTCATACACACAGAGCCTCCATGTAGCGAGACCTGTTATGTTTAAAGGGGCTGCTGTGGCAGAATAGTGACTCTTCAAAGCACCATGCTCAATGCTTTTAGCATAATTAAGCGTCACTTCAGTTTGGAAATGCATAGCTAACTGGCCAAGAGAAAGCTTTTGTCCTGAAACAAATACAATTAAGTTGCACCACTTACTTAGAGAACTGCTTGCAAATGGTTTTGTCATTGTTGTTTGAAATCCAAGATCCACTAGCATTTGGGAAGTTTTTCTTTGGCACTGAAGTCAGTGCTCAGCTGGTGTAATCAGAAAAGCTCAGTGTGTATCTGGCATGAACCTGTTTGTCTCCTGCATACTGGAATGAAACTAGCAACCTTATAATTAACCTGTATGTACCAACAAAAAAAGCAGATGCAAAGGCTGGAAGTCTTTGAGCTTTCTTGTCTTTGACAAGATGTCATGGAACTGAAAAGTATTTTCAATGGAGGAGTTGGTTTGTGGGAGGTCCAGTAAAGGTTCCATCTTCTTCCCTACATGGTCCAGACATATACTGGAAAATAATGTACATACTTAATCAAAAATGTATCCAGTGCTGATGTAACACTTGTGTTATACCCAGTGCTGATGTAACACATTATATGAAGAACATCATGAAACTAAATAAATAAGTTACATCAGAAATTATTGAAATTCCAATAGTCAGAATCACACCTTTGCACCCTTCTCTCTCTATCCTATCCTCACCCTTGTAGCTGCCTCCCCAATTCAACATCGTAAGTGAGGGGGTTTGTGCTGACAGCACTGATCTTTGGCCAGCGCAGTCGTTTCCTTAGCCAGGCATGTTAATGCCAAAGTATTAAGGATGCCCTCCCTTCATAATCATTAGCTTGTGATTATTCATCACTAATAGAATCATCACTAGAATTCACCACTAAAATCTGACCAAACTACTGAATTTGATGACGGTATTGCCTTGGTCTAAAGAGTCTTGAACTTTGGCTGTGATATAGAAGCTAAAATTAACTGTTTGCTTAGACAATTCACCAAAATACTTCGTACATTGAGATTGTGCGTCTTTTAAAAGTGAAATGTTCAAGGCCATGCAAGTGAGAGGCTTGACTCCATGTGCTACATATGTGTAAACTTGTCAAGACAAACAAACACAATGGGTCACCTGTAATGTTTATTTAGACCATTATCTAGGCTCAAATAATACTTCCAGTCAATTCCCAGTTTTAATCATTATATTGCCTAAATGTGAACAGGACTAGGATGCATGTGTGTCACCGCATTAAAAATGACTGTACTTTTCTCATGTTTTTTGTTAAGACCAGAACAGTGACTCTGCTTTCAATGAAGCTGTCTAACCTGTAAAAACAGAGACAAGTTCTTAAGCAGGGATTCACAATCCAAGTCAAAGGTGACCCAATACCTTCTGTTTTTGTTCCAGCTGAGATCTTGGTTAACTAAACCCCACATTTAATTGTTCCTAGACATTTCTGCATCATTTTTAGCCCTGCAATCCTAAGTGATTTGAAATTTACATCTGAATATTCATAAGTAACTTGAAAAACACAACCTTTTAGGAGCATGGAGCAACAGAAGGGTCGGTACCTTACATATTTAACTATATTAAGGCTTCAGCTGGGCACCCCAGAATCCTGCTGGCAGGAAAACAAGGGCATCAGAGTTTATTCATCTATTTCAGCTAAGAGACATCTCAGGGAACATCAATTCTCCCCTTCATGAACATGTGGCCAAACAAATCTTTGACAACTTACAAATAAGTCAATATCTGGGCAGGTCACTCTAGTTGTGCTGGGTTGTTTTGCAGAAATTTCAGTGGCAACAGTGCACACATTTTCACAGAAGGTCCATTAAAGATCTCTCCGGCCTGCCCCGTTTAGGACATCTCATTTTAAATAAAGAGTAAAAACATATGAACAAGAGGCTTTGGTTTTATTTTCTCAAGTCACAAACTGATGTACAGACAAGGAGCACCATGGCCTGCCCTAGGGGTTATTTGTAAACCCCTGCAAATAGTGTACACTTGTTACTTTTAACAGCCTAATGGAATTTTACACACTATTTCATTTATGTTTTACCTGACCTTACTAATGTATTTGTAGATTTGTTGAAGAGCTGAAAAGCTACAACGTAGAAAGACCCCTTGCAGGACATTGTAACCACCACTACATTTTTTATGTTACGCTGCAGCTGCTAGATAACTCATTTTGGAGTTCTACATGTGAGCTGCCTACTGAAAAACCTGTCATATTTTAATGACGTTTAACTATGCTCAACATACAAGCATGTGCAGCTCTGAAAAAAATTCTTAAAAAAGATTATGTTTATTCCGCATCTGTTTTGTTAGTTAAAGGCTCACTACAATCCAGACCGAGGAGTCTCTTTCTTCTTTAATGATTTAAAATTATTTAAAATGGGAACTGTTACGTACTTAAAGATTTTAGGTTTTAGGGATTATTGTGACCACACCATGTTGTTTGTAATAGGAACTTTTTCCCACCTCAAAAGAATCACTACTTGCCAGTAGCTAAAAATGTTTAGCAATACAATTTTTTTTTATTTTAAGTGTCTAAATATAGTTACTTGGTATTTGTACTTTAGTCTATTTTTTTAAATTACTGCCATCTCGTTTTTTTATTGCTTAAATAACTCCTTTAATTGCAAAGAGCACTATTTTCACACGGTGGAGCTGAGAATACTATTTCAGTTATCTGTTCTCCTGGAGAGCTACAAGGTCATCTGGCTTTCATTCTGCCTGAGCTCCTAATGACATAATTGAATAAATTATTGACTTAATTGGTCTTAATTACCACTGTTTCTAATTCTTTTGTCAAGCATTTGAGTTCTCCATAAAAAAATTCAGGGAAGTGGTTTTCCAGGCTCAGCAGCGAAGTTTCCTGGTCAGTTACCTTTTCAGCGTAAATATTCTTTGGACATCAATATCCCACTTGCCTATCTAGTGATCTAGAGGGATTTTAACCAGCTACAATATGTTGCATGAATATGCAATAAGATAAGGTGTGTCTCCCCACAGGTGATGGCAGAGGGCAATCTGCTTTGATAAACTGAGATTGGATTTCTCCCACTACCTTACCACTGCTTGTACCCGTGACTCCAGTCCATCCAAGCTGAAACACGTTCTCATGGGTATAACAGATCAGCAACATTTATCAGTGTTTGATAAAAAGGTATAACTGGCACAAGTTATTAAACCATCTCTTGGGTAGTGGAAAATAATTGAAGACAGTAATCATTAATCATTTTTTTTCTGCTTTCATTTTAATTATACTTCCTTCACCATATGTATCCACGTAAAGAAAAGAGACAGTTGTAAAGCTAAAAGAATTAGATTAAATAACAGTTAATTAGCATGATGTGGGGGGGAATGTTGAATCTCAAGAACAGTGGGAGATATGGCTGAGGTTCTCTTCAATTCTTAGTGCAGGACATGACAGTACTCATGAAGAGGAAAATCACAAGACAGTGATGTAAAGATTTTTTTTCTTCTTGGCCTACCAAACCAGCACTTCTTCTGCCAGGACTTAATGATATTGAGTGCTTTGTCAATGAAGTTGACTAGATGAAAAAACCGTGAAAGCTTCTTGTGCAATTCAAATGCCCACATTGACAGGAAGTGGACATGTACTTGCTGAACACTGTCTTTTCCTCTTTTCAGCTGTCTGGCAAACTCAATTTAAAGGCCTCTGTTTATTCTGTAAAAACTGGCACCTGTTAGAATCTTGTAGTTCTAATTCCACTGCTAACAAAACTTGGGTAATTAGACCGTAACTGATACAATTGTATTGGAAGGCCTATGGAATGACTAAGCCTAGAAAGTGACAGTAAGCATGCTCAATGCTAAATAAACAAATTAGATCCAAACTTTGGGAAGCTTGATTTTTCATTCAAGATCAATATCATTCATTGCTTTGATGCGATTGAACGAATGAGTGGATTTCAAGGTGTTTTGGGGAGAGGGTGTCCTTTGAGATATACGTGTAAGAATTTAAGAACTTTATTTTTTTTAAATGGAAGATTTTCAAATGTTCTGTCCCAGGAAATCGTTATCACTACAATGGCCTTGTGATTTGATTTTGTGATCAGCTAAAAATTAAGTAAACATCATATTTATGCAAATAAGTAAAAAATTCCCATGGCCATTAAAAAGTTATTATTCAAAATTTTAAAGACAAAATGAATAATGGGTGAACAGCCTTAGATTTAAGAAATTGTTTTACTCTTCCATTAAATACAAATGAGAGCTGTATCCATGTTGTTCAATGCTGCTGCATTTGATAGCTAAGGGTTATGATGAAACTCACTCCTTGGACAAAGTTATAAAGGTGAAGTATGTGGAAGCCTATGATAAACATAGAATGCTGTGATATTTTAAAAAGCGTATTTTAAATTACACTTGTATTTTACAGGTTAAATTACAAGTAAATTACAAATTATCAAGTTGTTATTTACAAGTCCATTTTAAATTACAGGTGTGATATCACCTCTCTAGGTTTCCTGGGGGGCAATATCACCTCTTTAACATGTTCAGTGCCACTGAGTAATACGATAAATGCAACACATAGGAACATCAGAAAAAAATGTTCAAATGAGAGGCCAGAAAATGCCTTTGCTAGGATCATGGCATTGTTTTCTTGACCTTGTGCCATTGTAATCCTTGCATTGTGTGGTCTCGCATTGTCCTGCTGGAAAATTGACACTTCCAAACTGTAGAAATGGAAAAACTGTTGGCTTTATCAATGTATCACTGAGCAGTAAAGTTGGCTTTAGTTGGAATCAAAGACGTTCTGGCTTTAAAGCCTGTTTAGCACAAGACAACTGTTAGCCTAACGCTCAGTATGACATCGCCACTCCCATTAGCTTCCACAAGGCCTTCTTGAAGTAGCATAAATCTGGGAAGAAAAGACTCCACAACTTGCCCTGCTACCTCTATCCCCTGGCCGCAGAAGATGGCAAGCTCATGTCATTCTACTGATGTATAGTTTATTTCTTCCTAAACCTTCCCTCATTTCTGGCACTGCTGTCTGAAAATGAAGATGGATCAGTTCCCTGGTTTTTCTGGACTTGTCTGCAAGTCTGTTAAAGCAAACTGATATTTTCACAGGTGATGCTCAATCTTGCAGTTAGCCGCCCCGGGGATCTTCATTATAAAGTTGGGTTTGACCATATTGTATGCTGTTCTTGTATTCATTCAAATTGCATCTTTTTGAATGGCTATCTATAAGGATCCTAAACTCACATTGGCAATTTTAACTCGCATTAAATACTAAACACCAAGCACCTTGTGTTTATCGGAAACCAAATGACTTGGGTTCAGTGTTGTGTTCTCTAAAGGCACAATGCTGCTCAAATCAACATATTGTTTCTACCTGCTCAGTATTTAAAGTTGTAAACAGCAGTACGACTTTACCTAGTAAGCTATTGATGCAGAATACATAATAATTGTTTAAATTGTATTGTACATCAGGATAAATACGCACATATTGTATACAGTGAAGTGTTTGCATATCTACTGCTGTATAAGTACAGTATATTTAACCACAATATATTCCTCTTCCCCTAACAGTTTGTACTTCACCTGACTGTACAGTTATCAAGGGAAATTATTTCTAAGATCTATACAGAGTCGAGCCTGTTATAGGACAGTTAAAATGAGGCAATACATATGCAAGATTAAACAGTGTAAAATAAACAATCAATGGAGAGTTCCAATTACCCAAGGCAGTGGTTGATTTAATCACATGGCTCCTCTGTCTTGGCTTTGAACAGCAGTCATCAAAAACACATAAACGTAAGCTAATACATAATGAGCAAATGATCCAAGATTCTCATCTCAAACCCATGAAATCCAAGTCTAAAATCTAATCTACCCTTATCAGCCATGTTTCTTTCCATATTAGGTTGTCACACAACACAGCACGTAAATGATACTGTGGCTGTCTTATCTGTATGAACATCCAGGCCATTATAAATATTTGAATGGGAAGATTTAAAGCCAGCACTGCCAGGTTTTTAAATAGGCCCTCCTCCCTCCCTAGCTTCAGTCCATGTCTGTTCATTCAAAGCTTTGCCAAAAATGTTTTCTTCCTGTTTTATTTTTTATTTTTTGTGTGCAGAGAGAATAATACAAGCTATTTGGTGAAAAACAAATATCTGTAGTGCTTTTGCGGCAGGGTAGGAACTGATAGTTTTTTTCATGTACTTTGAGTCTCAAAATGCCTTTTCCAGCATTGCATTAGACTAGTTCGTTTTAGAATCGGCAGGAATGTGATATTTTTCTGCAAATGCGTATTTTCATATTTATTTTTAAAGGATACGCATGCATTACGACTGATTGTTAGCTTGTGCGTCCTTGATAGTGAATTCATCTTGCCACAACCGGCGACCGACAGGACTGGGACAACAACAACAACAACAACAAACAAGCACATTACCGACAGGGGGCGCCCTCTGACACATGGCTATGGCAGTCGAGATGCTGGTACTAGGGAGGGAAGTGATGTCAGACGTTTTAAACAAGGAAGACGGCGGGCTAGGTCTTTGCTGTAAACACGCATTTTTTTCCTGATGGCACGGATAATTTGGCCGTAAAAAATGATAAACGATAATTGATTTTAACATATTAATTTTGTTTTATAAGGTGGATTAAAAAAACAACAACAACAATATCGCCTTCTTTTTTAAGTGAGTTGTTTACATTTTTTCCGAGCGTGTGGATTCGTAGCAACGAGGCGAGTATTTGCAATGTAGATGCCTCTGTTGCAGGAGGCGCATAAGGAAATTTATAGATAATTTATCTTGGTCTTAGCAACTAAACAAGCACCATTTGCTCAGTCTGTTTAATAACCTAGAATTGTTTTCTATAGCTGTCGTTTGTTTCTCTGAAATGTTATATTTGGACAATCGTTTGTAGGGATCCGGTTTTATTTTCACGCATGATTAAGTGTCCATTGAGAATGAGTTCTGCCTCTCATGCTCAGTTTGCACGTTTCGAATGCTAAAATGCACCGTTTAGCTACACAATTAACTCTCTTCAATATGTGAGGTTGATATCAAACATAGGAAAGGTTGTTACTTGGTGCAAAATATACCATCGCCTCTTTTCATTTTTAGTGTTCTGTTTTTTAAGCACAATTATCTATCATAGATTACTCGGCAGTTTTACAGACACGTCGATATTATCATCTTCTCCTGAATTATCTGCAGCGGATTTCGTCAGAGGCATTGCAAGGAAGTACAGAAAGCTAATCTTTATGTTATATAGCGCCTTTCGTGATTTTTGTCATCTCAAGTTACCTGAAATTCCCATGACATGCATTGGAAATGATAACTCTGCCCTTTTGCTTTTTTAACAATGAATACGTGTCTTGTACTTGTTGTCTATGAAGTTGCATGATGGTGTATTTGAGTACAAAAAAAGAGAAACGCGTAAATCTGAACTTGGGAGTGAGATTCACTTTTCATGGAAGGGCACCAGTCCATCTAGTGTATAACATTAATGCTAATATTAGTATTTGGAGAATTATTGAGTAGGGTTTTAGATTTCATTTCATTCCAAAAAAAGACTTCAGAGAGTTTTTGTGGTGTGCAGTATGTTACAGTGCTTTAACCCATGTAAGTGCTGTGCAGAGTACTGTAATTCAGAGACTGGACACCAGAAATACTTCCCACCCTCCCCATAAACAAGCTCTTTAAATATATAACATCTAAGCACAGGTTTGTAATTCTGGGAATTCAGGTGATGGAAACTGCTGTAAATGAGGATGTCTTTACACTGGAGAAATTGATCAAAGCAGAGGAGCAAGTCAGCCATTTGTGTGTTTGTTTGCAGTTTGGAGGGTGTGAAATGGATGCCAATAAAATAATTGAAGAGGCCCTGTACGAGTTCATCCAGTCCCACATCCCCAATGCTGACCTGAGGTAAGCATTGCGCTCTGGGATCTTCACAGACTTTTCCAGCATTACTACTATTCCAGACCAAAGTATGTAATAGTAGTATGTCCTGACTGTGGCAGAGTACTGTACTGTGTAATCTTTGCATTAACTTCTAAAGCTGAAAATGTTACTTTGTCAGATAGCACAACAGGAAAAACTGTGCTTCAGGTGCACTGTTGGTTTAGTCTGACAGAATGTCTCAAACTCAGGCTTTTCTTTTTTTTGCCTCCCGTCATCCTCAGCACGCTGGATGATGTCATTCTCTCCTACATCACGGGGGTCCTGGAAGACCTGGGCTCTCAGGAGAGTGTGGAGGAGAACTTCGACGTAGAGGTCTTTGTGGAAATGCTGGAGGCGTACATTCCTGGCTTTGCCGAGGTGGACAGGTAGGGGGAGCCCTAGAGAACGTTCTCTGTCGGCTCTGCAGTTGATCTGAAAACCGAAACTTTGTCATCTTTAAACTTGAACATGTTGTTGTGCATGCAGTTGTGATGATGTGTTACATCTAGCTAAGCTCTGCCAAGACTTATTACAGTACAGCTAATTCAGTAATGCATCATACAGCCATTGAATGGACACTGATTCTCCATTTGTAGTACATCACACATGCTTGCTGTTAGGAGAAAGGTTTGGCAAACTGTCTTTTAGTGGCTCAAGAACAGAACAACAGTCTGTTTATGATCTTGTTTTGCTTTCTAAAAATGGCATAAGGCAAAGAGTGACCCATTTCCTCACAGTTTCTTCTCTGAGATGTATCGGAATGGTCTTTGCCTCAGAAAGTGTAATATACAGCCTTTGTGGTCATTTGCTTGTTTTCTACCAATGTGGGACCTGCAGCTTTGTCCTTTTCTATCCCTGCTGTTAATTCTCTTCACTGGTAATCATTTCGACTGGTGAATGTAGACTTTCACGTGCAGCATCCTGCATTACACTGTGAATACGCTGGAAGTACCATTTAACACCAAGAACAGAAGGCACTTCTTCATGCAGTTTAGGGTTGTGGGAGGATGGAATAAGCTACCCGGTGCTCTTTCAAGAAATGGCTGGACGAGGTCCTTAGATAACTACTACCAGGCAGGCTCTGTGGGATTAATGGCCTTCTCCCATTCTCTCAACTCTTCATATGTTCACTGCTGCCAGGCATAATGAGTTTAGAAGGGAAGCCATTAAGCCCAACTTGCTTGTGTGGTCGCTCATAGTAGACTGGACCACGAACTTCATCCGTCCATTCCTAGAAGTATACCGGCATCAGCCACTATGTAAAGGATTCGCCTGCAGTGTTCATCTCTTCGTTTCTACTTCTGCTTCTCTTGGCGTTCATGTTGGTGCTGGTCTGGAAGCAGGGTTTTCAAAAGAGTAAAAAAAAGAAGACATTTTCACATTTTCACACAGCAGGTCTAAAGGGCCACCCCAACACGGCTCCAGGCCTGAACGTCGTGTCTGCGAACCCAGTGTTGTGAGGCAAGGTAACCTTGGCCTCAGCTGTCAAAGAGCACAGCTGGAGCTCCAGACCTGCGGGGTCTTGAGTTTTAAGGTCATACTGCTTCCCAGAAATCAATCAGGCAGCATGCCAACTCATTTTTGTCAATAAAGGTGAATATTATTATCCAGTTAACATTAGCATATTTCCCCCTCATTCTTTCTGTAGTGTGAAAGTCTGTGAGATGATGTTTAGCCTGGCAACACGTCTAGCTACAGCCCGGAACCGAGGTATTGAACTGTTTTATTGTTAAGCTGTTAATGAACTGTTGAGAATTTCCACTGAACATTAAAACCACAGTCCTTTTACATATGTTATGCAGTTCCGGACAATTACATTAGCACCTTTTAAAGGTGAAAATACAGCTATATATTTTCTTGGGTACATGTTACAACATATGCCTAATAGAATTTTGTTGTTTTTTTCATCAAAATGATGGGAGCTATAATTAAAAGAAGTAAATTCATAAAGCAAAGTGTAAGTGTTAAAATTACCTATGTGTTGTTTCAAAGCCAATTTGTAAATACAATTACTTTGCAATTTTGTTAAGGAGACTTTAATGCTTTCTTAAAGCTAATTAAATGGTGCTGGTAAAGGGGTCTGCTGAATTATGCAGTATCTACTACAGTGAAGACTAAAGGCTGTACACTTTAGGATTTTTGTAATGATTGAAACCCCGGCTTTAATAATTTCAAGGTGAAAACATGGTACATTAAGTACATAATCAAGGGGTGTAGTCTGTTAAGCATGCCACAAAATGCATCTTAAATTCTCCTGTAGTAAAACTGAGACTGGGAGTCATTAAGGCCTGTGCTCTGTGGTTTTAAATCTGAGCAGTGTTATAAATAAATGCAGTGCTCTTCAAAACAACTTGAAAAGCAACACAGAGTTCTCACCTTGCTTTCCGTGGAAGAAATGGTCATTGTTTTTAAAAAGGAATGGAATTTGTGTAATTGATCCTTTACATATTTTTTCTCTGTGTATTTTCCTTGCCATGAAAAAGCTAACAGCCCCCCAAAGACTCCAGGAGGGGCTTCATCATCTCAAGACAGCCCTTGCAGTAAAGACACAGCTTCGAGCAGCGAACACTACTTCTCAGCACCAGCAGAGGGCGCTACAGCCACGGTATCTCTTTATTTTTTCAGATTAACTACCATTAAATACTGAAAAGGAAACACTAAAAAACAAAAGAATTTACACCTGGATAAAATCAAAACTTCCATGTGCTGGACTACAGAAAAATACAGACAACTAGCTAGTGGATTTAAAATGTCCCTTAAGTCCTTAAAGTATTTAAGTAGTCCAAAGGTGAAGACACAAACCTGTGCAGCAGCGGATGCAGTTTTGTACTCTTTGGCGTTCAGGATTCCATGAACGACGGGGACAGCCAAGTGCGCCTCCTTGTGGAGATGTTCCCAAAGTGCAGCGTGACCGAAGCCAGGAGCGCCCTGTCCATCGCCAAGTGGGACATGGAGGAGGCTGTCCGGCTCATCGTAGAGGGTGATGTGCAGCTCAGCCAGACTCCTCCTCTCAAGGTAAAGCAGGTACAGAGGCCACATCTTCAACAGCTCCTCCCATTTGGCATTCAATGTGTTTTTAAAAACAAAACTCTTAAAGCAAATCCCCCCTTTTCACTCTTCTACTGCGTATGATGAAGTGCATGAAGACCGAAATCTCCTTCTGTTATTTTTATCAAACAAACATTTGTCCTTTGCTAATTTTTAGAAATTCACTCTCCTTTTGTTCTTTACTGAAGTTTTGTCATGGCTGAGCAGAACCCTTTCTAAGCACATTACTTTTTTTCAGCTTGCCTTGTGAATGTAATGATCATCATTCTAAGCCGGTGATCTCATTATTGTATAAGATGTTTCAAGCATAAATTAGATGCATTGCTTCTCTGCAGTGGGAAGTTTTTTAAATAATTAGTCATTTGTGTCATTTTAAAAAGGCTTAATTGTCATCCTAAGTCATTAATGTGCTTTCTGTTCAAAAAAAATATTTTTTTTCCCTTGTAGAGCTCATTCTTACATAGCAATTTAGATTTGTACTTAGTTTTCTAATTATCTACAAACCATACAAAACAGTTATTTTTTTAAATGGACCACTTTGCACCTTTACCAAATAAGAATAAGGTTTTAACCACTTAAGTTATTAATACATGCTAAATATGCCACTGTTTTTGTACTATAAATAAGTATATATATATTTTTACTAAAACCTAAAAGCATGTGTGATTGTCAATAACTGAAAACTCACTTTCAGAATCCATACAGTTCAAACACTTACAGATGCAAGCTTGCTATTTAATATGGGTATTGTGACCTTTACTTAATTTTACAGCAATGAGAGGATTCATTATAATAAGTTCTGTCGAGATATAGCCATCCAGGGTAATGGAAATTAAGTTTTAAAGAAAAATCATAGTTAAATTTGCATTTGTAACATTTTCAGTGAAGAGAGAAAGGTGTAAGGCTGTCTGCTTTCTTGACACAAACGTATCATGTGTGGAAATGCAAACAATTTCTTTTTATTTGAATTTCAGCAGTTTATAAATAATTAACTTTGTAACACCTTTAGAGAAACAGATTCTGTCTGGAGTTAAAAAGTTGTGGAGCACATATCATGTGCATGCTTGTTTCATAAAATGTCAGCTTCTAGTTTTTTCAGAAGCCTCTTCCTTCATGGCAGAAATAACTGTCAAGACGTAGTTCCAAGAGTTAAGCTTACATGAGCTTGTCCCTAGCTCAGCTTGTAAACTTTAGAACTAAAAGCTAATTATATGAAACTCAAAGTACAACAATATTAGTGTGTGATGAGCCATGGAAATGTTCATTTTGGTACAGAAACACATTGTACCCGCTGTGTAAGAGTGCTGCAGTCCTCTAATATAAGCCGCTGTACAAGGTACATACTTTATCATAATTCAGTCAGTTTAGTTTAGAAGTCAGTATATTTAACTTCTAAGACTGAGTGCTCAAAAGGTTTGACAATACTCTGGAAAAGTATCTTCAACACAGAAGTGCTCTACGAATGTGCCAGCACACGGTGTTTCTCATCTTTGAAATGGATTCATTTACAGATCTTCAGATAACCTGGAAACAGAGAAAAAAAAACATTTTAAAACTGCAGTTTTGTGAGTAGCATTCACCCTTTTTATATTTGCAGGTAAACCGTTGTAAAACGGCTCCTCCACAACCTGATGAGAAGCTGAAAGCAAGCATTCTGGAGAAGTGAGTCCCAGTTCAACCATGTATTTTCACTCTAAAGTTTATATGAAATTGATTTCACGGATTAGAGTGATGATTGGATAACAAGAAAATATTTAAACAGCGATGCAAATACAATATCAGTTTAGTTTAGACTTGTATCTCGGGCATCTTGTCTTTATTCTGATTCCAAAACACAATTTGTTTTAAACTGCCTACATCTAAATGTATTTTGCGCTCCTTTTAAGATTTGGCTGGAGACCATGTATCTTTTCATCCCTGGTGGAGGAAGGTGTAGACATCCACTGGAGAAATAGACCTAATGTGGAAAAAAAAGTGTTTTCTGTGATCGTTGTTTTGTATCTAGAATGATGTCTTTGCAGCCTGTATATATTCAGAAAGCTCTTACTGTTCCTCTTTTAGGTATATGTTAGTGGACAGTGAGGAAGATAAGAAAATTCACAGGCCTGTTACACCTAAGGAGGTAAGCCCATTTGCTGTCTGGAAAGAAAAAAAAACAAAGATGGCGTTTTTTGAATTTAAGCATAAGAGACATCTCATAAATCACGATTAAGGCTCTCTGTAATTCAAGGGTGAATGTGAAGTTTAATAGCTTGGTTTTCATTCCAAAAACCTCAAGATGTCAATCAGTCTTCTCCAAGGGATAATTAAGTAATCTACGTGGAAGCTACCGGCAAATTATAAAATATCTTCTCATAGTGAAAGACGGCTGTGGTTATTCTGTATTGATATGTTTAACATTTAACTATAGTACACTGATACTTAATTTGAAAAAACAAAGGGCAATAGACTTTCATAGAAAGTAAATATGCAGAAAAAGAGTAATCTGGCATTGGTATTTGTGCTGTTACACAGAAAAGCTGTTATGTGTGGTACGTGTTGTGCTACTGATCAGTAGGTCCTTGTGTTGAAAACTGTTTAGTTAGTTGTTCTGACACCTCTGTGAATTGTGCAGGTTTTTGTTTGGCTGATATGTAGACCTTGAATTGTAGAAACTCCAGGTGATGTTTTAGGATCAAAATGAATGTGAGTTTGTACCTTCTTTATACATAGAAAAAAACTCAACATTTCAGCTTGGCAAGTCTTTCAAAGTGTACACTGTTCTGCACCAGATCATCTCGGTGTCTCCTGTGTACAGGCTCCGAAGAAGCTGATTCGATACCATGGTAACCAGGTGGTGACCACCAAGGGCGAGCGATACCAGCAAGTCAAGAAAGAGGAGAGTGAGGAAATGAAGAAAACCTATATCAGCCTCAAACCTGCCCGTAAATACAGATTCCACTGACTCTGCCCCGGCCTCCTCGACTGTAGCTCCATATCCCGAAGAAAACAAAAAGTGATGCTTTTGTGTAGCATTTCCAGGTGTCCCCAGGTGGGTCCTGTAGAAGTTAGGTAGCAGTCTGGTTTTTCCACGTTGTTTTGCTTCGTCTGAATTGAGGGGGTCAGCTAAGGTCTGAAAGTGTCCATACAGCAACCAAAACCACAAAACCTGGACCAAGACCGCACTCCTGAAGGGATGAGCTGGCTCTCTTCTTGTTTTATGTTTTCACTGAGGTCAGTTTTTTACACTGATGCATTTAGATCCTTACGGTTCATTTTTAGGTTTAAGTTTGAGATATCTACTGCAGATATCTTTGGCACTGCCGTGCATTTAAATTCATGTTTTACTACTAGATGTCCCCAAAACAGTGCTAAGGGTTTTTCAGGGTAAACTGAATTTTATACTTTACTCAAATAATTTAAAATAAAAAAATAGAATTTGATCATTAATCTTAATAAAGTATAATACATTTCTACTGGGTAGAAGCATTGAACATGTGTAAAGGCAGTTAGCAGGGTGTACATGAGAGGATGTCAATCTCCCAGATCGTGAAGGAAAATGGCTACATCATATAAGTCCAATATCTTGTACTATAACAGAGAGGAGGTAATTAAACCTGCATGCTTGTTTAGTTACTAGCAGCTCAATGGCCCTGAGGATCCTAGGGACGCTGTCACCTTGTCTTCTGAACATTGTCTTCCATGCAGGCCTGTCTGCAATTTTCAAACGTCTTATCCTCTCTACATTCTTACATCGCTAATGAAGGTGGCCGACTATCTCCTGACATGCATCAATGTGGAATCACAGAACACACCGGGCATCCAATACTTCATTCTGTGGTAGATCATACCATATATATTACATGACTCTGGTATTCAAAAAAGTGATCTTCTCACTGTAGTCCTCTGAGGAAAGTCATTTCTCAGGACTCTGTACTGTGGGAAGGAAATGCCTTTCACCAAGTGTGCACGGTTCTTCTAAAATACTGGAAAAGTGCACGGTGTCTATTTTTTTAATCAAGTCATACACTGAAACAGTTTGAAAGGATTTGTCCTGAGCACAAGACAGGGTAGCAGATCCAGGTCTACTCCAGCATAGCAATTCCCAGTCCCAGGGAATGGCTCATTTTCCGACATCCGCTCCGTATAGCTTACAGGAGTCATTTTTTTACTTTATATTGCAGTATTATTGGCTGGTCTTTGACTCATCCAGTTGGGGTCAGGCCAAGGCCTAGGCAATGCCAAGACTTGGACCACTTGGCCTGTTCCGTCCCTGTCATTTTGAATGGACATTTCCCCTTTTCTCTGTCAGCCAAGGGAAAACCCACCAAGTACTGTCTATTATGTGTGACTGGGGGAGCTGGGGTTTTGTGTAACTGACCTGTTTACATTAGTTTTAAGTAAATCTTTTGATGCCTTTGTGAAACGCATCACAATTTTTTTTTTACCGACCTGCACTACTGCACAATAGTATATGGCAATATTACATTTCTCAGTGACAAAAATAACTCTGTAGCTCTTGTCAATGCCATTAACTCAACAGATAAGCACAGCTTACGAAGTTACCAAAAGGCACAATTTCTGCTAGTACCACACTAAGCAGTTAGACATCAAAGACTTCTATAGCAATTAATACTGTAATTTATGATTGATAATCCAAAGTAAGGTCCTGCTGAAACACAAAACATTATTATGCCATTTTTCCATTTGTGTAAAACAGTCTCTGTAACAATATTGAATAACTCAGACATTTGGGGTACCAGACAGATTTTCATTTAAAAAAAACAACTTTTGTTCTTGAGATTTTTTTCTTCATGTTAATAATGTTACTTTTACTGTTTCCTTTCAGTGTAGTGTGTTTATCCTGCATCCTCTCCTTACTACAGTAGATTTGTTTTTTTGACATGTTTCAGTAGTATTAAGTACAGTTGCACTGCTTAATATTCAATTGTTTTGCATGTTTTTAAACAGTGATCCTTAGTTTAAAATTGAGTCATATTAACTGCAGCACAAGTATTTGAGTTAATTTCTCTATTTTGTATTTTTTAAACTTATTATAATGTGGATTTTTTTTGTGGTGTACCAACATGTGAGTGAATTTTGTGCCCTGTAATAAAAATATATATTGTGTCACCTCTTAAGAAATATAAATTAATGCGCAAACCCACAAAGTCATGAAAGTGACAATACTTGCATGGTGCTGTGCCTATTTTTAAGCTTGTGGTTTCTCCTCTTTTATACAGATTAAAAGCAACCAATGTTATGGCACTGACCACAGATTCTGTATCTTACAAGCACCAGGCAGCGTACATCTTTAGGGTTCATGTAGTGTAAATCATACCTGTGCACTATCTGGAGATTGAAAAGCTGAATGGTGCTGGAGATCTTTGCCTAGATTTGAGGATTGACGAAAGGTGCAAATCCAACTACATCTTGCAGCAGAACCAGAGCTCTCTGCAGGGGCGGCTCCACATCGATCTGCACATTCCTATTCCGCAGGAGGCCTAAACTGGACTCCGTCACATTGTGGCAGTGGTTCACCTTCAGAGACTGCAGCTTCGGACAGTATTCTGCAACCATCCTGCAGGCACAACACAAGACCTTTCCACAGTGTTTCTCCTCAGCGTCCAGAAAAAGAAAAGGCTATTTCAAGCGCCACCTTTACTGCTGTATTTCAACTTCCCCCAAAATCCCTCACATAACACCTTGCCTTTCGCAAAAGGAATTCTAGCTTAGGACCAGTTTAAAGAACATGCAACAGCTAATGCAAGATTGCTACAGCTTGCAAGCAACTACACCTTTATAGTGATGTAAGATTAAGTCATTCAAATTCAGTAAGGTTGGTCTGCTTTCTTTAACTATAATAAACCCGCTTCCCTACAGAGTCTTTTGTAATAGGTTTTAGCAGTTCTCAAGTTCTCAGGTTGTAAACCTGGGGCAGCATGAGATGTCTGAGCAGTAGAAACTTTTTGAAAGGTGTTTAAACAGGCAGGCGGAGACCAAATAGAAAACACAAAATCAAGCAAGCTGAAATCGAGGAGAACTCCCTGTGTATACCTGTAAATATTCAACTATACATCATTAGCGTTATCCAAGATGGCACTTCTCTGGACCAATACTTCAAACCATGCATTACTCTTTACCGATAGTGTTATCAGGTTTATATGCACATACCAATCAGGATTGAATACTGATTTAAAACCATCACTATATTGCATATGTATTAATAAATGTTGAAATATCCTGTAAAATCTCTAGTACCTGATGGAGTCATTCCTAACCCGAAGACAGCCTGTAAGGTCCAGCTGTACCAGTTCTCTGCAGTTCTTCGCCACCTCCTGCACAGAAATGTCGCTGATGTTGGCATTGACCGCTACTGACAGCGACCTTATCTTTGGACACTTTTTGGCCAGGTAGCAGATGGCTTCATCTTTGAGTTGCCGGCAAGCCGTCAGGTCTATGGACTGCAATCCCCCACAGTGATCGGCAAGGCTGCGCAGGGAAAGACTGTCCACCCACTCACAGTGCGCCAGGCCCAGGTGCTGCAAGTGGCTGCAGGTGAGGGACACGGCCACCAGGGAGTGGCGGCTCAGCCGGGCACAGCCACTCAGATCGACCCGTAGCAAGTGCTGATTCTGGCCAATCACTGGCAGCAGCTCCTTATCGGTCAGCCAACCAGAGCAGTTCTGGAGTGCCAGGTTCTGCAGGACTTTGTTGTCCCTGAGCATGGTATAAAACACTTCCTTGGGTATAGAAGGTCCAACCTGAAAACGTCAGGGAGCAAAACATCACAGGAGTTAGTATTTAAAGTTCCTCTAAACAATCAAAAAGTGTGCTCTTTAAGTTTAGTTGTCTAAAAATTGCACTAGATTTGGAGCTGTTCATTTTGTAGACAAAATAAAATGTGCACAGATGTTACAATATATATCGTAAGGCACTTTATAATCACATATCATTTTTTAAAAGCAATATTATTTTGTTTCCAGAATTGAGAATAAAGGCTAAATCTTAAAACACAATCGTATATGAAGAGCAGCGACCACTGCGAAAGTGCCCCGCCTTCACATTACAAAAATCCAAATCCACAAAGGCTTTACCTGAGAGAGGTCAAATGTGCGACAGTTGGCCAGGTGGACCTGGACGAGAGCTTGGAACTGCTTGCTCACTCTCTGCAGTCTGACTATCTGACGCAGGGGAAGGTAGCAAAAGATGTGAGGGACCAACACATCCTCCCAGGGCAAATCTAGGAGATGACACCTGCAGAGAGAGAGATCAATTCATTCTGCCCACCAACATTCGGATTAGTGTTATAGCTCAGCCATGAGGTCCCCCCCACTTAAGACAGAGGGTTGTCACTCTCCTGCCTCCCCTTTAGGCTCCACAGTGGACTGCTGCACTAGTGTATATTTTGCACTGGGGAGCCTGTCTTGGCTTGTTTGGAGTTGATTTGGGCTTAACCCCACTAACCTGAAGCAGGCCCATTCCCCAGCTGAGCAGAAGGAACCTGCACAGACCCAATTCCTTAACACACTGTGAAGCTTAGGGTGTTACAATGATGTCTCCTGAATGCTTCATTTGGCCTGGATTGTTTAATAACCCTGCTCCTGGAGCTGCCCTGTCCAGCAGGTTTATAGGTTTATAACCATTGAATCAGTCATCTCTGAATTTCCGAGATAAACCGAACAAGATTAATTCAAAAGAAAAAGGCCGAAGACTTTCTGGCCCTCAAGGACCCAAGTTCCCTTGATTGAACAAATCACTTGTTTAATCCATCAAGAACTTGCATGTGTTCCATGTGTTCCTAATCTTCAAAATGCAGGTAAAGTGAGAAGATTCATAATACAGACTGGTGCTTGAGAACCAGGATCAGACACTCCTGACTTAAACAGTGAAAGGACAGCCCCTGAGAGAGGTCCTCCACTTCAGAAGAGAGGCAACACAGAAATATCACCTCGACACTGTGCCCAGAGCAGCAGCTGGTTCGGAGGCAGTTGTCATCTGTGACCTGCCTGATTCTCCCACCCCATCGCCCCACCCTCTCGCTAACTGCCAGCACGGTTATTCCTTTGTGCTCTGTGTCAAAGCTCACATTCATGGCAAAGACACCTCTGAGTGTACTTTCCTGTAGTTTCCATTCGTGTTCTCTGCCTCATTTTGAAGAGGTCCACTGGTTTTGACTTTGACCTAACAAGTAATAAAATTAAGACGTATTGATCTGTAATTACTTTGTTGAGTCTTGTCACCCTTTTTAAGAATGGGCACTACTACCCGTTGAGATAAAGTATACTAATGGTTCTCTCACTTCCGACTTTCTCACTCTTTCTTGTTTGTTTGAAACGTCTAAATCAATACAGACATTTCCCTCAGGTGCTCTGACGAAGGAAAAGTCTATAGCCATGTTTATCGCTTCAGTGTCAGCAGCTGATATCCCTGTTGGTTTTTCCCATGGACTTATTTAAAGTATGCAATTAATGCTGCGAGCAATCGCACTTGAAATACACAGAAACATATTTTATACTTGTGTATCCGTACAGCACAATACATAGCACTATCAAAAATAATTCTTGTACATTTTGTATTCAACTTAAACGTTTAAAATTTTCCAAAGCTGCGATCCAGAATTAAAAACATCGTTTATGTTGTTACGAGTGCACTAAAAATTCAACAGCTACTGCCAAAATGTCGGTTACTAATTACCTGCAACCCTCCTCTCCTTCCATTTCTGTAAGCCGCCCCTGCTGCCTGGACCTTTGGCTTTCGCACAGTTGCACAATGAAACCGCAAGCACAGCGTTCCGGGTTCCTGTGTTCCTCTGTTTTTGTTCCCGTAATTTCGAGGAAACACCCTCTGACGCTAATAGTTCCTCTTTCTAAAGTGTTTTCATAAATCACAGATATTCAATATTTATTGGTTTATTAAAAGTTCGCAAAAGTTACGTAGAGTTTGTTCTGTTGACATATGTTATGGGATACTCGAAAGGAATAGATGCAAGCGTAGCATAATTTAATATTTCTATTTCCACTGCACACATGTACTCCATGATATGTATTTTGACGAGTGAGAAACGAACATGCACAGTAGCTTGGCTGCATGCAGATAATCTGCACTCAGCGAAGTATTATATATATATTTACAGAAGTAGTAATGCAATGAAGATAAAATCACGTAAACCAGTATGCTGAAACAAGAAATTAGCTTTGCTGGTCGTGTGTGGGTTATTCCAGTGGTAAGACCTTGTTCCATGCTATAATTTGTACCACTGACCATGGGTAATTATTTATTTACGAGAGGAACAGATTCATAGTACCTGTCCATAGACAGACACTGGAGCATGTGACATATAAAATTCGCGTGCCTACACAAACGCTTGGACAAATAACGGCTCAGGCAAATCACCTCTGTCTACACGCATAATGGGGCCAGTCATGCGGAGCAACTGCTGACCAGACAGATACAAACCTAAAAATAAAGAGAGGGGAGCTCGATGGATCACTGGGCGCTTTCTCCTGGGCGAGATGTCTCTCCCAGCAAGGGCTCCGACTCCGTGCCCCACGACTGCAAGCCAATCCGTGTACGATTTCAGTGTGCAGACCCTCCAGGGCCAGCAGCTGTCTCTCAGGAATTATGAGGGCAAGGTGCTGCTCATCGTCAACGTGGCCACTTTCTGAGGGTCAACTGTGGCTGAGGTAATTATGTCTTCTGTTTCCCATGTGAGTATGGGAACCAGAAAATTAAGGTCTTTGTAGCTTCGTGCCAAAACAGAAGAGCATTACAACTCAGTCAATTTCTGCTTAGCTAGCTTGGTGAAAATGCAGCACTATGTTCACTGGTATTCAGTCTGTTTTCTGCTTAATTGTACATTTAGTTAACGTTTACTTTTAGTAAATTATTTTTGGTACATTCATTGATTTTGTCGTCTTTATTTTGAGGAACCCTCCCTGCCTAGTATCCCAGAATGGAGTGCACTTTAATTCTGTTTTGATATTTTGGCTTATTCTACAGTATCACGCATTGAATGCACTCATGGAAATATTTGCTGACACCCTGTTCACTGTTTTGGGATTCCCCTGTAACCAGTTTGGTCTGCAGGAGCCCGGTAAGATCTGTCTCACGTTTTGTATAGAGACAATAACAGTTTTCATTAAAGTACATTCCATGCTCCAGAATACCTTCTGTTTTGTGCAAATCTGGAAAATGTCAATGTAGTTCTGATTTGATGTTTTGAGGTTGACACAAATGGTAAAAAAAAAAGGTCATCCAACTTCAAAAGCAGCACTGAATAGATTTTTTCATCAGTTCCAAGAACGCAAGAAAGAAATAATTTGTATTACAAAAAATATTCCGATGGTCCATGTACTTGGTTCCTGCTAGAGTAGCTCAACTGATAATTCTGTTTATAGTGCTGATTTGCCTTTGAAGATGTAGCCTCTGTTCTATTAAACCCTTTTTTGTGACTGAATAGAGTATATAGTAAGAGTGTATGTTCTCATTCATTAATATGAATGTGAAACAGGTTTGAACAGCCTGATGGCTAACATACAGCCCATCTCCAATAGTTATGCATATAGCTGGCAGAGGTAATTGGGTGTCAAACCTTGTACAAGAAGCTTACAAGAATCATAAATAAATTTCAGCTTGGAATGTTCAGGGATAACGTGGCAGAATAATGTTTAAAGAGTATTAAATGAAAGCTTCATCTGTGTTTTTCACAATATTCTGTTGCTCTTCTCAGAGGAAGATCATGAAACATTGAATGTGCTAAAGTACGTAAGACCAGGTGGCGGATTTATGCCAAAGTTCCCAGTGTTTAGCAAGGTGGAAGTGAATGGAGTAGATGAGGATGCTCTCTTCACATTTTTAAAGGTACAGTAAGCCATTTCACATATTTTAATGCTACACATTAATATTTTTAGAATTACCCTCGGAAGACAGCTTTCTAAATGTAGACCTACAAACATCCACGAATGAATCAAGTAAAGCTGCTATATTATAAATTACTGTAACAAAAGTGTTGCTTGGTAGCAAAACTCCATATCTTATTTGCCAGAATAATGAAATCAATTCCAAAATGCAGAAAGATGAGAACCTATGCTGTAAATTGTTTTCCTTCTTTTATATTTCCATATGGATGTGCTGCAGGATTCCTGCCCCTGTGTCAACCCAGTTATTGGCGAACCCAAAAAATTCTATTGGTCTCCCATCAAAGTGAACGATATCCGCTGGAACTTTGAAAAATTCCTGGTCCTGGCTAATGGAGTACCTTATAAGAGGTGAGCTGCTTGAAACGGTTTTCAGTGGCCAATGTTTCGTACATAAAATTCAAATAACTGAAAATATCCCCATACAACCCACCACTATACCTACTATCTCTATTCATTATAGGTAATTAGCAAATCATTGAATTCCATATAGTTGTTTAACACATAATGGTGAAGATAAAAATGTTAGTGTATATTTAAAATGATTTTTTTTTAAGTTCCTAAGGTGTTAAGTGGTAAGTTATTTTTCAGTGCTAACCACCTCGATATGGAGCAAATAAAAATAATCATCATAATCCTAAAACAGTCCTTATATTCTAGGTATGAGCTAAACACTCCCATTAAAGAAGTGGAGAGAGACATTGCAGGTCTCTTGAAAATCCTGCGTTAATTCCAGTGAAATCAGCAACATCCTCAGTGGAGCAGAGACGTGAAAGGTCAGCCCTTTGCACACACAGAGACAGTGTGAAGATCTCTTAGTAAATGTGGACTTGCACCTGAGATGTATCTGAAGTGGTAGGAGAGAACACTCTGTGTTTCAGTGCATTCACGCAGAGGTGTCGTCACCTACTGGTCTCGTGCTGGCTGGCTGTAGTGACTCAGGAGGCCACTGTGCTCCTGCTGTTCACTGGACCCACAGGAAAAAAAAAACAGGTGTTCCACGTTGAACTTAATAAATCTCAAAGCATTGTTCATTCATTTTGTCCTTAAAGCATTTTTGTTCTGGTACTTCTTAGAAACAATGGTTTGGTGAAATTAATGTGTTCCATTGAAGTAGCTCAGTATTGTGTAGATCAGAAATTAACAGTGTTAAATAGTTAGGTGTTCACAAAATCAGGTGAGAAGTATCTTCGTTGTAATTTTGCTTAGCTCTCCCGTGAGTCTTTCCAAAGCAAAGAATCTTCAGTGATTAGGAATATGGACATTTATAGACTTTTTACAAGCAAATGTGTCTAAATGTAACATCACTCAACATACTGTACAGCCAGAGTTTGAAATAAAAAAGATCAAGTAAATTAGTCATTAATTACACTTTACAGTTATATACTTAATAATACGTTAATGTTTGGGCTTAGCACAACTTGTAGACTGTTTCGTAGAGTGTTAGCTTTTATTCCAAATGTTGCTCCACGACTCTAAATTCTTCAATTCATACAACAAGAATGTATATGCCTATGTACAGCATATTTACGTTTTAATAAAGTATTTAAGGAATAGTATTCATGTTTTGCTGGTAAATAAGGGTGTCAATACTTCCAGACATGACAGTACAAGTTACGTTCTATACAAAGCTCATAGTATTGAAATGTAGTAGTTTCTTACATTTTATTTAAGAACTGTATGTACAGTTATTTTGACATGTTTTTCCAAGCGTGACTCCAAATTCACAATCAGTGCACATCACAGCAAAAATAAAAACATGAGCAGTAGCTTCCCTTTTGTAAGAAACAAAACAAAATAAAAACCCATCTACAAAGCAAATCCAGCAAACCTAGAAGGACTGCATCCCCAATGTTTTGATGGCATCAGGACTTGCTATTTAACTCCTCTCATCCTAAATGTGTAAGTGTGTACAGAACTGTCCTCTACGTATTGCCCCTATTCTTGCAGTTATGTTGTAATCCAGAGGTAGCCACAAACTGGATATTTAAATCCATTCCAGTGCAGGTCTTTCGTACAACAAGCTTATTAATTATGTCTACATTATCAAACAATTAATCAATTAATAAGAAGATTGTGCCAAAATCCAGTATCAGAATGGAGTGGAAAACTACCCATGCTGAACAGCATTTCTTGTAAGGATTCTTCAATTCTTCAAAGAGTATCAGTTGACACACAAAATTACATATTACGCAGTATAACAGATCAATTTGCCGATGCTAACACAGACTAAAGCATACATTATGTTAAACCACTTACTTTTATAAAATCAGTAAGAAAAAAAAACATATACTAAGAAGGAAATAAATGACCGGATGGAACAAAGACACTAATAAGATGACCAATAGAAAACCAAAAGGCAAAGCATTAACTTTAATTATGTCAAATGTACATTTTTACATGCAGCATTTATATTTGTTCAGTCAATATTCAGCAAGTCACGAATGCAATTTAATTTAGTTATGCCCACTACGGTAAAGAACAGGGCCCAGTGTTTAATAAATACAGCCTCCCTGTTTTGCTGAAAATGTATTTTTAAACAAACAGCAGCAGCCTGTCTTAAACAGCATTCAACAGTCAAAGAGCAGCATCAATAGATAGGATGCCAGTGCTGTACAGAAATAAAACACAGTGGTTGGCACAGTAAAACATTAGGAATTTAGTTTGTTAAAATGTTTCTTGTTAAAGTCCAAGCTGTTTTGCACTACCCCAACTGCTCCAGGGGTGCTGTATAAATGGCTGACCCTGTGCTCTGACCCCAAGCTTCTCTCTCCCTGTCTGTGTGTCTCATGGAGAGCAAGCTGGGGTATGCAAAAAGACAAATTCCTAATACAAGAAATTGTATATGGCCAATAAAGTGATCTCTACCTAAACCTGACAAGGGAGTCAAATTCTCAAACCACAAGATAGGGTGCTTTGCTTGTTCCAGTTTAAACCTTAGATTTCCTATTGTGACAGGCAAGTAATTGAAGCTACGGAAGAGCTATCATTAAAGGATAAGGAAACCTTTCCCTGTGTCCTTTGCTAGGTTTTTACATAAGATCATGCTCCAGCTATACATGAAAACAACCGTTTAAAAGGATTGCTAGTTTCTACAGTAAATGTCTTTTGGTATTAATGCACAATAACACTTCAATTTGCTTTCTATGTTGAAATGAGACACCATGTGAGCAAGCCACCAGTTATACTTTGACATTTGTGCTTATTAACATAGGAAATAATGGTTCTCTCCCTAAGCATTGGTAACTTTATTGCATTTTATACAAAAATGAAGGCATGCATTCTTATCAGCAACTGCCTTTGCTCTTAAAAATAACATTAAGCAAATTCCTAGAAGACAACTACATTAAAATGAAAAAATATAATGAAGTGAAAAAAACTTTAATGCAACTCCATACTGAATGATCGAAAACTAATCCAAATGTTAGGTTTATCCAATGTTGAATAAACACCAAAATATAAAAATGGGATCTTTAAAGCTTGTGAAAGTAAGTTAATTTCACTTACTGTTCATACGTTTCACAAGAAATGCTGAATTGGCCAATATAAAGACATCTCTAGAAAATAGAGGAGTCTTGAAAATTATTTTCAACATCACTACTAACTCCTTAGCCATCTCCAAGATCTACTGGCAATGAAGGTGTGGCAAAGGACTACTTAAACCCTCAAAATATCGGGTCAAGAAATGCTTATGTATTCTAGAAGGACCATATTATTACTGAATGTTTCAGAAATTAGAGTATTTTTAAGATCTTCAGTACAAATAGGCACTCTAAACTTAAATCCAATGATCCTGTTCTCACATAACTGAAAAAGATTCTAGAAAACAACTGCACTTGTGTCAAATTATATAATGAATTTAATTTAATAAAAATGAATAACGGCAGAATTCACAATGCTAATATTTTTAGAAAAGTCACAAAATTCTATGTGGCACTGGATTCCCAAAAATACACCAATGCTGAAAAAAATCTAGGGATGTAATTTAGCACCGTGAATGGTCTTCGAAGCCCTCATACCTGCTGGTTTTCATTACAGATGATTTTAGTTACTTAAGTGGACGCTTGATTGGAGCATTTGCTCTGGATTTTTATATTCTTATGAAAGGCAATAGTTTCCAACAAGTTTAAGAGCTGAGAAACAGTTTAAATTCATCCTATTGTTATGTCAATTACGTGCTTAATTACTTAACTGAGAACTGAAATAAACCCCAGCAGGTGTGTGCGCATCCAGGACCAGGACTGGAGTGTACCTAGAGTGAGGGTATGATAATACCTAGGGTACCCATTCAGTCGGGTTTAGGACACAACTGAGTTATGGACTGGAGGACCTACAGTATAAACATCCACTCTTCCTTCTGAGGGCTTTGCAGGCCTCCTCTCACTGTTCCCTTAGCTCATACAAAGGCTAAAAGATAAAGCAGTGAAATAAAGACCTGTCATCTACAAACTATTGTATGTTAAATTAATTTAACTGAGGAGCATGAATACATTTAGCTTTTTTCCTGAAACTGAACTCTACTGAAATCATAAGCAAACTTTACAGTTAGACTTTCAACATAAAAGACATCAAACTTGTCGTAACGCTTATGCGCATTCTAACAATATCAATTTACAAGTTAAGCTGTACCATATAGAGTGTAATAAAGTTTTAAAAAAGCCCAGACGTGAACGATGAGGGCATGCCATAAGACGGTATATAAATGTTACAAAATACCAATTAACAAAAACGCATATCCTAGAATTAATCAGCAATAATTTAACTTAAACCTATTAAGCCCCCGAAAAATTCAAAATGCCACAAACTTTCCTTCAGTAATAAAACACTCATATATACAAGCATTTTCAGTAATCTCTGCTCAGTGCATCACATACAAATATACTGTATATTTGTGTTCTGTTTCCAATAAGCCTTCTTTGCTTTAGACTAAAATCTCTATGTAATAAGAGAATAACACAGAAAAAAACAGTACAGGTATCCCCAGATTAATAAGTAATTGGTTTCAGCAAATTCCAATGCATTTATCAGCTGCTTTAATGACAGCCTACCCTGGGTCCGTTATCCATCCATGACTACATCACAGAATCCTGACAGGGTGACAGTCAATTTTCATTTAAACAATTTACATCTATACCAAACAAACTCAAAAGGTATTTTAACTCAGCTGAATAAGTTACAGACATCCCAAATACGGAACACAGCATTAACTGTTCACACATAATAAAGAGTGCCCTGCAATGTGACAAGAAGCTGGACACAAGCAAAGAGGATACGGAAGAGGAAAAGGGGATGCATTAATTTCCCTTTTGTGAATCAAGGAATACCTGTAAAGAAATGTAGTATCTAACATTCAGCAGCTGTAATATAATCTGTACATACCTCAAGATGTCTGACCACTCTGGAGCAACCAGCTGAGTATATTTATTTAATGAGTAGAAAGTTAACATCTTTGTGTACCTGGAGCGAAGAACTCTCACGCTTAATTATTATCAGGGAGCTGTAGGTGTACAAATGCACCACTGCTGTATATCAAAGGCATAATGCTGTGCCAACACATCCACACAGTCAGGGAAGACTTCCAAATCAGCATTACATTATACAAAGACCATGAATGACCTAAAACCTTTCACATGTTGTAGGGTAACATTAAATAATCTGGGGGGAAAATTGGACTTGTATTTGTTACTTTGGACATTTTTTGCCAAAATCAAAAATGTCCTTAATGACCTTAAAAAGACTAAAAGAGACCATATGAATTACACAGGCTGTAGAATACCAAGTTACAACTGGGTTCCAACTCAACAGAACTGATTTTTTGGTTTGGTCAAAACTGCTTAATGGTCTTCAGCTATGAAATCAAGTAAGAGGCCCATGTTTTGTGCAAGGACTCTAAGACAGACGTCCCTGACCTCACTCCTTGATGGCTACAATTGTGCTGTTTACTATTTTGTCACATCATTAACAGCTCACGAAGAGGAGGAAAACAACAGCCTAAATAAGGTGCAATTTGAGGTACAGAGTCTTAAAGAGCAAGAATGGAGATCACTCATTCTACCAAATCTGAGAACAATAAAATGATTTCATTATGTTGGAAACACTTTTCCATGATAATGCCCCCACTCAATCTGGCAAGTGTGTTTCCAATTTGGAATATTTTACTCAACTGCTGATATACTTTAGTTCTTCAATTCAGTACTACCCATCTTTAGCTGTAGTGATTAAATTATTCCCATCACCCTGGGTTTAATTTCTTCATATATGCAATGTTCAATATTAAATGTCTCAAAGATTGGAAACCTTTTCATTCTGCCAAAATCATTTTATGGAAACAGAAACAGGTAGGAGAATCCACAGTAACAATTAAGTTCTGACAATGAAGGCAAACTGGAGGACAGACAAAAGATTCCAAGGTGTCAGAGCACTTCCATGCAATACTGGCTCCGTAGTTCACACAGATACTGCCGACTTCAGTCTCTCCTGCAGAAAACACATCCAAAAAGTCCCTTCAAGAAGCCACTAACTGAAAACATGATCGTATCGTCCTTTTATCATGAGGTTTAACAGAGGGCCAACCTGAAGAAAAAAAATAAAAAAACAATTTTATTGATCTCAAAATATGTAGAAATCCACAGTGTATAAATGCCACATTTCTTTATTTGAAAAAACATGGTCTAAGATTTATTTCAATATAGCACACCCTTTTAGTTTCTTTTGCATGATCTATTATCTTTTTCACATTTGCAAAATATTGGGGTTTGACTTTAAGTTCTAGAACAAAGCTGTCAAACGCTGTCAAGTACATTTGTTGAGCCCACAGGCCAGTTGCGGTTAAGAGACCTCAACAAGTATTCTGTTGAAGCCTTGTTTGAGCCTGTACACCACATGCACAAAACAGGTACATTTGGTGGCATTACTATAAATGTCTTGCATTCACTGTGTTCTCTACGGTCTGACTCATTTAATCAGTTGTCATGCACTTGTTTGATGAGGCCACAGAATTAGCATGTGAGGGATGTTTCTTGGCGTGAAACTGACATCACCTGACCTGTTCACACAAGTCACCCAAACGTCTTCTCCAAATTTTGGAGCAATCTCACTGAAACAGTAACTACTTCATGATTGCGATAGACAATTCTTAAATATAGTAATGAGGCCTTAGTACTTGTGAGGTTTATAGGGAGGAATTCAACTTTATATTCATTTATATGAATTAGAAATGTTTATACTTCTATATAAAGTAAAACATACTTTCTTTGTATAATATGTAGCCGTTGCCAAAGAGCAATAGCTGTATTCGTAAATTTTCTGCTGTTTTTACACTGATCTCAAGCACTGTTCCGCATTTTCTATTTTTGTTACACAATATTCATCTTAGATTTTGCCAGTTCTGTTTTCCAGTAAAATACACAACTTCTGCTGATTATGAAACAAGGTGAGCTGCTCCTCATTTATCAAAGGGCTTTGCTAGTCCTTCAAGCAGATGATTGTGGTAACTAATTCTACACTTTGTACATTTCAGTCTGCAATTTACCAACTGATATAGACCCCTCCCTCAATCTACAAAGGTAATTCATTCCTCAGAAACTATTCAGAATGAGAAATGTTGCACAATGAAAATTAAGTTCCCATTACTTTCTATGTAAAATTCATAACTCATACACAAGATCCTGAAAATCTCCCAATACTATTCAGTTACCATAAGGGGATTAATTTTCAAAATAAAAACATTACTGTATTTTTATCAATAATATTTAGAACATTTAACATAGTACAGTAGCTTACAACAAAATATGTACAAATTGTACATTGGTGAATTGCACATTGCAAGCAAGTTGAAGGCAACAGAAGACAACACAAATGTCTCTCAACTGCTTCTTCTTCAGTCCTTTACAGTCACATTTTACAGACAAGAGAAATGTTTTCATTATTTTCTTTGCTTTTTGACAATATTATGTTTAATACAAGGATGCATCATCTTTGTAGTGAACATTACTTCATTCAGATGAAAAACAGGTATTAAAATACATGCTTTAGTGTAGCACAAATTCATAAATCAAGCATTTGTGAGGTGCAGATGTATATAGTTGCTCATTTAATTTTGCCTGGCAGATTTACAAAATGCACAATAACCACAACTACAGTATTATACTTTTATAGAATAAACAAAATATAAATAAAACAATGATATATATGATATAATCTATTATATATTTTAAATCTCCATGGTTAAAAATACTAAAACAACATACCACACTCAGATGGTAACGTCCTTCTACATTGTAATCTAGTGGAGATGCAATTCAAAGGAGATATTTTGTTGAGAATACCAAAACACTGCAAATACATAATACCTTGTAATGAATGTGCCTGCTATTTTGATCATTTATGGTATGTCTGGCTTGCATAAATTACATTTAAATGAAATTTAGGCTGACATCAGATCAGCAGATCAGGTTGATACCCCTGGCTTAGAAAGTTAGCATTAATTAAACATGTACAGAACCCTAGGTTAATTTGAATGAAGGCCGCCTGATTTGCACAGCTTAGCTGTTCCTGTAAAACGTGCTTGAACTTGATCTTATAAACCACTAGTACAGGTCAGTTAACTAGACCTTTTGCATATGTAAATCCTTCTATTTCTTGGACATGTCAGCTGTACCTCATGAGGATCCCCCAGAGCTTCTCCCAGCATCTTCTCTATATTCCTCATGATAGCCACCTTCTGATGAGCCTTCAGTGGATACTCTATCCTTTTTGGGGTAGGTGCACCCTAAGAAAAACAAAACCAGTAAAAGTTCTAGGAGTCTAAACTAAAAACTCCCAACTCACAAATATCAGTATTTTTTCATTTCATATGTATAGTTAAGCTTTTCTCTTCAAAGAAGTACAGTACATGGTCTTGTTTAGTTGTGACAATTTGTACACTGCAGATATGAAAAGTAAATATGCACACAGTCTGTGCATGACATGAGCACCTATGCTCATTCTCCCCAAATCAAATCCCATGCGATACATCAAAATAGTCTTACTGGAAATGTTTTCATAACTAACTCTGCAAAGGATGAAACACAGCTGTACATGTGGATTAACACGCTTGGATTGACAAAACAAACGAGGCTTGTAAAATTAAATATTTCATTACTTTATTATTTTGCTTCATACCTTGTACCAGAAGTTTACTGTGATGGTTGTTCCTCCATTTAGCAGGGACTCAATGTGATGCCACCTAAAACATTAAAAAACAATGATTATTGTTAAAACAGAATGACTTGTACATTACGATAAATATTGTGCACCCCTCTGTTCTGAAGAATTGAACTAATAGGTATTCCTTGGCTATTCAAAAAAAAGCAGATCAGAAATAGTTCTGTGATGAACAGACTAACAAATGCAGCCAAGTTCTAGGTGATATCCTAGCCCAACAGAAATCAGTCAAGTTGTAACAGACCCTTATTTAAAAAAAAATAATTTACTTTTTAATTTCAGGCTACATGTGCTGATCATAATCTGCAAGAGCTCCCACTGTGAGCACAGCCCCTCTCAGGTCAACAAAGAGAGAAACAGAATCTAAATGAACACACGAGCAGCCATGGAGAACAGGAAGAAACGGCATCTCAGTATGAACTTCTAAATATTAAGCAGCTGGTTGGCAACATCCTCTCTTCTATTTGCTGAAGAAGTCGAGAGCTATTGGTCTGGAAGAAGGGGTTGTCACAGCTGGATCAGTCTGACAGCCTCGTAGCAAGAGTGGGAGGCAGGGGAGACTTGTCAGTTGGCACAGCAGTGTTGCTGCTCCATTGGCAGACAGCCACCCCACCGAGTGTTTCTATATCCTGAGCCTATATATTCCGTTGGAGTCCATTAGGTTTAGTACTGCTGTTATGGCCGCATTATCCTGTGCAGAATACAGCAGGTTGCACGAGCTGATCCAGAACATTTGTAAATATCTAAAAAGCTCTGAAACAATGCGTAATAGGCCACAAAGCAGAAATGTCAGGAAAACGTTTCTTTTAAAGATTCATTCATTAAAGGCATGATTGTTTTAAACCTGAAACAGAAAATTGTAAATGACATTTTGTGGATTTATTCTTATAGGCTATATGTATATATTAGCACAGACTATAAAAATTGCCTCCCTTGTTCTGGGTGGCACTAAGTGGCTAATCCTGAAGACTAGTACTGTTTTTAAGCACCTCATCTCCCACAGTCACTGCGCTATTAGATGGGCCAATAGTGAAAACTCAAACAGCCTTTTTCTGAGAGCTGTAAGTGACGAAGTTTCTATCCATCATTCTTCAACCTGCTTTATACAATTCAGGGGCACAGGAGAGCCCATCTCAGCAAGCAACGGACACAAGGCAGGAGACACCCTAGACAGGTCACCAGTCCACAATGAACACACAGACACAAACTTACACACTCACACCAGGGCCAGTCTTACAGAAGCCAGTTAACCTACCAGTATGTCTTCATACTGTGGGAGGAAACCAGAGCACCTGGAGAAAACCCATGCAAGCACTGGGAGAACATCCAAACTCCACACAGGAATTGAATCCTGGGGCTTGCAAGGCAGCACTGCTAACCACTGTACTACCATGCCACATATTACAAAAGTAATCAATTAAATACAAAATTAAACCACATTAGAACTGTTCTCTCACCAGTACATTGGGATATACAGCACATCTCCTGGGCCAACTACAGTCTCGTAGCCAATGACATTTTTGAAATTAGGAAACTTTTCATAGTCAGGGTTTTCAAAATCAACCTAGAAAGACAAAAACAATATTAAAGCAATAATGTTGCTTTTTCTAACTGTTGCATTATTTTAAGCACTCATGCTTAGATTATTTAAAACTACATGGCCCAGGCTTCTTATGCAAAAAGTGACAACTCAGTGGACCTTTGAACATCACTTTGATGTTATTTAGATTTAAATGAAAAATTCTTCTCTTGGATTTGCACTGTAATCTTAGTATTAAGCCTGGACCACAACAGCACACACAGCATGCCTGTTAATCCCAAAGAACATGTGTCGCGTGCTGAAAGATTGTCTTCCGGCAGCTGGGGGAGGCCTCCTGCGAAGGTCTGGGGTTGACACTGGCAACTGGCAGGTTTGATCCAGGCCCCATCCCGCCCGAGAGCTCACCTGGCTCTGTCGGTCACATGGGTGATGAACGGGGAATGGGTATAGCCTGTCGAACTGATCAGGAGGGAAGAGTATGCATCTCTTGTAACCCTTAATTTGTGCAAAAAAGTTCTGTTGCTCATCATAATGGGCTGGGGTCACATTTCCTACAAAGAACAAGAGAGAAAATTACAACCCAACTCCTTACATGCACCAGGGTGTAGAATTTACAGTATTCACTTTTAATGATGTAATGTTCAGCACATCTGGACCCAACAAATAAATATCCTGATAAGCTGGATCAGAGTAAATGATCAAATTACTGTACTCGTTTTCTCAGTAGAATGTCCACAAGAAAAAAATGTAATTATAAAAGATGGCTCATTCTTCAATACAATTTAGAAACGTGCCATTCAAAATTCACACGGAAGTGACAAAATGCAAGCCCTGCCGTTTTATGAAGCAGATCGCTACAGTCCAGAAAACATGAGGAACCATGCATTCTTGATACATCTAGGTCCTTAGCGATTAATGACCACTTGTATGTAAAAATAGAGAAACATGATAAGACAACACCAAAAGGACCATGCTGCACCCAAAGTGGCAGGAAGCCCCATCACTACCTTCCATGCCTATGAGAAGCAAGTTTGATGTCAACTGCCCCCAGTTTCGCTTGGCTTGCTGCTTGTTGATCCAATTCCAGTTAAAGCCCAGGAAATCCACCACTATTTTCCGTCCTACTGTGTCGTTCAGCGTCTGCTGCAAATAGACCCTGAAATTAAGAAAGGTTACAACTCAGCATTCAAGCTTTCTACTGCAACTATTTTATTTAATGACTGGACCACTTATGTTTATATAATGATCATAAAAGCTAATGCATAGAGCTACAGTTCTTGTCCCACTCTCCATCACAGCTGGCTTTCAACCTCCTCCAAACGGATCTTCACTGACCCTTCCCTCTGCTTACTGCCCATTGCTTTATTCACAAGATGAGCAAACTTGTTTTTGCTCTATTGCTGGATTTTCATAAATGCATTCTCCAGATATTTTATCTAAGAGTTTTCAGCATCAGCCATTTCCCATACTTAAAGTACTTAAACAAAGACCCATACAAATAATTCAAGATAATTGGCAAGGCTGAGGAGTCAGTATTGGGGGGGGGGGGACCGTGTGTATGGCGTGGTGGCTGGGACCCAGAGTAGCTATCCAAACTGCTTGAAGACATGATCATGTCCAAAAGCATTTTCAATTCACAAAATATGACCAAACGCCTTCTACTGACACATCTGCAGAAAAACCCTCATGATACTTTTGCATATTGGTCTGCTTAGATCCTCACTTCATACAATGTTCCTTGACCAGGAATGTTTGTGCTGTTTATGTATTGAACTTTGATTCTTGACTTCTAGAACTGCAAAGCTCTTCAAAATAATCCACAGCACTTTCCCCCCCAGCTGTTAACTCTCTTAATGTTTTTAATTAAAAGCAACAAAAAAACAATTGTTCAGCTTCTCACATTGAATGGTTTTAAAGCACAGCGGACTGAAAATGCAACATTAATGGTCTCTTACCCATCAACGTGTGGTACAGTTTTAGCAGAAGTGCTCCGCTGTGGCAGGAGAGGGCCATGCTAGTGGAACATTTCCCTGCCACCTCCGGTAATTCAAGGGAATAAAATGAAGGAATACCAAGAATAATTTTCAGTTCCACTCACTGGTAAATTACCTTTCATCTCCTCCAGCCTTTTCCAGCTCATGCATCTTGTCCACAAACTCTTGAAATTTCATTTCCACGCGTCTCGACTTGGGAGCGAAGTTCTCAAAGTTTGACATTTTCTTTTCGTCGTAGTACAGGAACTTGTGGGTTTGCGCGATATACACAGAAAAATCTCCCCCTCCAATGTTCTCCTGCAGGTAGTTTAAGTCCCATTTGAGTGCCGGATAGACAAGGTTGGTGTCTGTTAGCACAACTGGTTCCTGTGAGAGAACATTTTTTGTTTAAATTCAAAAAAGCAAAAGGGAAACCAACAAGAAATTAAATATACTAGCCACTGTAAAGTAATCAGTAATTTTAGAGTCATAAACGTCTTTGCTTCACTCCAATTAACAAGGACCTCTTTCTCATTTTAGAATAAGGTGAATCTATAGATTTTCACGAATGCAGAAACGTTGTACCAGATTTATGAAAGTACTAATCAATGACTAAAGAAAACTACAGGAAAGCTCCCTAAACATGAGAAACAAAACAGCTTACCAAACAATACTGAAAAGGCCGTCACTTTTGTTTCTTGCTTACGGTTTGTCAAACTCGTTGCCACTTAAGAAAAATCCAAATTCACATTTTGAAATGGATCCAAAAACTAGCACAATATTTTGGGCATAAAATAACGTTTTGCTTTAATTTTCCTATTTCTTACATTTGGGAACAGCCTCCTAACTCCTTACTAGATCTTGACTGGGGAGCAGAAGAAAAGGGGTACAAGGTGGGGGGGGGGGGGGTCAATGGCTACTGCTCAGCCTCCTACAGGGTCCCCGGAGGACCCACACACACGACGCAGGACGAGACTGTTCCGCCCGAGTTCAATTAGAGCCTCACAGGTGAGCTGGGAGAGCAGTGTATGGAAGACCGGCGCATGACTCACGCTCCCCACATTCAGCTGCTAGGGCGCTGCAGCCTCACGTCATCAAAAGCCCTTCCACACCTATGGATGCTGCCATCTGTGTGTCACCGCGTACATCGCCCAAAGTGGTGCCTGAACAGGGCGCGGAGCAGCAGATCTCGCCAGTCTGACTTTCTTTGCTCCGGTTTACAAATTGCAATTGCATATCTTCAGAGCAAGCTAAAAATCAACAAGCGTCCAGGGCTGCTTTTACCTGCAGCATCCCTGACAGGCATCTTTTTATAGGAAGAAGCTGCCCGGCCATGTTGTTGAAGCCCATACCCTGGTTTCTTTCAGGAAACGGCTGGATGAGATCTAACTACTAACTGCCGTGAGGCTAGATGAGCTGAATGGCCTACTCTCAACAGTGTGTGTGAGGGGAAACTCAGGGAAGGCCAGGGACAGTGAAACTCCTACGTGTTTCTCAACCCTCAGCAGCAAGCATCTTCACTCCTCTGTGAATGGAAAGTGACATTTGTAAAGCTGCCTTTGAGGATTTCTAAAAAAAATCCCCTTTCCCGGGATAAACGTTAATGACATTAGTTTCCTCCTCACCAAACAAAACGTGTCACACATTACTACACAACACGTCTTCTGGGATCAAAGATCTTAAGACAAACAAGTGAGGGCTGTAGAAAAAAAAACGTTTTTCAAAGAGTGGGATTTTATTTTATTATTCAGTCCTACTTTATAGTACTGTAGGAATAAGTCATTTAGGGATGGAGAGAAATAAAACAGACATTTCAAATCAAAATTCTTCCTAAAAGCAGTCTGAGACCAGATTTTTTTACAGAATAAAATTCTCTTTCAGCCCGTATTGAAGAACCCCACTGCCAGCTCATTCAACAGTAATACCCCTTCAGATTCCCAAAGACACTTTTCAGTCTGTATTCAAACATCGTCGTTTACATTCATGAAAAAGAAACCCCGAATTAGCAATACGGTAACAGAACCTCTGGGATACGATTTAATGCTTGCGTTTTTGTTTCCAGATTTGAGAATCAGGCGAACCATTTTGATAGGCTGCTTTGTTTAAGAAGCCGCGTCCTTTAGAAAATAACAGCCCTTTACGTTTAGAACAACTCCCGCGCACCTGTTGTGACCTAAACTAGCAACTGGAGAAGGCTGGCCCCGCGCGCACCATGAATAAGTAACCATTCTGGCACGCGGCGGGGATGATGCTTTCTCGAGCACTGTGCTACGTGACAGAAGGAGCGTACTCAATCTGAGCACGTGGGGCACCTCCGAGTACAGCCTGCTGCGCACTCGAAACTATCAGCTCCAACCGCAGACCTGCAGGGTAGTTGCGAGACTGAGTAGGACGCAGGAAAAAAAAATATGAACATAATCTTCGCGTGCAGAAAATGTAACGCGCAGGCTTGCATGAAAAAAAATCACGGCTTGCCAAATAACGCCTTTCCAACGAAGCCTGTTATCGGTTAAAGTGTAGCAGTTCATTCAGGCTCCTCCAGATCATAAGGACCAGGCAACTCGCCAAGATGGCGAAATAGTTTTTTTTTCGACACAGCCCAGCTTTAAAACTGATTCCGACGGTGTAACGCAATATTAACGTGTCACGCTGTTGTACCCAAAAGGAAAAAAAAAAATCTTGTGTTGAAATCCTAATAAGACATTATAATGAGATACACAATTTCTCTTATGAACATTTATACATTTCTCAAAGTGTTAAAAACGCCTCTCGTCGACAACTAACATCTTATTTGAGAATGCAGTTAATCACCGAAAACCTCACTAAGGCCATTATAGTAGAATCCAATTACCCTTAAGGCAGAAATTACACACTTGCCTCTCCAGCCATAATTTACCTATGTGTAACAGCGCACACACAGGTATGCACTTCTTAAATTGCAAAGACGAGGTAAAGACGTCTTGTGTATGTGAGGTCATGTGTATGCAAAGCCCAGGCACAGCAAACTCCATTTTGAACGGACTATAGCAGCCGCAATAAACAAACAGGAACTTTGCTAGCACTGCAAACACAGCAGTCAATAAAAACACAAACACTCCAACATTCACTTGTGGATGTCAGGTCTGCTCCCACCACAACAGCTCAAAAAATGGAATTCAATTTAAAAAAAGAAGCCCTGCCAGAAAAGGATGTGTACAAAAACTGGGATATCAGTGCAGGTACTAGCATAGCAGGGCAACATACACAAAGGCTACAGAACCAGGAACCAGAAGCCCTTCTTTGGGTCTTAGCAATTTTAAATCACGCTGAGAAGATGCTGGTGCAGAATGGTTTGCCTGTTTTCTGCGATGCCCAGGACAACTCACTGAAGCCATTACAGCGCATCCCGATCCCAGGCATTTTGCAGATGAGGCTATACACAGAAGCCATCGTCCCAGTGGAAGTCCCGGAGTGTCAAAAGGTGGGAGAGTCCCCAGCTGTCCTTTTTACAGCAGCTCCTCCTAACTTGCAAACATAAAACTCCATAGAACCAGCCCCCCACATTTTAAGGCACTTTACAGCTTTCCCACAGGTTAATTCAAAATGAAAGACCCAATAATGGAGCCACAAGGCTGTGCAGAAGCACCATCGCATTTTCTTTTAGGAATTAGAGGAGTGAGACTAAGAAGTTAACAATGCAACAGAGGAAGAAGACATTTAGTAAATATCATTTTTTTCACCTACATCTTCTACTAATGTTATGAGAGATGGCACATTTGTCCAAATCTAATATGAAGAGAATCACATTTGAGTATGTAGGTAAAAGGTGACCACTTACACAATATTGTGCCTATAGCCCCTACAGTGCCTCTAATTTCTTAGAAACACTGGCACCAAAAAGACATTGAGATTTTGAGAATATTATTGTGATTATGAGATTACCATTAGATTCTTATGGTGTACTGCATTTACAGTATCATAGTTACTACAGTTGTATGAAGAAGACCAAGGTTTCTACCAGTTACCTTCCAATTATCATTATTAAATACAGCACAAACGCTATTTTGTTTTTCATCTACGTATTGTAAAATATTCTGATCCAGTTTCAGGTTTCTCTTCTGCACTTCTACACTGTTTTATCTAGAGTGTGTTCCCTGAAGCTGATAGAGGATCAATTAAAAAGTATTTAGAAGTGAGCTCCAAAACCTGTCTATTCTGATGAATGTCTCCTGCACTAATGGTGACTGATGTGTCTGTCTCAGAAAACACAAGCTCGTTTTCTCTCTCCAGTCTTTTCTCATATATTTAAATTGGGATTTCCTTGGCATACAAGGAAAATATATTTTTCTATTTGACACAAAATACAATTGAAGTAACTTCAGCTGACTCAATCAATATGTACTTTTCCCCCAGGACAAAACGGTCAACAAAAACTCCTGAGAGTTTCTTCTATATTATGTGCTTAGTCTCCAAGTAACACTGTGAGAATTGTCATATGTAAGATCTCCAAGATTTTAAACATTAAACACTCTTCAAGATCGTAAATAATGGGTTATACATTGTTATGACTTAAATGCATTAATGGCTTTAAATTATTTTTCTAATCTTTTATAACAAATGCCATATAACACTTCAAAATAAATGCTTGTTAATAGTTGTATTGTCTTAAGGAGCTCTAAAACACTTAAGAGTACCATTTGTAGAACGACACCCCACGTTTAACAGTCAGTCGTATCGCATTTTCTAAAAAAACAGTTCTTAATTTTGGATATAGACTGTCTTCGTCAGGCAAGGACGTCAGTGTCGAATTAACACTCAGCTGGAACACAGCAGGCACGAAAACCGCCGCACGCTTGGTGAAGCAGGAAACAACATTCTACATTAAAGACAATAGCAGGCAAAAATGAAACCACAACAAAGTCTCCTTACCTCGTTGTCTATTAGAATCTCAGCCCTGGGGTCTGTGTGGGACAGCCTGGGTATGGGCTGGGTTGGGAAGGGGTACTTGCGGAGCTGAGACTCACTCCAGCCCGAAGTCTGGATCCCGGAGAATCCGGTACCATTCTCGGTACCCGCAGGATCTGCTTCAGCCACGGCAGTTGCTGCTGCCATTTCTGAGCTCCGGAGATTAAGTTTTTTTTTCACTCTGACACCCGTTCTTTCCGTAGAAAATACAACAAAACCAGATGATATCGGACTCTGTTACTTAATGCGTAGTCATTTCAAACCGCACGACAATAACTGCTACATGCAGAAGGTGTTTCCACCGCCGCAGCGCCAGGCAGGGAGACTGTAAACACACACACTGGCTGCCAAAGAATTTGAAACCTGTAAGATAGGCCGCTCTGCGAGGGGCGCGCCAGCTGGACAGCGCCGCCTACCGGCGGGAGGGAAAACATACACTGATCCTGCTTCCCCGCATTGTGATAGTTGTTGTCATTTCTAGTTTGGAATATAGTACGTTTCTTTTTTAAAAAAATAAAATCGTCTAGGGCACAGAAATTGTGATCGAATGGAAATACCACTTCTTCGATATTTTTATTGACTGTAGGATTACCTCAAGTGTTTTGAGTAATAGCACCATCTGAGGAGTGGTGCCAGTATGGTGCCAGGAGAACAACCTCTCTCTGAACATCAGTAAGACTAAGGAGATGATTGTGGACTGTAGGAAACATCAGGGTGGAGACCACACACCTATTCACATCAATGGGACTGCAGTGGAGAGGGTCAGCAGCTTTAAGTTCCTGGGAGTTAACATCTCAGAGGATTTAACCTGGACCCACCACACCAACATCGTGGTCAAGACAGCACGGCAGCACCTATTCTTTCTCCGCAGGCTAAAGAAGTTCGGCATGCCATCGCATATCCAGGCCAACTTCTACAGGTGCACTATTGAGAGCATCCTGACTGGTTGCATCACTGCCTGGTATGGGAGCTGCTCCGCACGGGATTGCAAAGTGCTGCAGAGGATGGAGAAGTCAGCACAGCTCATCACCGGTTGTGAGCTACCAAACATCCAGGATATCTACTCAGCTAGATGTCTGAAGAAGGCCAGGTCCATTCTCAAGGACCCCAGTCATCCCAGTCACAAACTGTTTTCCCTCCTACCGTCCGGTAAACGGTACCAAAGCATTCGGTCCAAGTCCAACAGACTACGGAACAGCTTCTACCTCCAGGCAATAAGACTGCTAAATAGCCAACCTGCAGCTCCTTTAGCAAATCACCTGTAATGGCTACATGGACACACAGTTTTCACTGTATTCAGCATAACTGCACTACTTGTATATATTGCACACACCATGGACACATAGCAGCTCTACTCACATTGAGTTTTATTCAATTTCAAAAATGTAACCTCAATTTTGTGATTTTTGTGTTTTTGTGAATTTTTGTGATTTTTGTGATTCTTGTGAGCTCACAGAAAAAGACATTTCATTGCCAGCAACTACTGCTGCACGCCGTATTGTTGTGCACTAGATAAATAAACTTTGATTTGATTTGATCTATTGTTATCTTGAGTTGGTATCTGGAGATCATACTGTACATTTAATAAACTGTCATCATCTGTCATTTGTCTGCATTGTAAGTGCAGTTATATATTAAGCATCATCCTTTCACTCAAATTAATAACTCTGGCCACAAGAATAATAATATTCTTTATTACGCAGATTTGATTATCAGGAGAGCAGAAATACTGTAACAATAACACACACAGTAGTACATTTACAGTTGACTGAAGTTTAGTCAAGCAGTACTTCTCTACAGTGTTAACATTTGCAAACACACATTTTAATTAAATATAATTCCAGATAGGCAGGGGAATTGCTGATAAACAATATCTCCCAATAAAAGTCAACCTGCTATGAACTCTCTCCCCAGTGATCTTCAGTACTGGGTTTTTTTAAATCTTCCGTCCCTCTCAGGTTCCGTAGCCTCAGAGCTCGCGCATGCGTAATCGGTGTTTCCGAGCTGATCAGGCAACATGGCGGCGCAGGGTGTCCGCTGGGTCCGCACCCTGTCCAAGGGGAAATGGACGGGCGTGAGTGCGCTTGTGTCCGGGGCCAGGGCAGGTGGGCTTTCCGCTTACATATCCTGCATCTGAATAACTCCTGGAATGGGGGTGTTGTTTGGACGCTCAGAAATATACAAAAGGGCATTGCTTGGGTAGAAAGGAAGAAAACATCTAACCTTGGGAAATAATTGAATCATCGAAAATAGCTCAGTTTGGTATAGATGCACTAATCTTCAGATTTTCGGTGGTCACTTTTGTGTGAGTTTGCGGGAGGTTTAAGGTCACGAACAGAAATGTGTTCTATCTTACATCTTTAATGTCGCGTTTCTGATGACGACGTGTTCCAACCTTTCCAAGTTCATCGCTTCGCTCTGTTTACATTGGCGATGCTTTACCTTTTTTTTTTTTAGAAAGGGAAAGTATTTCCTTCTAAGTCTCAAAAATAAAAGTGTTGTAAATGCAAGTTTTGGCTGTTGAGAATAATTTGGGTACACCTTCAAATATAAGTAGTATTGAACTGTTAGGGTTTAATAGTATTTCATCTTTTCAATCTAGTGGTAAATGTACCTTATAAAAAATACTGACATTTGTCTGGGTAGACATGATGATACGGGGTGAGACCTGCATGAGTGTTAAGGACGTTTTCTTGAACTATACCGATGTTCTCGTATATTTCCATTCCAACATAAAACCCCAGATTTTTAGAAGACGTTATGAAGTTAGCAATTGAGGGAAACCCTTGACTTTCCATTCTGTGTTGAAACCTTTCTGCTGTTTACCGTTTGACAGCCTCTGGTGTATCTAAGGATATGCTGCCTGGACCGTACCCCAAAACCCCTGAGGAGAGGGCCGCTGCGGCCAAGAAGTACAACATGCGGGTGGAGGATTACAAGCCGTACCCCGATGATGGCATGGGGTACTGTGGTCCCTCTTTATCCACTAAATGGGGAAATGCTACTTTGCCCAAGTCAGAGGTGGTGGTCGATGACCATTCACCTGCATTTATTATCAACTAAGCTTGACCGTTACCATAACCAGCTTTCCTAAAAACTAAAGTAATCATGGAGCTAACTTTCTGTAAGCAACTCGAGTTCTAAATATCATAGGCTGGCATTAATTAACCTGCGGTATTTTGACAAAGCAGTATGACATAACTTAGCTGTTCCGCAACCTTGGAGCCTGAGATGGCACTGTGTGATTGTAACTACAGTAAAAAAAAGTGCTGTAGTTTTTTCAAGTTATTTTTTCCACACAGTTTCAAACGTTAATTTTTGTGGTTCAGTTTTATGACATTAAAAAGACCAAAACTGGATACCCACCTCAAGGTGTGAAGATGTTTGCTTTCTATAGGGTAACTTTGTTAAATGCAGAACAGTTGAAACAGAGTGCATGCAGGTTTCTCCATTCTTAGGAGCATGTTCAGGAAAATACTCTGTAAGCTCATAGAAATGTTGCTGGAGAGCAAAGGACCATTATTGCAAATCATTTTTCTGAGTGTGGCTTGATTTGTTTAGTTGCAGGCCCTCATTCCGATGTAATGGTGTTTGTTTTGCCTTCTGTGTAGGTTTGGCGATTATCCCAAGCTTCCCGACAGATCTCAGCACGAGAGAGATCCCTATTACACCTGGGACAACCCTGACTTTAGGAGGAACTGGGGAGAGCCGGTAAGGAGTGTGTGTCACTCAGCCTCCAGCTGGTGAGAACTCCCAGAGGGGTGTTTAAAACCTGATGTGTTCTGGCGAAAGGAAGATTTTAGGAACACTTAAAAACTTAATTGTCCATGGCAATATTGAGAAAAGTTTTTCTCTTCTTGAAGTCGTCATGATAGTTTTATCTTGTTGCTATTTTTTGTAAAATTTTGTGTGTACCTGTGGTTTAGGTTTGTGTTAGCAGCATAAAACCTTGTGCCAGATTGTTCACTCTTATTATGATTTAACGAGTTACCCAAAGGATACAGTGAATGGTTTGCATTTTCAGTGTTTATTTTACATTGAAATACCTTGTGAATTTCAAGTCCTTGCCTCTTCACTCTATCTCTGTGTAGTAAGCAGTGTACTCCTTGCCCTCTGAAATCTAGCATTTTTTGTTATTAATCATGATTATTGTAAACATTATTAACAATCTGTTTTGTTGAAAATAATGTTACCTTTTAAAAACTGTTGAAAACAAATGGGCAATTAAATATCCAGCATATCCCTAAACCGCAGGACTGAAATGTGAGATAAATGGACTCTGGGATTAGTGATGACCTCACCATCGCCTCTAAATTCTGCTTGAGAGATTCAGGTGAAACACTCAGTCCCTGTGACAATAAGCGAAAAGCAGCTCGGGTCTTGATTGCTGTTTTAATGTTCTTAACTGGGGGAAAAAAAAAAATCATGACATCTTGTTAAGATTTCAAGGAATGTAATGAAACAAAACTATAAGGACCATAAATTTGCAGCACACACAGCTCCCTTTTTACTGTTCATTGCTCTCTTTTTAGTTTTGACCAAGAAGTAAATGCCTTAAGTGTAAAACTATATTTAGTTTAGGTAAAAATATTCCATGTGAAAGCAGATTTACTTATAATGCAGTCTTTTTTATTTTCGTGATGATCTGTTTCTTTGAGGCCACTAAGGGTGTGTGTGCTTCCTTACCAGATGCACTGGGATTTTGACATGTTCACCCGGAACCGAGTGGATACATCCCCCTTCCCGGTCCCCTGGCATACAATGTGTAAACACCTCTTAGGATTTGTTGGCTTCATGCTCTTCATGTTCTGGGTTGGAGAGAAATTTCCCTGTTACCAACCTGTGGTAAGTTCGCTCTGGAGGAGCTAAAAAAATGAGATGATCAAAACTAATTTTCTTTAGGATTTACTAGGGTTCATATACAGGAGTTATATATAGGAGGTTGGCTTTATGATCTTTTAATGAAATCTTATGGGAATGTCCTACACTCAGAAGATGAAGGAGTTGAATCTTGGAGTTTAGTCTTGAACAGAGAAGACTGCAGGGGGACTTTATATACAAGTATTCAAAATCCTCAAAGGCATTGACAAAATCAACTCAGTGGACATCTTCAGAAATCTTCAGAAGTGAAAGACGAACCGCAGGACACAGGCAGGAACTATGTGAGAATGCATTTAAAACAGAGAACACAGGGTTATTCTTCACCTAAAGGGTTGTGGGAGTGTGGAACAAGCCACGATGTTGAAGCCGAAATCCTTTCTTTCTAGAAATGGCTGAAAAAGATCCTTGGATTCATCATTTATACTTTTGATTCTGTTGGGCTGACTTTGTCGATGCCTTTGAGGGAGAGGCACTGTCCACAACTATTATAAAAAGATGAGTCAGTGTAGGGCTTTCCTTGAAGCTGGGGAATGTATCTACTTGTCCTGCTGTGGACTGATAGTGGCCAGAAGTGCTTACAGTATTCTAGATAAAGTCTTGCCACTGCATGATTCGGTTTAAAATAACACCCCTTTAACAATTTAAATTCTACACAAGAAGGTGTATACCTTGTTTACAAATTGTCGTCATATGTTTAGTAATTCAGCTGTTTTCTGCTTTTTCAGGCTCCCAAGCAGTATCCTTACAATAACCTCTATCTGGAAAGGGGTGGGGACCCCAGCAAGGAGCCAGAAGAAGTGAAACATTATGAAATCTAGTGTTTAAACTGAGTGTTTCCGTTGTATAGAATCTTATTATGGCTGTTATTCTAATAAACTTTACAGTATGAACAATGTTATGGTTATGTTTGCTTTAACTGTATACATTTAGCTCGGGCTTGTGTGTGGAGTTTGCAGGTTAGTTTCATGTTCTCCTGGGTTTTTTCAATGGCTCCGGTTTCTTTCCGCCTTCAGCGACATACTGGAGAGGTTAATAGGTGTCTCTGAATTGTCCCTGAGCGTGTGCACATGCCCTGTAATCAACTGGCATTCCTTCCAGCAGGTAGTCCTGCCTTGTGCCCTGCTCTTCTGGGGATACAGTGGGCTCCTGGTTTCTGGGACAATGACCGGAAATAAGGAGCTTTCTAAAGATGGATGGACCAAGAAGCTGAAATTACGCCTCCTCGATGTTCTCCTAGTGTGTTCTAATACTGTATATCATGTAAATAAATACAAAAACATGATGAAGCTGTCTTCCAAAACCCCATTCAATTGAAAGCACAATTATATGTGCCTGCATCAGTCCTGTTAAGTTCAATTCCTGTGTGGTTCACTCTACAGTAGGTATGACACAGTCGCACAGCACAGGTATTTGTTAGAGTAAAATTTTGGTTCAGCTGTAAAATGGGTTATTTTGTAATTGCTCGAGTGCACCAAAACCTTAACTCCCAGAAAGAAAAAAGGAAGAGCTGGATGTGCACTGAACACAAATCCCTGTCCTGGCTTTATAAGAATGTCTTTGTCAGTATCTGCCAGGAAAGTAAACTTTGAGTACAGTACCTGTGTCACTTGTATGTACTGAAGCTTCTGCACATATGTAGTTATAGGAGTTTGAGTAGGGAGCTGCGTCAGCATGCATAAGCTGCAAAGGAACAAGTAACAGCATTCTGTGCTGAAAAGAAAAAGGAGTGATGCAACGTTTCATTTGTAGAGTCTTCTCCAGGTGTCCTGAAGAAGAAGACACCTGAAGAAGGCTCCACAACCAAAACACCATGTCTCTTATCTTTTCTTTTCAGCATGGAATAAACTTTACCTGTCTCTTTATATGTAGCTATGCTATATGTAACCATAAAAGGTGTTTGCCATTTTTAGAAGAATGGACATTTTTTGTTGTTGCACCACAGTACAAGAAATACATAACTATTTCTATAATTATACTGTATATAATATAAATATAAGTTCCAGCATCATTGGAGTGATTGTTTTCTCTGAACATTTACCTACCCACTTGTATCTGTTAGCACCACACAATAAGAATAATATAATAAAAAACTATAATAGTAAAGGTAACTTGTAAGCACCAACTGTAGTGATGAGTTCTTTGTAAACAATCTTTTATTTTTACTATTGAACAGAGAAGACTGCAAGAGGACCTGATTCCCCTGATAACAATCTTGGAAAAATACTCAAAACCATTGACAAAGTTAACCCAGTGGGCCTATTCAGAATAAAGAGCTGAAACACGAACTGAAGGAAACGAGTAGAAACGACAGGTATATGCATTTACAACCTTTTTATCCAAAGTGGAATTAGAGTAGAGAACAAGCTGCCCAACCTGTTATCAAAGCCTGTACCCCAGGTTACTTTCAAGAAAAGGCTAGATAAAATCCTTGGAACAATTATATACTAACTACTATACGCGCTAGATGGGGCAAAAGACTTCTCGTGAATCTCTTCGCTTCGGGCGATTTTCAGTTGGGTTTTTTTTTGTCAAGCAGTTTTGTCCCTCTCGGCCTCCGTAGCGTGAGGCTTCCGAGGGAAAAAAACTACACATCCCGATGCAGATGCAGGGAGTGTTCGGCGGACAAGGCACCTTTCGGGCTTGAAATAGACAGGAACAGCGATAGAAGACGCATTGATATCAACTGTGAGTATACTCTAATTGCCTGAAACCTTGACACCCTTGTTGGCTTTAGAATGGACTGTATTAGAGGGTAGATGTGCCCAGTAATTAATGGAACTGTCTGTAGTCTGTGTAGCCGAAAGGGAATGGCAGGCCCACGTTACCCTTTGCAACATTGCACAGATTTTGAAAGAAATATACATTTTAGATCCGCAAATGTTAACATAAGTTTGATCGCATTTTTGCTCGCGTCATTTGTTAAGAAATAGAGAACAAAACTGTATTTTTTATCTTATCTGTGTGGGCCATTTTTGTATTAATTGTATCTGTCATGCAGTTATTATTTCATACTGAAACGTTTATTAATAACAGATTTATGAGAATGATGCAGGTCTACGATAAGTGCAATTAATTAGCCTCTAATATTCATTAAATTGAAAACCACACTGAAAACAGTTTTACTAGATGCCATTACCGTTATACTGTACATCAGCGTGAGAAGTCCGTATTTCCAGCTCCTGTCATTCTGTATGATCTGTACATAACTATAAATTATTTTCAAATGATAAATTACAGTCATAGAAATACGGGACATGTTTGCTCATACTCCACTTAGCGCGTGAGAGTGAGAGATGGTTAACTGCACCCTGCTATTGTTGCTGTTGTCATTAAGTTTATTATTGTCTTTTGTACGCATTGAAGACAGATTTTTTTTGTGCGAAGTGACGCCTTTCTGGCATCTGGAGGAACAATGAAGCTGAAAGAAATCCAGAGGACCGCGCAGCAGGCGTGGAGTCCGGCCTCTCTTCACCCGGCCTACCTGGCCACAGGTACGACCCCTCCCCACACTCACTGGGAATCCGAGTCGCTGCTTGTCTAACAGCTGGGCCGCTATCAGAGTAGCGCGGTTTACAGCTGCAGTGCCGGGACAAGATCTGGACTGGCACTTCCACTGATTAGCAAGAAACCCTGTGTGTATTTTTTTAAGCACCTTTAATTCTTCTGAAGTCATACTTAAACACCCCCTGTCTGAAATATTTATTTTATAATATCAGTCCACTTGGCATGCAGATTGTCAGCTCTTTCAACAGATGGTTACTGCAGGGGGTCAGCCCTCCCAAAACACTTTCTGGTGTAACTGCTCACGTCTGCTTGTGGCCGTGCTCTTACAGGCACCTCGGCACAGCAGCTGGACGCGTCTTTCAGTACCAGCGCAGCCCTGGAGATTTTTGAAATGGACTTTGCAGATCCTTCACAGGACATGAAACTCCGAGGCACTCTTCCTACCTCCAACAGGTAAACAAGAAGCCTCCGTCCTCCCAAGCCTTGTTGTTTTTGTTTGAGTGCTGCTTAAGGTGGCACGGGTGGCAGTATTGTACGTGAAGCCTGGCTTCTCCAGCAGGTCTTGTCTTGTAATACTGTTGTGCCAGAGCAGACCCGGTTAACTTAATGGGGATTCACCTCTGAAAGCCAGACTCAAATCAAATTAAAATCAATCAAAGTTTATTTATCAAATGCACAACAATACTGCGTGCAGCAGTAGTTGCTGGCAATGAAATGTCTTTTCTGCGAGCTCACAAGAATCCCAAAAATCACAAAATTAAGGTTACGAAAATAAGGTTATATCATAATAGATGTAATAGAAATTGAATAAAACTCAATGTGAGTAGAGCTGTTATGTGTCCATGGTGTGTGCAATATATACATGTAGTGCAGTTATGCTGAATACAGTGAAAACTGTGTGTCCATGTAGCCATTACAGGTGATTTGCTAAAGGAGCTGCAGGTTGGCCATTTAGCAGTCTTATTGCCTGGAGGTAGAAGCTGTTCCGTAGTCTGTTGGACTTGGACCGAATGCTTCGGTACCGTATACCGGACGGTAGGAGGGAAAACAGTTTGTGACTGGGATGACTGGGGTCCTTGAGAATGGACCTGGCCTTCTTAAGACTCTCAGCTTGACAGCGGAGAAGGGCGCAGACATTTATCATAGTTCCCACAGTGTATTGCATCAGGGTGAAGAGAGCCGTTTGCGCACATGGTCTTCCTCCCCTCCCAGGTTCCACAGCCTGATCTGGGTGAATTTCGGCATGGGCGTGGACGGATCCTCCGGGAGGCTCGTGGGAGGAGGCGAAAATGGAGTCGTCACAGTTTACAGTCCGGAGGAGATACTGGCGTCGGGAAAAGAGGCAATTATAGGACAGTGTGAGAAGCACACCGGCCCTGTCCGGGCTCTTGACTTCAACCCTTTTCAGGTAGGTTTCCCGTAGTCCTGAACAGAATGGTAGTTTATCTGGATGAGCTTGCCGGGAGGAGCTAAACTGATTCACAAGGGAGAGTGCATTGAGTTGTGCTGATTTTAGGTGAGGAGTGTGTCCCTCAGAGATGAGAGACCCAGGCTGACCAATCCCACCCCCACCCTCTGCGGTGCTCAGCCAACTGTGCGCCACAGTTTGGGGAATCCAGTCTCAGTCAGCTAGTGACTGTAATGACCCAGGCTTGAATACTCCTGTGATCATAGAGCTTTTACCTGTGCTTGGACATATGACACTTTTACTGGTTAAGTGACTCAGGAGGTCCTCTTGTCATTTCCTTTTAATGCATTAATAATAATTGGTGCTCTTATCTGCTTTCTCTCTCTTTGTAAAAATGATTTATGTTTATTCTTGCTGGTATTGTTTCTTGTTATATTCCTTTGAAGATGTTCTAAGTTTGAGTACTTGCATTCTGTTTCAGAGCAACCTTTTGGCTTCAGGAGCAAATGATTCAGAGATATACATCTGGGACTTGAATAACTTTAGCAATCCAATGACACCAGGGACAAAGTCACAGGTAATTTACTTTCAGAGTTGTGCATCTGCTTCTGTGCATTCATTTTTCTTTTTTTAATTGCTGTTTTTTTCTCAGACAACATTCAGGAACATAAAATTACCTGTTCAGTGTGTCCAAAATCCAAACCATATCTTTGTTAGGATCAGTTTTCATTGAGCAATGTTAATCTTTTTTACATTAAATATGCATGTATATAATGACCTGTGGATAGAGTAGTGCTGAAATGTGTGGTATATTTCTACTGGTTTGTTTTCAGTTGTGTTTTTGCTTACTTCAAGTTCATGACAATATTACATATAAATATATCATATATAGTACATAGCTTATATAATCTTATAAAGTATTTGACAGACTTTGTCATTATCTTAAAAAACACTTTCAGAACAAAAATGTAATAAAACTGATGCACAGGTGTATTTCGTGAGTAAGGTGAAAAAAGAACACCTTTGCAATTTTAAACTGAGGGCTTTTCAAGAACCATGTGGTTAATTTAGATGAGTACATTCATTGACCTGTGTAAAGTGATATAGTTCAATCCATATGGGAATACAGATATTAAGACACACTCTGAAATGTAAATTGCTTAGGAGCCAAATTTAGGAGTGGCAGCCCTAATTTGTTCTTCTATATGTTGCTGATACCCAGCAGTTATTATTAGGGCTATCTGTGGCATTCAAACCTTTTGTTTTAAAATGGTCTTTGTGTTTTTTTACTTTATAGCTGTGTGAGGTAAGAATAGCAGCACTCCTCCGTGAACTGAAAGGGTCTCTGTCCATGTGTGTTTCCTGCACGGTGCATCACAGCTGTGTGGTCTCGGGGGGGGGGGATAGTGACATTTTTTTTTTGGCTCTTCCACTCTTCTTTCACTGAATAAACGAGATGTGTTGCGGCCACAAAGGTTTTACTGTCTGTTGTAAAATAGTTAAGTAGTTAGTTCTGCAGTTTCTAGAACGTACGAGAGTGGTTCCCAGCCCTGGTCCCGAAGAAACACTGTGTATTCTGGTTTTTGCGCCAGCTGAGTTCTTAATCAAAGGCTCATTGGCTGCAGTTTCCCATCTGGGGCATGTTTTCATTATAGCCAGTAGCCATATCATTCTGCCACATCAACCCACTGAAGCTCAGCAGGTGTGAGCCTGGCCAGTACCTGGATGGGAGACCTCCTGGAAAAGCTTAAGGCTGCAGCTGGAAGAGGTGTTAGTGGGGCCAGTAGGGGGCGCTCACCCCATAGTCTGTGTAGGTCCTAATGCCCCAGTATAGTGTTGGGGACACTATACTGTAAACAAGCACTGTCCTTCAGTAAGATGTAAAACAAAGGGCCAGACACACTACACAAAGTTATGTGCGTTGAAGATGTTAGAAACAGCACCCTTGAAATGGGCTGTTGTTGACACCTTTCGGACTGAAAGAAGAAACAAGTTAAAGTAAAAGTCTAGACAAGCAAGGCGATCAAGTGAGTCATTAATTAGCACTGGAGATATAGAGCTCAGCTGGAATGAAAACCAGCAGATACAATGTTCCTCCAGGACCAGGACCCTCTTTCATACAACATAGCAGATACTGTAAACACCACCAGCAGTATCATAGTTACTATATGAATTGCTGCTTGCAGATGGTTGTGAATCTATTCACAAGTACCATCCTGTGTTTTGTATTTTGGACTGTAGATTTAATGTTTTTTGGTTCTACTTGTAAAACGTTCTTGCTGTTTTTTTAATTTGGTATGCAATGAGGCTGCTTTTGCTAGTCTGGCTGTTCTAACTGGACATGCTGTAGTTAAGATTTGCTCTAGAAATTCTTAAAGGGTTCATAATGAAAATCGTGTAGTATTAGATTTTTTTCTTACTTCCTAAATAGTTTGATATGAATATTTCCAAAAGCTGTATTCTGGAGGATAATTTTTTAACAATTTAAAAATGTGTAGCTCTTTTGTGCTTCGAATCTTATTGCACAGCCTTTCTCAAAATCTTTTTGATCAATGCCCAATAAGGAAAATAAGCGACAACAGTGGAGTGACCAGTATGTACACAAAACCAGATGGTGGAGTTTCTTGCTTGCTTTCTTTAATGTTTAATGTTTAACTGGAAGGACGGCTGATACATTGTATCACGGTTATCTGCCATGATGTGGTTTGATTCTTTGAGGAAGCAGAAATGACAGGAGCATATTTACATTTTATTTTTTAACATTGACATTTAACATTTTTTTGCCAACGTAATAAGTAAAGTGCTTGTTCTAAGTCTGTTTGAGATAGTTTGTTTTTCAAATTAGTCTTTAAGGACGTTTAGAAATACAGAGTCTAAAACTACATAACATAAAAGTGGATTCTTTCCTATTTCCCATAGTGTTGCTTGGCGTCACTATGGTAACTGAGATATTGTAAGGCTGGGGTCTCACTCCCTGGGTCACGGGAGCCCTAATTCAATTAGTCCTGTAGGTCACCTGTTTCTGAAGCTTGGGCACAATTGTACATTATGAATCAATTCAGCATGTACTTGATTCAAATAGGAGAACTCGGGTCCTGAGGGTTCTGTGGTTTTGGTTCATAATGATCTCCAAAGCGCCTAATTTAGCAGATGGCCTCCTTAATCAATTCAAAATGTTTCCAATCCCTTATCAGTTGTTACTGTAATGGCTGCCTATAAAACCAGCTAGACTGGGGCACTGCAGGTTCAGAGTTGGAAACCCTCAGCTTTACAGTTTCCCCTGTCTCACCTCCATGTCGTTTGATTTGCAGCCACATGAAGACATTAGTGTCGTTGCCTGGAATAGGCAGGTCCAGCACATCCTGGCTTCAGCGCACCCCAGTGGTAAGGCTGTTGTTTGGGACCTGAGAAAAAACGAGCCAATCATTAAAATCAGTGACCACAGCAACAGGGTGAGTGTGCATGTATGAAGGCATTTCCCAATAAGGCAACAATGTCCAGGGCTGTTTTTGATTGGTCTCACCACCTCTGCTATTCATGTTAACACACAGTCTGGACTTGAGAACCGATCCCATGCATTGTCACATTGTAATAAAGAAACGGCTAGGAAATTTGTCCAAGTTTGTCTCGGAGGTCGTATTTCTGGGTGACTTGATTGACGAACTGCGTCCACGGTATTTCTGATCCTGCTCTGCCTCTCCTTGTGACATGACCACGTCTTTGATTTCGGACTGCAGATGCATTGCTCCGGGATGCTGTGGCACCCTGAGGTGGCCACTCAGCTGGTGCTGGCGTCCGAAGACGACCGCTTGCCCGTCATCCAGATGTGGGATCTGCGGTTCGCTACGTCCCCTCTGAAGGTTCTGGAGAACCACACGAGGTCGGTGCTTTTTTATGCCCGTTCATGACCGGAAATATAATTACCGTAGACCGATCGATACTTTTGAACTGAAGGGTAGATCTCGTCATTTGCACAAGTCCGAAGCTGTTGCAGCACTCAAAAGGACTCGCGTGGGTGTGTGGATTTTCTTGGCTGCTGTCTGTCATTGCTTGTTGTTTAGTTTTGTAACAGTCCATTTGAAGATAACAGTGGCCACGTACTGTACTTGTAGTCAGTAACACCTTTTCAAGATATGTAAAGGATTGGTCAAGTGCTTTGTTTAAATAGCCATGCAGTTCTTCTCATTTAGAAGGGCCATGTGTAGCTGCCGGTGTGAAAGTGTCTGAATGCGGCTTCCTTCCAGGGGAATTCTGTCTGTGTCCTGGAGTCAGGCAGATCCAGAGCTCCTCCTTAGCAGTGCTAAAGACAACAGGATCCTGTGCTGGAATCCAACCACAGGAGAGGTAAGTCAGACACAGTCAGTCCTCACAGCTCACACAGACAGATCCATGGAGCAGCTGACGCAGTCCAGCTGCTTTGCTAACTGTTTATCTGCGATTTCTTTCCCAGGTGATCTATGAGCTGCCTACCAGTAGCCAGTGGTGCTTTGATGTGCAGTGGTGTCCCAGGAATCCTGCTCTTCTCTCTGCTGCTTCCTTTGATGGGCGGATCTGTGTTTACTCAGTCATGGGAGGCAGCCTGGAGGCTCAGCAGCAGATGTGTGCTGATAAGGTTGTAAGATGACATGCACTGGTTTCAGTCCCAAACAAGTACTGCAGATTCTGTGAATGCGCTGTCTAAATTTATTTTATCTGGAAAATATTACGGCATTCTGATTTTGCTGCGCTTTAAATGTTTAGAATTCTATTTCTCTACTGAGTGAATTGTACTGGATTTCTTCTTAGAAGGTTAGAAATTCTGGGAATCTGAAAAACTTTCCTGCTTTAATTCTGATAACTTGTTCTGCCATGACCTCTGCTGGCATTTGTTACAGATTTACTTTTCTGTGAGTGATTTTTGTAGTTTTTATAATCATGCTCAAAGTGAAAATGCGCTAAATTGACAGGAGAATGTACAAAATGTCTTGTGTCTGAAAGTCCCAGCAAAGCAAGACTTGACTCAGTAGGCTTGACTGATAGATTGAGTTGAGATAGAAACTTTCAGGTGACATTGAATTTAACACTTACACTCTGTTGAAAATTATATTGCTTAAAAATTTGATTTACAAATTTTATATGTGAAAAAATACAGCTTCTCCAGCTTAATGACAACAATTTCCTGCTTAAGGCCATGATTTCCAGCTTTCTTTTCAGAACCAAAGTGACCTCCCAATGCACATACAATTCATGCAGTAACAAAGCTGCAAACAGAAAGGGAACTCTGTCAAACAAGAGCTGTAGGACATTACGTAGAAACCGCACGCGTATCCCTGTTGATTAATATTTATTTCCATGCAGTCTTCTCATGGGTAACATATTAACAAGGGAGTAAGTAGTTCCAGCTTACAGTTTGATCAAAATAAAAATAATAAACAGCCTATACCCATATTTTCTCAGTGTTTATTATTAGTTTATTTGTCTGATGCTTTTATCCAAAGCGGTGTAGTTTGCACCCATGCCTGTAGCTGGGTGTTTGACTGGAGCAATCTGACTGAAGTACTTTGCTCAAGGGTATGACAGCAGTACCTCACTTGTGATTTGAACCCACAATCTTTTTCACCTCCAAGTCCAGATCCCTAACTTCCCCTCCGCTCCCACTGCTGGCTTTTCTGATTGATTTATTTTTTGCTTTGTGGCAAACTCTCTCAAGTAAAAGATATTTCCTCTCTGTGCGAACTGTGTGGTGCACAGATCTCCTCTTCCTTCAGTGCCCTGGACTCTTTTGGAACGGGACAGGCCCTCCCCCCACTACAGGTCCCTCAGAAGGTGGCCCAGACCACAATGATCCCACCCCTGAAGAAGCCCCCCAAGTGGATCCGCAGACACGTGGGCGCCTCCTTCGCTGTGAGTAAGCCAAAGCCTTCATCAGACATGCCATGTTCAGAGCCTCTCATGTAAGTAAAATGGGCCTAGTTTGCCTTTATTCAAATAAACTTCACTAGGCATATCCGTATAAGGGGCTCTTAAATGCTTTGTTTTTTTATGTGTGAAGCATTTTGCATTAATTAAATTATTTGCAAAGCAAATTTGAAGATAAATACTCCGTATCTAAACTAACGGCTTATCGCTTACACTTATATAGCGCTTTTCTGGACACTCCACTCAAAGCGCTTTACAGGTAATGGGGACTCCCCTCCACCACCACCACCAATGCGCAGCCCCACCTGGATGGAGAGCTGGCAGCCATAGTGCGCCAGAACGCTCACCACACATCAGCTATCAGAGGGGAGGAGAACAGAGTGATAAAGCCGATTCATAGATGGGGATTATTAGGAGGCCATGATTAGTAAAGAGTAATGGGAAATTTGGCCAGGACGCTGGGGTAACACCCCTACTTTTTTTGAGAAACACCCTGGGATTTTTAATGACCACACAGAGTTAGGACCTCAGTTTAACGTCTCATCTGAAGGACGGCGCCTTTTTACAGTATAGTGTCCCTGTCACTTTACTGGGGCATTAGGACTCACACAAACCTTGGGGTGAGCGCCCCCTACTGGCCCTACTAACACCTCTTCCAGCAGCAGCCCTTTTTTCCAGGAGGTCTCCTATCCAGGTGCTGACCAAGCTCTCACCTGCTTAGTGTGAGCTGCAGGTTGATATGGCTGCTGGCTGGGGAGGGGGCCTGATTTTTGATTCCCTCAGGGTCGTCAGCGCTGTGTGAGAATACGTGGACAGTTCCAGTATTGTATGTAGTAGAAGGCAGCGTCACTGCCCACTCTCACAGGCGCGTGTTCTTGTTTCTTTGCAGTTTGGAGGAAAGTTAATCACCTTCGAGAATCCTAAGTCCCCTCAGCCACAGGGGCCACACCCCCTCCCCAGGAAGGTTTTTGTCAGCCAGGTCACCACAGAAACAGAATTCCTGCAGCGCTCCAGCGAACTGCAGGCCGCGCTGCAGTCTGGCAGCTACTCCAGCTACTGCCAAGCCAAAATCCACAGCTCTCCGACAGACTCCGAACAGAACATGTGGAGCTTCCTCAAGGTACAGACCCTGCTGGCAGCCCTTAAGAAAACATAAGAACAGTTGCAAACGAGAGGTGGCCCTTCGTCCTACTTTGCTTGTTTGGTAGTTACTGAAGCCATCGGTAACTGACTGATCCAAGTATCTCATCCAGCCGTTTCTGGGAAGTAGCCACATTATTGACTTCATCAACATACAGTAGGTGTGTAGAGTATCCAAGACACCCACAGCCCATTTGGATAAAGAAGTTTCTCTTGTTCTCTGTTTGAAATGCGTTTTTCACTCATGTCCTCTGGTTTCACTGTTTCAAATGTTTCAGTGTTCTCTCAGAAGAAATCCACAGGGCTGATATGGTCAACACCTCGTATCAAGTCCCCTCATAGTGTTCTCTGTTCAGGACTAAAAAGGTCCAGCTCCTTCAGCCCGTCAGTCTTGATTCTAGAACATTCTCTTAAGCCCTGCTTTTACAACTGGCGTACATTTTCAGTGCAATGTCTTTGTTTGATTCCTTTGGCGTAATGCGTTGTTGGCATTGCACCAACTTTTCACATAATAAAAGTTGATAAAAACCAATGGTTAGGACTTGATCAAAATATTGATTCATGGGGGAGTTTATAGTTCAGTGTCATTTTTTACAGTAGGTTAGGTCTACTGTTAGGTCATATCTCTTTATGACTGTGAGTTTCTAAAAGCCTGAGCAAGTGGAAAGCACAGAAAGAGATAAAGAGATAGTGTTTACCAATGCACAAGATAATCTCTTTAAAAGGATATACAGCTTTTATTTAAAGGAGTTTCTGTTTTCCAGAGATCAGAGCTACACACTAAGATCAGTAAGAACACAACACTAGTAGTACCGCATATGACCACTAGAGCTCGCTGTCATCCCATTTAAAGAATTTGTCAACGCCAGTTTGATTTGCCTTTGTAGCCACAGTGCAGTCTTTGCTGACTTGTCATTTACTGTGTTCAAGGATTTCGACTTCAGTAATGAAGTGGGCTGTAACCCCCTGTGGCCTTTCTGGGCTTGAAAGTATGAACTGTTTCTGGGCTTCAGAGGGGAGGAAGGGAGGGTTGTCAGTGAGCAGTGACAAGACAAGAATCAAAGTGGACACTGGCTAGAGCTCGTCTTCCAGAGAGCCAGATATGAATAGTGGCCTCCGTTATATGAGGACTTCTTTTTCTTTTACACAAAATCGAGCTTTCGGGCTTTAAAGTTGGCTGTGGTTTGAAAATGTGGATTAACGCGAGATGCTGTATTTATATTCTTGCTTTCTTCCCTTCTAGGTGAACTTTGAAGAGGATGCTCGCGTCAAGTTTTTAAGACTTTTGGGTTTCAGTAAAGAAGAACTTGAAAAAAAGGTAAAGGCAGATATTTGTACAATTTCAGTGTTATGCATTCAAACCTAAGGACCATAGTGTTATGTTAGTTCACATTTTTAGCTGTTGTAGGGTTTCTCAGGCAGGTCTGATTCTCCGGAGGCTTGTGCTGATGAGGTCTTTTTCCTGTTGCAGATTTCTTCAGGTTTAGGAAGAAACTTCCGCCCTAATGGACTCGGCATTGATGCCAACGATTTGGCAGAGAAGATGCAGCACCTGTCTGCTCAGGTCAGCCAAAAAATCAGTCGTTAAAATTCATGTAGTGCCTGAAACTGAGAAATAACTTGTACTTCCATAAGACTTTTACAATAATCTCAGATAAAAATCTCATTTTTTATTTCAATGTGTATTTAACGCACACTCTACATTTCCCATGTAGAGTATGGTAATTCAGGGTACTTTATTCCCTGTACGTAAGCTACATTTGTATGTATACAATATTTTGCTGACATTTTGAGCTGCATTCTTCCATTGTCCAAGCACAGAGGTCAGATGAGTCCAGTGCTACAGGAGACACCCCCTCCTCCCCCTCCTCCTCTTCGCCATCGGACTTCTTCAGCCACCTACCCAAGGAAAAGCCCAAATTCCAGATCCCCGTCACTGCCGGTAACCAATTCCACAGAGATATAGGAAGACACACTTCTCAATGTCAAAGGTGCTCCTTATCCTCCATGAAATCTTACTGGAGTGCAGTTTATTTTTGCAAAATAAACAGTACACCACAGCTCAACAAGCTCAAAACCCTAGGAAATATCAGGCAATTTAAAACATTCTGGAGTAACATGAGTGCTGGGAGTTGTTATTTTTTTCCTATTGTTGGTCCCTTCTCAGAAAACCACTCTGGTGGATCAAGCTGGAGATTTCTGCATTGTGATTGCAGTAAAGAAAGGAGGACAGAGCAGCCAGTAGCTTGCCTTTCCCTCACTTTCTCAAGAGCAGCAACAGGCTTTTATTTTTGGAGACGCGCAAAACTTCCATACAAAAACATACATTCTAGTGATTGGTTCGTAACAGGTTGTTGCCATATATGGTACAAAATCAGATATTTTAGACGGTTTGCATATTTTTTACGACAGTGGTCAGCCTTGGGCAATGAGCCAAAGTCCCTCTTCCCACTTCATGGAGCTAAATCAGACACAAGATACAAAAATCACACCGTCGCCCATGAGACCCAGGTTGTCTGGAGCACAGATGCAGATCTTGCCGAGTTTGCAGATTTAATGTAGTAAAATAACATCATAACAAGCATGAATGCCGAATGCCTTCACTGCAGTAACTGCTTGTGAATGTGTATGACTTTTCAGACACTGACGGTCTGATCAGTCAGGCTCTTCTGGTGGGGAACTTCGAGAGCGCGGTGGAGCTGTGTCTCAGTGACAGCCGCTACGCTGAGGCCATCCTCCTGGCGATCAGTGGGGGAGAGGAGCTTCTGAGGAAGACCCAGCAGAGATACCTCGACAAGCAGAGAACCAGCATTTCAATGGTACGTGGAGAATTGAATATGAGTTTTTTTGTTTTTAAAAATGTGTGGATTTAGACCAAGACAAAGTCTATACCAGAGCACAGGGGCTCATTGGGCCAGAGCTCATCCTGGTTACCACAGTGAAAGTGACTCGCCCCTGAGTGGGACACTAGTTCACCACAGGAATGATCCCCCAGCACTGCAGGTGCTGACTTACAGTACACAGCTGGGTGGACAGGAGCCACAGTCCCCTTTTATGATGCTCTGTATCATATAGCTGTTTTAATTATCCTTTAAGGCGTGGTTGCCATTACAGGTGCAGTACATACTGTACACAGCTGACATGTGTTTTTAACATGGTTAGCAGTTAACCAGTTCCATTAAAATAAAATAATGATTAGCAGTTTAACATGGTTAGCAGTTTTCAAAGATTTATGGTATTACAGGAATTGTTTACAACCAAGTTTTGAAAGCTGAAATAATACATATTGCGATTGTTTTTAAACTAGCCCTCATGGTAAATTCATGGTCAGTGTTTTTTTTTGCATTTACAAAATAAACCTGGAAATGTCCATTTATTTGGTTCCTCAGCTCATATCTTCCATAGTCACCCGGAACTGGACTAACATTGTGCAGTTGTGTGATCTGGACAACTGGAAAGAAGCATTAGCTGCCCTTCTGACCTACGCCCAGCCCGAGGACTTCTCCAAACTGTGTGGTAAGAGAGTCACAACAACAAACACAATACTGGCCGCCCTGTGGCGTCAGAATAATTGACTTTGAGGGTTGTACACTTGAACGCTAAAGGTAGCTTTACAACTCGAAAGTAGTTCTGACCAGTTGACAACATCGCTATTCGGTGTGAGAGGCTGTTGTCCCCTCTTTTAAAACATTCCCGTTCCAAGTTCGAGGGGTCCTACGACTGTGAAGATTATTTACACGTGACCACAGCAGAGTATTCATTGTAAGACATAAGATTCTCCCCACACAGGATGGTGATGCGTGCATAGCGAGAGTGTTTTGCTGTTGTCTGAAACAAAGGGTCTGGCAGAACTCCTTGTTACCAAAGCCCTGAATGTGAACTGAAGAGGTCCAGCCACAGGCGTAATTGACTGAAATTCTCCCCTCCCTCAGATACTCTCGGGGCCCGTCTGGAGTGTGAGGGCGAGGAGAGGTATTTCTTACAGGCCTGCTTGTGTTACATCTGCTCTGGAAACGTCGAGAAGCTGGTGGAGTGTTGGGTGCATAGAAACGACTGCTCCTCTCCTCTGGCATTGGAGGTCTGTGCCCTGCTGACTTGTGCAAGGAGGGGTGTTCTGTTGTTCTGGTGTCCAGCATGGGGCACGCTGCTCTGAGCAGCTCTAAATCTGTGTGTTTATATGATTTTACTATTAAAAAATCAGTTTAGCTGTGTTTGGAAACGCATAACCTCACATTAGCTTTTGTTTGGAGTGTGTTTTCCAGGGGTGATCGCGAAGTATTAGTTCGCGGTTCACTGTTTTCATCAGCCCTTGTCACTGTCGGTTTAGATTCTTCAATTCGTGCTGGTTATTAAGGCCGAATGAGTCCTCGTGTAAAATAGTTTAACAATTAAAGGGTAAATTTGCCTAGAACAAAGTCAGGCCTTTTTCATTGATTCTTAATCGTTATGTTTATTTTATTATTAGGCAGAAGTAAATGCAGACATAGGTGACAAAAGGAAAGCCCTGCAGGTAAAAGAGGTCTTTGTCGTGTCGCAGGACCTTGTGGAGAAGGTGATGATACTGCGCAGGTCCATTGAGAAGCTGCGCGGTGGGGAGGTGGAGGTCCAGAGCCCCCTCCTGGCGGAGAAGCTCACCCAGTATGCCAGCCTGCTGGCTGCACAGGGCAGCCTGGTCGCGGCAATGAGCTATCTGCCACTGGGCTCTGACCAGGTGGGTAAGGCGCTTTAAAATTTCAGGACCTCCTCTGGGCCTTCATGATCGCCGTGTGCGAGAACGTTCAGGGATCTTCTTGCTTCCCGTGACAGAATGTATAATCAGGGAATGAAGAGAGAATATATAGTGGAAGAGAGAATGTATAATCATGAGAGAATGTGTGATCGGGGAATTTTTAGAGAACCTATAGCGCAAGAGAGAATTTATCATTGTCAGCGGATGTGTGATCAGGGAATGCAGAGAGAATCTATAGCGAAAGAGTGAACGTACAGTATAATCATCAGAATGAGTAATCAGGGAGTACATAGAGAATATGTAGCGAAAGAGATAATGTATAATTATGAGAGGATGTCTAATTAGGGAATGTATAGAGAATATTTAGAGAAAGAGAGAATGTACAATCGTCAAAGAATGTGCAATCTGGGCCTCTTTTTCTAGCCATAGAATGAGAATGTACAATCAGTGCCACTAATCAGTGGCCACTTTTTCTAGTCATATCGGTTCTGTTTTGAAGCTTTAGAAAGCGTGGAACGGTGTGACTCAAGGTAGTTAAAGGCGAGAGGTGTTAACCCGAGTCTGCCCCCTCCTGCTGCAGCCCTTGATCATGAAGCTGTGGGACCGGCTGTTTCACGCCCAGGGAGAGGCTGTCGTGGGCCAGCAGCCTCCTCCCTTCCCTTACACCCGGGTCCACGTGGGAGGGCTAGCCCCTGCTCCTGCCCCAGCTCCAGCACAGCCTCTGGGCCAGAAAGTGCACCAACCGGTAAGGCATGAGTGCAGCCAGGACACAACCAGATAAACTTATCTGCTCATGATGGACTCTCTGCATTTGTGGTGCAGCCTAGCCAGACTCACAGAAGACTTCAAAATGTTGAAGAGGGCTTGATTTCCTTGTCCTGTGAAACCTAGTTTACAAGCCAGATTTATAAATGTTAAAACTCCTTCATCAGGTGAGGTTTCTTCATGGTGTCTTGGCTTGTTTGCATTGCATAATGTGTTAAGTGGCACTTTTTCTTCGTAGTGTGCCTTTAAGGCCAGAGGCATTTTTGGTGTGGGCTGTGGAAAAGAGACATTGAGAGAGTTCTGACGGGCTGTTGCTACTCGTTACAGGGGATATACCAGCCTGGTTTTGCAGCTCCGATGGTACCTCCAGGGCAGCCCCCAGTGCCCACAGCTTTCCCTCCTCAGCCGGCCGAGTCCATGCCCTCCCATTCCTACTCTGCCCATGTGCCCCTGACGAGCCTGCCCCGAGGTGGCCCACGAGCGCCGTACCCTCATCACCCTGCCACCGCCTCAGGTAGACCAGGGCCTTTTCTTCAGATTCTGAAAGACCGTCTTATTCCCAGTCTGCGACAGGGAGATGCTGTTGTTCTTTATATTTGTGCCCATCCTACAGTAACATGGTTCACACCTGAGATCCTTCCATTATGTTGAAAATGACCATTGCAGTAAATGGTCCAGAGATCTTTTTTGTCTTTAGAGACAAAGGTGGAGGTGAGCTCTGAGTTGGCCTAGGACTGCAGCAGTCTAAGCATTCCCAGTGTTTGATTTCAGTCTGGCTCTGCAGTTTACAAGGTGTTGGCTTTTTTTTGGAGAAAAAGAGAACGAAGCTGGCACAGACGCCTTCATCGCTTAGAGGTCTGCCATCGAAAAATCTCAGTGACGTGTTGTGAAAAACATGATATTGACTAGAGGGGCACAGTCAAACCATGCCCTCACAAGATAAAGCTCTTATAAACACAGTGAAGTCTGAAAAAAAATACCCTGCAGGTTTAACATGGTAAACTTTCAACTGGGTGACCACCAGACACTCCTTTCTGTCTTTCAGGTTTCCCCCCTCATCAGCCTTTCGGCCAGCCAGCAGTGCCTCTCGGTGGCGGCTATCCCTCCAAGCCCACCATGCCAGCCTCCAGCCTGGCCGGACCCTCCCTGCCTCCTTCCTCTGCCCCCGGAGCCCTACCAGCGCCACCCAGCCCTGCCGGCCCGCCGCCCAGCCTCATGTCCGCGGCAGGCCGCCCCTCGGCTTCTGTGCCACCCTCATCCCAGGCAGGGGGGCCTCCTCACATGTACCCTGGTGGTCATCACCCCCAGGCCTCCGTGGCACCGCTGCAGCCTTCCGGCCCCTACGGCCCCGCCGTCCAGGGATACTCGCAGGGCGGCCCCGGAGCCCCAGCCTCCCAGTCCTTTTCTGCTGCTCCTCTTCCTCCTCCACCCACAGGTACGGAGCGGGAAGTCCGCTGCCAGTGGTGCAGGCTGCCATTCTTTAAATGGGCGCAAGGTGAAACTACCTGGAAGTGCCTTTAAAACCAAGTACCTGAGGCACTCCCTTACACAAAGGGTGGTGGGAGTGTGGAACAAGTTATCGTGCCATGTTGTTGAAGCTGATACCCTGGCTTCTTTCAAGAAATGGCTGAATGAGATCCAATTAATTGCTAACTACACCAAACAGGCGAGATGGGCTGAATGGCCTCTTCTGGTCTGTAACCTAATCTGGCATGAAACCATTAAACAGATGTGACAGCTGTATGTACATACATGTCCACAGCTGAAACAGGGTCTTAGCTGTGTGATTGCTCTTCAGTGTAGAAGCATTATACTTTTCCACAAGTGTATTTAGCGGTTGTACTTTGTATTATGGGGGGGGGGGACATTTCATGCCAGTGAAGTAAAGAAACGTTGCAAATATCTTAGAATTTGGCCGGGGGGTTCTGAGCCCCTCTCCTGCTGACAGTGCCTTCTCCAGGGGCAGACCTGGCCCTGTAGCCAGACGGCCAGGCTGAGCAGCTGCAGGCTTGGGTGGCGATGGCTGTGAAGCAGTGGCCCCTGCCACTGCCACATCTGTCTGTCCCCACACAGGCACACAGGCCCTGCTGTCTCCTTTCCTGGTCTGCACCGGCCTGGTGCTGATTCAGCGTGAATATTAACAGGCTCTGAAAAAAGGGTGGGGATGATGATGGGGAACATCTTAATTTTAGAAAGAAATGTGATATACAGCATGCGATCTTTTCTAACTCCACATATTATCTAGGCGATCGGGCCGTGAGCTTTGTTCTGTGAGATGCTCATCGGCGTGCTGTTGTACAGACCTCCCTGTTGTCTGATTTCCAGGATACTTCCCATGGCTGCAGTTCCATTGTGATGATGAAGGTGAAGGGAAAAGGGCTGTGCTGTAGGCCGTGTCACGTCACTGTGTGGTTTTGTGCAGTGCGTTGCGTTTTGTGCAACATTGTCATTGGTCTCTTCCAGGAAATTAACTCTGTTTTCCTCTTCAAAGCTTCAGATTGTTTGCATTGCAGAATTTACCTTTTCCTTTTATTTAAAAGTTGTAGTAATGACCTATATTTCTGGAATACCACTGACCTTTTGCATTGGTTTTGCTAGCAAGAAATGTCTTCACATTTTTGGTGAATCAGGTGATTTTTAAACACTTTATACTGAAGCCTGTCATAACCAACGTTTACTATATATAAATGATGCATTTCCCTTAACAAATATAAATATATTACATTAGACCATTTTCTGTTTGTGACATAAACTACATCTTGATACAAAACGTTGACCTATCCTGGCTAATAGGTCTTCTCTGAAAGTGTGCAGACACGTATGTAATATTTAGTAGCAAGTCTTTAAAACTGAGTGAAAGTATAAATGCAAGGGTAGCATGTAAAGTGATTTGTTACAATTTTCTGTTTTTCAAGACATACAGGTTAATTCTGACTTAAAGAGCAATCCTGTGACCCATAACACAATCTGCTGCACTGACAATGTGGAGACATTTCTGGTTGAACATTAAACTTCTTTGTGTTGTTTTTTTAACTAACACTATACATGTATATACCTTAATTCTTTGCAGGGTTTGATTTGTTATTGTGAATTTCATAACTGGATTCAGACATTTTTTCATTTCAAATTCTGAACAATTGTAATTTCAGAAGTAAATCTTTCGGTGACTTTGGCATATTTTCTTTGTAAATTAAAGCTTTTGAATTCTCAGGTTGTTTTAAATCGTTAACCTGCCTTTTTTTCCCAGACTGATCATTTATACTTTTTAGCTACTATCCTCCTAAATTACTTAAAATCCTTTTCATAAACCCTGCATTCATGCTAGTTCCAAATTCTAGTTCTGTTAGACGTGTGGAGATCTTTCTAACTGATTTCACAAGAATTCACAGTTTCGAACGGTCATGACACAAGCAGCTGGCTTTCTGAGACGGAAGATTCAAAAGGACGAATTACTGCAAGGCAGATTTAGCTGTGACTTGAGGTGTAGTGATGGAACAATGTAGAAAAGGCTATAATGCATTCAAGGTTTTATATATGCTGTAGCTTTATTATAGTGGTTAAATAGTGATTTTGAGATGCCAGCAAATTCTCCTTCAAATAGTTCAAATAGTCCTTTGTTACATAGTTGTACGTGTGGCAGCAAAGTGTTCTTTGATGTTAAATGCATAATAATTGCAAGAATATTCAGTCTGTGTTAAGCTAATTTGTTTGAAGATTTTTTGTGCTCGTAAAAGGATGTTTTTTTTCCTTGCATTTCACCTAAAAACAACTATAGTCACTTGAATTTCTCATGTTTGCTCCTGAGATTTGGATGAAGCCGTGATTGACTCAACAGCCCTACAGTGAATTGCACGTATAACAATTTAGAATTTTAATCAAAAGTAGAGGTGATCGGCTTGCATCCTTGCCTTATTTAAGGTTTCATTTTGAAGCCTTAATGTAATTATCAGATCTGTTGTAACTACGCAATAATTAATTGGCTGCAATTTGTTTTTGATCTTTGCTCAGACAAGAGAGAAATAACCCCTGTACACGTGTACATCTGGAACACAAGCAGCAAAATGGTTAACAGCTCGTGCTCTTATATAGTTGAGTTTCCGTTTGTGTCATTCAGCTGAGTTTGTGGTTGTGACCGAAAACCCTGCTTCTGGGAATGAAGGTAGTAAACACCCAGACAGAACTGAGAAGTACAGGGAGACGTGTCCTGGTGTGTCCCAGGAGGAGCTGGTGGCAACAGTGAGGGTTTGAGGGTCAAGCTGGCAGACTTGAATGCATGACTTGGATGTGCACTCTCAGCACAGCGCTCACACTCAAGTGCAGTCTTGGCCTGGCTTGGGCTACCCTTGCTTTTTGCACTTGCAAGTGTCTATGCTGACAGATGGCAAGGAAACACGTCTGTGTGCTTGTCTGACTGTGCTTGTCCATGTTTACTCCTTCTCCAGGCCCTCAGGACGGCTGGAATGATCCCCCGACAGTGCGAGGAGGGCCCAGGAAAAAGAAGGTATTCCCTCCACTCTTAAATCAGTCCTGCTGTCTCAATGGACACTGCTTAGCTCTTGCAATAACAGTCTGCTATTATGAAGCCACATAATATAATACAGCTTTCAACTAAGATCTGTTAGGTTCATTTTTTTTCCCATTTTTTTTAGTAATCTGTGTGCAGTGTAGTAAAGAGACCCAGAAGCGTTTCACCTTTGTAGCGTAATGAGATTAGACACAGGTGGTTAAGATCTCAGAGCTGTTTAAAAACTCTGTATTCGTTTGTTGAGTCGTTTTCATTTTAAACTCACTTTGACAAAAGTATTTGAAAATGCACATCCAGGTCCAACCTGAAAAAATTGCGTACAAAGCCTCTCTATTTTTCTTCGTTTTGTTTTTTTATGATACCTAATGGGGTTACATGGAGGTCACACACTTTAAGTTCTCTGTAAAAGCAAGGGAATATCCTACTAGTGTTTTCAGATGGAGAATTTCTAAATGAAGTATCAAAGGTGGAAAATACTGGCTGGGGGAACGCTCTCATGTTTTTTTCACATCTTGCATGCCTTTATGAAGTACTTTTAACTATTTGTTTGCTGTCGTCCTCATTTTTTTAAAATAGTAAATAATGGCCAATACATTAGAACTTAAATCTCATTTTACCCAGCAGCTCTGCTGTCCTGGTGACTTTCTCATCCCTACTGACCCTGGCCCCCTCTTGATGTTGTGTACAGGAGGCCTAAGCCCCAAATCCTATTAGTCAGGGATTCTTGGAAGCATTAGTTGTAATTTTCACATGTTCTAGCACTTGTATCATCACTTGTCATTTACACTTACAATCATCTTTGTCATAAGACCAAAGCGATGGATTTATTTGGTTAAATCTGGTCAGTCCACTTGGGTAATATATTCATGGGGGTATCCTTACTCACAGATATTTATTGCTGTTATCCTCTTTTAAGCAGATTAACATGACTGAATTAAGAATGAAACAATGCAGATTTGCCGGTCGTAGTAACATAAGGCAACATTAAGAGGTACAATTTTTCAGATTTCTAAAGTACCTTCTAATGATACAGAAGTAAGATATCTAGATATTCTGGACAATAATTGGAAAAAATTACAAACAGACTGGAAACAGTAGTAGTTTGGTACATTCCCTGTGTAGGAGAGGAGATGATTAAGCCCCATGATGGCATTCTGAACTTGGCGACGCTGGTCTCTTCTGTAAGCCCTTGTAGGCAAGGCCTTAATTCTTAGGTGCCTCTGACTTGTTCTCTTGTACAAATTGCACATGGCAAGGGCAGGCTTCATTTCCTGACCCTTAGTTTGTCCAGACAGTCAAAGAAGGAAGTGCAGCTTAGAGGTCAGAGGTCAAGATAGTTTGAGGAACTGGTGTTTTTAAGTCTTAGCTCACCTACGTTGTTTTTGTATGTCTTCTCCCCCTCCGTTTACCAAATTCCCTTTCAGCTGAGTGTGACACTGCGTAACATCACAAATGCAAAGAGAAGGTTTAGTTTGTTAAGGAGTTAATAGTAAAAGTACTGTTTTTATCAAATGTGTGAATCCTCCTCTTCAAAATTGTTGTATCCAACTTTTTCCCCACTGTTAAAGGTTCCAGAGTAACCTCAAACCTCTTGGGATTGTGTCGATACCAGGGTGTAGTAAATTGTGAGAGTAGTTGCCATTTGTAGCACACTGCATGTATCATCCTTGTACAAACCCAAAGATCAAAACGTGAAAACAGCTCCTCAGATTTTGAGTTAAGCTTGGTATTAGCTAAAGATCCTGCTCACTAGAGCCGGATTAGTTCATCATTAAAGTCGTTTTCTTTCATCTCTTCATCCCTAAAGGAATTGGTCTTGACCGAACGGGTTAATGGTGTCACAGCAGTACGCTTTGCAGCAGCATGTGCAGATGGGCTGAGGCCCAGAACTAATCAAAGTCTGTGTTTGCCAAATTAGCTTTTGAAAAGTCAAAGACTAAAAGGAAAAGTATGGATCGTTAAAAACAAGACTTTAAAAATATATTTTATATCTTATTTTTTGAAGGGTTCCATACTTTTCTGTCATCTATTCATGTGATTGGATTTATGATCAACTACATCAAGACCAGCTTTAATTAAAATTAAAAAAATGGTACTTTGGAGAGTATTTTTTTGGAAGTATTTGAAATTGTATTTTCGATTTTCCACGCAGACTCATTTAAAATGCCATTTTGTGCAATAGTCCTTCCTAAATGTACTCAACAGTATGCACAAGTAGATGTACTATATGTGTGCAGGAGTTCATCTACTGGAGATGCACAGTGCTGCCCAGTTTTACTTTACTGTGTGTCTAGCTGAGTCTTATTGAGCAACTTGAAAAAATGAACATAACATTTTGAAGTCAGTGTTAGACTAGTGGGAATGAAGCTGTTGCAAAGAATGCGTAATCAAAGCAGAAAACATTTCATTGTGATGATATTCTTTAATCAGCTGTGTAAACTAATACTTATCATGAATTTCCGTACAGATGTGGCTTCTTCTCAAGTTGTATCAAGAAAGTCAAAGTAACAGTGCCGGGGCCCTGTGTTTCGGTGTGGCCGTTGAGGTGCTCAAAACAAGTAGCAGGCTGAAGTCTCCCTGGAATTTGGCCTGCTTTATTTTTTTCCGTTGCCTGTGTCTCGTAGCTTCCAGAGAACTACACTCCTCCTGCTCCGATCACGGCTCCGGTAATGGGATTCCCCGTGGAGCAGCACGCCCTGCAGCCCCAGGTCTCTCCGCCTCACGAGCGCGTGCAGGCCCCTCCAGGAGCTCCGCAGGAGCCCAGCGTCCAGGTGCAGCCATAGAATTCCCCCTGTGGGAACAATGCGGATCAACAGGAGTTCCATATTCAGGAGTTCCTCATTATGAGGACACAATGGGTTGATTGTCCCAAACTTTTTTTGCTGTTGTGATTTGCACGGTTCATTTTGTTCATTTAGATATATTTTTTTTTTCCTGTTATGTGGAGGGTAACTATAAGAAGGGAATATTTTATTGTGTCCACGAACTTCACTCTTCAGTGTGTATGCCAACTGACTTTGGGGATGTTATGAGCAGAGTGCCAACTGAACAAGCCAGTTGAACAAAATTTCAAAAGCCTCCCCAGGAAGCAAGGTGGAGAGAAATGGTGTGCGTGATGCTTTTGAGCAGATTGTTTAAGAATTCAGACTTTTCGGGCAAGCATGTCTATTCATATCAGAAAAACCCCCGATAGATCATTTAAGACTGTACCACGGTCCAAAGCAGATAGAATCTTCACAAGCATTGGTTGTGATCAACCTTCAACGGTTACAACATGAAACATATCAGTTGAAATGTCAAGCCACTGAATTAACACGACACACCTGTCGGAAAGGTGTGGAGTGGAGACCCAAGGCTGATTCCTTTTTGCTGTTGCCTTCCCCTCTAGAGTCTCCATCAACTGCCTGCGGAAAAGATTGAGAAACGAGAGATCCCCCCAGAACACCTGGTGCTGAAGACCACCTTCGACAGCCTGGTCCAGCGCTGCCTGCTGGCGGCAGGAGACCCGGTATGTCCTTCACCCTGCTGCTCGGTCGGCTTCGGGGTGACCAGGCGCCCCTGCAGCCCCCCTGGCCACTTGAATGAGCACACATCCGTCTTGAGAGCAGGCGGACACTGAGCAGTGGAGCAGGTGAAGGTTCATTCCATGCTGAAATGAAAAGAAACGTTGCGTCTCTTGTCTTTTCAGTTTGGAATAAACCTTTACTTGTTCCTTTGCAGTTGTCGTAGCTACCAATTGACACTGAGCCACGTTCCAAATCCAGGAGGGTTTCGAGAAACGTAGATAATGCAAATGTAAAGAAGCTAGTGGGCAATTTTAGGTTATAAGGTGTGTTTTTTTCCAAACCCAATTTGTGTTTAAATCTCATTCTTTTTTGGTGAGCATGCCAGAACTGGCCCCCTATTAAAACAGGTTTCTTCTGAGAAAAGTATAACGTGCCATCAGTTTGGGGATTTTTTCCCCATTGAACTAAGTGGAAACGAAAGTAACCAGGGAGTACAAACAAACAGCTGGGGATGGAATAACAGAAATAATCGGGGGTGCTCATGTCGGAACAGGCAACTGATCAGAATCGAAGGCCCAAAACTCACATAATGAATGGAAATATCACATTACTTTGACTTGAAACCTTCTTCGCGTTGCAGCAAACCAAACGGAAACTTGACGATGCTTCAAAGCGCCTGGAGTACCTGTACGACAAGCTGAGAGAGCACGCCGTGAGTGGTGTCTTTTTTTTTAATCCCCCCCCCAAAGTACTTAATAATATCGCTGCCGAGTCCAATACTGAGCCCAGCTGGTACGCCACTGGTAGTCCCCCGGGAGAAGCGCTGCCCTGGAAATCCTCACTTCTCGCTCGCCTTCTCCTTCTCCAGCTCTCCCCCAGCATCCTGGCGGGGCTGCACGAGGTGGGCCGCTGCATCGAGGGCCGCAACTATCAGCAGGCCCTGGCGGTCCACACCCAGATCGTCAGCAGCAGCAACTTCAGCGAGATCTCCGCCTTCATGCCGGTCCTCAAGGTGGTGATGACCATCGCGAACAAGCTCGGCGTCTGACCGCGGAGAAGCAGGTCGAGCCAGTGCAAGCCACTGACGTCTTCACAGTAGTCCAGTGTTAGAGATACTTAAATTATCTATATTTTTGACCTGTACAAATGTGCTTTGAACAATGCCGTGCCGACTCTTCATTATATCCACTCCTGTTTTCCGCAGTGTTGTCTCACGCAAAAAAACGTGTGTGGCGTTTACCAGTTTGTGTGTTTTTTGTGGGGGGAAGGAGGGCACCCATTCTGTTCCCCGCCTTTATCCTTCCATGTCGTTTTCCAGCTACCCTTTGGGTTTTTGACTCGTGCGTTTCAGTGAAGTGCAATCAGATGTCGGTTAATGAATTTGATAAAAGAAGGAAAAGGATCAGGCAGTGTAGGATGAATCCGAACAAGACTGAGCACCACTTAATCTGCCCTTAGTCCTCCAATCCGTGGGAATGGAAGGATGGAGGGTATGGAGATGCTCATCCTAGAGGATCCATGTTAGTCTTCTTTCCCCCCAGCCGAGCCTGGGCTGTGGCAAAGAGTTCAGTTTTGTGGCAGAATAGATTTCCGAACTGAGAGGGATATTAAGGTATACAGAATTTGCTTATTGAAAATATACAAAGAATACCTACATGCACAAGACCAGTTGATTGTTATTGATTTATAGCATTAAAAAATCTTTTAAAAAACTTTTTAAAGAAAAAATAAATGTGCCATTTCCTGTCGGGAGCTTTACTGAGGTTTGCTGCTCAAATCTAAACAATCTAGATAACATTAATGGAATACAAAACGATCGTGTATGAATGTGCACAGTGGTATACCCAGATAGTAGACATCTTTTCTTAGGTGAATTGTTTGCTTACTGTTGTGGGAGGTGGCCTGGTACTCTAGAGATCACAAAAGCTTACTTACTGTATTTTTTTAACTGAGGGTTTTGACAACTAATGACCTTACTTGCAATTAAGCTTCTCCAGATATATTAAAAAAGAGCAGAAATGCAAAACCTGAAAGATTACATTCTGTATACAGGCATTCGCAGTCAAAGAACTGGGTTTCTCATAGTATGTTTAATGTACTCGGAGAGTAACTTTAGAGATGTTGCCAGTTTTGGATTCTGCAGTTTTCAGTTATCAGAACTGTTAGGTGAACCCCTTTGTTTTCATTTAGTTTTGATACGAACGTGAAAGTAAGTTGCTTCACTGAGACCTGATTAGCTGTTTATTATTGTGGGGTCTCTTATATACTTTCTGTACAGTCACATCTTTTCTCCTTGAGACACTCTGCAGCACTGAAACAGCAGTGGGCACCTTGAGATGTTGTTTGTGCATTCCTACATATAGATTATTTGAGGAAATTTAAAAGTATTGATGCATTGTGGATTTCACACCTGTTTCCAAGGCTAGGCTTTACAATGCTGAAATTCCAGTGGAAGTTAGAATGAAAATTATTTTCAGTGAGATTTGGGCCTTCTTTAAGAAAATATCAAGCACCATTTAAGAACATATTTATTTAAATGTGCCCTAGGAATTTTGTGCATCAACTGCAGTAAATATTTATGAAATTAATTTTACAGTTTAATTCTTTTCCCCATCTGAAGTGTGTGTTACAGCTTGTTACAAATGAATGTTGTAATGCATTCAACAGTTTACTTATTAATGTTAAAGGCAGCTGTTGCACAAAATCCTGACATCAGGCTTTTGTCCACCTGGTGAAGTTCCTGTATTTAACCTAAAAACCGAGGAGCTGTCGGAATGGCCCACAGTGTGACCACAAGCCCTTCCTCCTGGTCAGCTGGTTAGCTCTGGTTCCATGTAGAATTTGAGGAAAATTACAATGGTGTTGAGCATCTTTGTTTCAGGAGTTATCCCAAGCAGTTTGTCAGTGCTTGATAAAATAAGAGGTAACTTCTGTCTGTAACAGAATTGTTGTTTTTGTAACAACAGTATTGCTTTCCTACTAGAAGGAGTATTTCACTGCTTGCCCCTTTAAAATGCAGTGGAAGAGCTTTTGCTTTTTTCAGATTCTTCTGCTCTTCAGAAATCTGGCACTGAGTTAAAAAATAGATGCAGTCCAGCTATTAGGTCAATGTTAGCTGGGCAGTCACTTGTTGGAGAGTACAGTTACAGTTATTGAAGGCAAACAAGTGCCTCCATGCTCCCTCTTCTGCGCCCTTATTTGTACGACCAGATTTCCACCAATATTGTCATTCAGTGATGTAATGGAACTTTTTTTTTCAAATAAAGCATTGTCTCAGACGGCTATGTGAACGAGTCGTTTTTGCCTTGCTGCTTTTAGGTGGTATGAGGTTAAGCCTAGGTTGTTCAGGGATTGTTTTGTATTGCTGAACTGAACCCAAGCTGTTATTCTGAGGAACTGATCTCTCACTCGAACCTCTTAAGTGCTGTTCATGACACAAAAAAAAATGCTTTCATATACAAAGGAAAATATTCACTGCGGTCATCTACATTAGGGATTTTTTTCCCCAAAGGGCAGGTTTGGATGTGTTTACCGCAAAATATGGTCAATTACAAAGTGAGTGTTAATGAATTGATTATAAGGTTCGCATTTAATAGACAGGGACAAGTCCCTGGTAATGTCAACATTATGAATGTCAGCATTCACAGGGCGTAAATAAGGGCGTATTATTATTTTTTTTCCCCAGTCTGTGTGATGTACAACTAGGGGTTCTTTTCACTGTCACTAGCAGACTGTTCTTGAGCTGGTGGTGAACCACTTCTTGGAAAGAGCTCTTATCAAAACTAATAATTATAATTCAGGAGCCTATGAATCCTCTAACAAGAAACAGTATATGAAAGCATGCGTGAAGATTGTTGCATTCAAATGTCTTTGTAGTGGGGTGCTAGAGAAAATGAATATAAAAATGTTATTTTTTTATTTAATTGTTCACCTTGTATGTAATGTGTGGAAATGAGCGGGTGTGAGGTTTTTTAGTGTTGAGAAGAGCCTCAGCTGTAACGGTTCTGGTACAAATGTGATAGTGATCATTAGCACTTAAGCACGGGTTCCTTCTTCAGTTTTGAGCTCTTTTAGGTCAGGTTCTACTGAACGTTTCAGAGCAGAACCTGCAGTTTTAGCTGACGTTCCGGACTTTTGCTCCGATGTCATTTGTTCTTTTGAGCCCACCTGGAAAAAGCACCAACCCTCCCCCCCCCCCCACTGAGCCATCAAGGGTCAACTTCAAGTTTGGAGGGAAAAAAACATTCCTCACCCCGGTCGTTAAGAGCTGTTGTGAAGGGAAGTTTTGATTTTGAATGTATTTTTGTAAGTAAGATGTCAATAAGGTACTTCCTTGTCACTTCACTAGGCCTTTGCTGAAATGCACTGCCCTCAGTCAATGGAACTTTAATCTCCTTTTCAGATCACATCACATTTGAAGGGCCCGGGTTTTGTCTCGGTGTGTTGCTGTGGGGTTGGCGCTTTTGCAGGTGGGGCGGTTGTTGGCAAGTATTTGTTTATAAAACCCACTTGTTTGGGTACAATACTTGAACTAACTTCTATTCACAAAACAGTGTGAATCCGTGCAAAGTCTTTTCCCAAAGTCCTTTTGAAGGCGACGGCCCATTGAAAAAAGAGGAGAGGGGGATTAGCTTGTTCAGTGGCTGTGGGTTTCGGAGAGGCTGATTAGCTCGCCATTCATTGTTAAATCGAGCAAAGGAAGGCCCTGGAGGAGTGACAAGAGCCAGTTAGGTGGGCCAGGAATAAGAAATCCACAGGAAGCCCAAGGCAGGCAAGAAGAAGTTTTCCCAACATTTTTTTTTTTAGACGGTGGCGTGAAAAAGGAGATTAGCATACAAAATGAAGAGGCAGGAGGATTCAAGGGTAACTTGTTTAAAGTTTTCCTTCAGATCCCTTCTCTATCCCGACAAAGTTAATTAAACCAGTATTAAACAGTAAAGAAACTTCCAATCAGCAAAGCGTCAGGGCTTCTTTGAGGATTACCACGATGGGACAAAGAGAAGGAATTTGTATAGGCGAAATTGAGAAAGGCACTAAGGAAGGAAGATCATTATTAAAGCTTTTTTTTTTCTTCTTCTTGTTGCTTTGCCCCGGGGTTATCTGATACCAAAGTGACCACTACCTGAAATTTAAATTCTTTACATAAAGCCAAAAAGAAATTCTATAAATAAAAATATCCTTGGATAGGATATCAGATGGTTGTTTTATTTTCATATTAAACAGTAGTATGGTACAGTAAGGTGGATAGGTATAAAAATGTTAGTCTTTTCACCCTGATTATATAACTGCAGCTATCCTGTGCGATCACAGTTACTATTAAGGAACTGATGTGTCCATAAATACTGAAATGAGGTTTTAGATTAGTTTTGGTGAGAATGTAAGAGTTTGAAAAAAATGTTTGCACGTTCATTGTACAAATTCTGGTGCATTGACTTTTGCCAAGCAAGTTCTTCAGTAATTCATCAGATTTTATGAGTTAAGTTTTGAGTCCTTATTCTTTATTTAATATGCCTTTATTGAAGCATTTGCATAAACTACAACTGACCAATTTTAGACTCATTCCCAATGAAGTATTTTGTCGAAATGTAAATGTTCTGCTAGAAGAAATAATTGTTGATAGTAAAGATACACCCTGTTCTTGCAAACTATAGGTGAAAATATAGTCCCTGCAAACAATAGGTGAAAAGGCACATAACTCAGAATGTTCCTACAGAACACAAAACAATTTTGTTGTAACTAGAGGATTTGGACTTTAGAGAATGGAAGGAGTATTATTTCTTTATTCTTGTGCTACTATAATGTATCATCACAGATGAGCAGGGATCTGTGAGTGAAATGCACAAGGCCTCAGTATTGAGGCACCTCCACAGCTATTATGCATTTTACTCTCTCTATACTTTTCTATGTGGAATTATCCTCTTCTTGACCTTTTAATTATATTATGTACTAACTGGGTTTCCACAATATTGGCAATTGTAAATACAATCGCAATAGGTAATTGTAAATATTCTGTAAAGCTACCAACCTAAAACAACAACAAAAAAAATTTATTCTGGAATATAATTTTTGAGGATGGAACATGTTGATACCTGTGTTGCGATATGGAACACAAGTCAGGATCTTCACCTCCCCTCTAACTGGCTGATAGTGCCTGTCTGTTTGTCTCACCACACAATGCACATCCAGATTACAGTTCAATCACTTACAATTGTTTATTGAAAAACAGGCAACCTTTTAGTCTTATAGACCTCTAACTGTTACAGGTAAAGTATACGCATCTGGGAATACAACTTGCTACTAAGAAACAGACGTTTAAGAGGTAATATTCCATTATATGTGTCCCTTACAAGCAAATGAAAAAGTTCAACTACAAAAAAAAATACAAAAATAAAACAAACAAACTTCAGAATAACTGCAATAAATTAACAATGTACAAAGTGCTTAAATTTATGTACAATTAAATACTCTGATGGGAAAGAGGAGGGTGCACTGTTTGCAACTTGTCATTGTGAAATCTTGTTAAACTGCTCCTAAACCCCTTTCTACTGTAGGTGTCAGTCAGAGTGATATGCTAGCTTGCATCTGCAGACCTGCTCTCCTCTTTGTTGAAAGGTTGAAGTGTGAAAAACCAGGAAGCTTTTTGATTCTTTACAGCATATCCATGTTTGCATAACATGTCTGCCGGTTAAGAAAATGCATTATGTTCAAGTTACTGTACATCTGAATTTATAGCTGAGCAGCAGACACGTGAAAGAGTCTTGCGGTGGAAGATACATTAAGTAACATGAAGCTAAATGATGAGGTGATGTACAGTATAAGAAAGAGGCTGCGTTCTGGTAACTATTTGAGAATGTGCAGTTATAATGGAGATTCTGTATGCATATATATATATATGTGTGTGCGCTTTAAGGGAAACACAAACAGTTAAAAAACAACAGATGTTAGTGTTCACTCTAAGGTTTCCTTTCTTGGCCTCCTGCTGGCTTTCAGAATTGAGCTTGTCTACTGCTAGTTACTACTCTACACAGTGCATTCAGGTTCTTGTTAGAGTACCTGCTTCATAGACGTCTTAGCATAATTATCAGACGGTCCGATACTCCTCTACAGATTTTCTCACTACTTACAGAAAGGAAGCTGACAGACCGTAGATCGCTAAGCAAAGCAAAGCCAGTTCTGTGTAACGCATGCAAAAAATGCATTTAATATTGGCTTTACCCACTTTTGTAACTTAGTTGGTTTCCATCAGTTTCCCAGAGCAATTACATTTGCAAAAACAAAAATTTACACACGGGGCCTTTATTTCTACACCGCTGTCGTTTGCGTGACCTCCCTGAGTCCCGGACGCCACACAAACGGGGGAGTAGGGAGCCTCCTTCCCCACCTCTGCCCCACACTGCCGTCGCGCTGCCGCCCTGCTGTTGCCTTCAGCCAGAGGCCCGGGGGCACAGCGGGCAGCGCTGCCCCCCTGCAGCCCCCCGCGGGTCGTCGCCGTGGTTCCCCCCCCATGGGCCTCGCCATAGGAGCGCCGCAGCGGCCGGGGCCTAGTGCTTCTTCCCGGGCCTCGCGCCCTTCCTCCGGCCGGCGCTCTCGTTGCGACCCCTCCTCTCCCTCTTGACGCAGAAGTACTTGGTGACGGTCTTGCGGCACTGCTCGCACCGCACCGCGCAGCACCAGTGGAACTTGCAGTTGCAGCTGGACACCGTCTCGGCCTCCCGCTCCTCCACGGCCAGCCCGCACTGGCCGCACAGCCGCTTGCAGCTGCGCTTCTCCCACTTGCTCAGGCCCTTGCCCTTGCGGAGACACTCCCGGCCCTCCGTGCCCGGCAGGCCCAGCGTCCGGTTCTCCAGGCAGTAGTCGGGCGAGTCCTCCAGGTGGACCAGCTCCTTCTTGGAGATGGAGCTGAAGGTCTCGGCGATGGCCCCCCGGCTGGCGGCGCTGTTCCCCGCCCCCTTGAGGAGGTCCACTTTCAGGCCCTTGTGGTATTTCTCCTTCAGGTAGTTGCCCACCTCTCTGAACTCCGGCAGCTGCAGCCAGCAGGTCTGGGTGGTACAGCTCCCGGAGACGCCGTGACATTTGCAGGTCCTCTTCATCGTCCCTTTCACTGCCTGCAGGAGGAATGGGATGGGACGGAGGTGGGGGGGACGTCTCTGATTAACACAGCCTCAGCCACAATCACGGACAGCATAGACCCCAGTGTCGCCCATAGAAAAACACGCTATTTAACGACAGCTGAGCCCCAGAGGTGCTTTTTCTGTCACCCATCTAGAAGTGGAAATCCAGGATAAGGAATTAATAGATGTGGTGCTTGTGTTTAATGGTGAACTTGAAAGAAACTGTCCCTGGGAAGCAAAGCTTTTCAGCCTGTTATTTCATGATGGCAACACTGGTTCTTGAATTTGCACATTCTTCAGTCAGGTGGGGAATTGTTCTGTGCTTTTTTTTTAAAAAAAAAGAGAAGTGAATGAAATAAAAGAAAGCAGAGCAGAGTCAGGGTTCAGTCTGAGGTCCGTCTCACTCTTTACACTTCCTGGATATTTCTTGACTTCAGCCGAAACAAACAGCTGGTCTTTTGAAAAGGAGACGTTCTCTTTTTGTCACAGTGCTTTCTAAGGAGAAGAGTTGGGGGGGGGGGGGGTCGGGCGGAGGGGATCTGAATTTCACATTGAGAAAGATTGTTCTGCTTGTGAAAAAAGGAGAATTTATTTAGCATGGCCATTGTCAATATGTTTCTGCTATGAGAAGACTAAATAGAAGCTCTTTTGAGGAGGAAGTTAAAAAGGGTTTCTTTGGTACATTTTCTCCTCCAATGATGCCCCAGGTGCCATGGGAATCATACAGGACTGGAGGGGAGAGCACTGGCAGTAAAAACAAAGAGCACTTAAGTACCATGGCAGTGATCACCATGGCTTTCTTAAGTGTCACAAAGACCAATATAAAATGTAAGATCCTTATTGCAAGAGTGAAAATAAACACTTATTTAAACCCCAGATAATAAAGAAGCTTTCTAATGTATGGCTCCCTGGGTCTCCTAATTAAGACTTGCACCACTGGGCCCAAGAATCTTGAGTTGAAATCTTGTCATAAAAGACATTCAATACTAGTAATAGGCCCTTCTGGTACAGCGCACACAGTGTTGTGGGTAAGAGTGGCACCTTACTAATAAGAGTCTGAATAGGATTCTTGGGTGGTACATAGTGTTTGTTGAGGGAAGAAAACAATAAAAGGAACTTTCTCTTCAATGATGTGTAGGTGGCCTTGTGAATTTTTATCTCTTATTTTTAAATCTTAATGACAGTGCATCAGAATGCGCACAGTTCAGTTCCTTGGAACTTTTGAAGGGCTTCTCTGTGCAATGGGGAATTGCTGTAGCACATACCCAGAAGACCTGCCTATCTGCGGTCTCCCCCCATGCTGTTGGACAACCACCTCTTTTGCGGCCAAGAAACTGGAATCTACCTTGCGCCCGGCTTCATTGTTGTGCAAGTTCATGGCAGCCCTGGCGTCTTGTCCTGTTTCCAGGGCATCGACAAACTGCTTCGAGATAGCCTCCCCAAAGCCAACGTTGTCACTGCATCCCCCCCACAGCCATCCCTGGCCCCCTGCAGAGGACAGGAAAAAACACACCTTCTTTCCAGGAACAGGCCCGATCACCGGGTCAAACGACAGCACTGGTACTGTTACAAGTTTTAAAACACTTGGTGTTTCTGAATTGCCCGTACAGACGTTCATCATGTTTCATGTATGGTAAATGTACAGTTTTCCTATGGTTTTACTATGCCTGTGCTTTGCACTTACCTGGTCGTTGTTCCCCATGATGTACATAATAGTATGTCCTAACCTTCCATGGATGATTTTGCCATGTCACTGTGCTTTTTACTACGCTGATCTGTGCTGTACAGCTGCAACCTTTTATGTGTGGCCTTTACATCGCTATCTCTTATTCATTCCATCTATACTTATTCTCATTTCACTTGAAAAGCACGTGTCAGCATCTGTCTTCCCCAAGTAGTCAGCTCTCAGGACTTGCCTACACTACAGATTTCAGCGAACACATCCTTTGAGTAGTTTACAAGGATATCGGTTGTCAAGATGTCAAGACTCTTCACATGACCCTTGTCACATTTTTAGTTTTTGCTTTAAGCTTATGATATGTTAATATAGTGGCACAGTGTTCTCAATTATTGACAGGACAGGCGTGTCTCTCACCAAGCTGGCCATTCCTAGTGTCGTCACATCCGCAGTTGTCGAAGTCTCCTAAACTGCAGTTCCTGGTCAAGGTGTACATGACTCCAGCAGAGCTGATTGCGTGGACAAAAGCTGTTTCTCTGTTGGCTGGGAGCAAAGTCACTGTGTAAGGTGGGGCAAGCCGGACCAGGACAATGAGCTGCAGTGCAGTTAACAGAAGATCCGACGATAGAGCACTTTCATAGGTTAACCTTAAAAAAGTCTTTTACTTTTTCAGACGTGACCATTCACAGCGTGAATATCCACCTTAAGCTGCTTCTGGCTTCAAGGTTATCTTACATTTTATTGACTGATTTGACAGTCATGGGTGATGGTCATGAAGTTAAAAAATGGCATATTTTCCCCTTTACATCAATCTTTTTTCAAGACAAGAAAAGGGATGAGTTACCGACTCTTATCCCTGTTAGATCAGTTAATTCTTTACAGTATGTGGATACTCATGAATACAAGCAAGCAAGGGTCAGAATGTCCAAATCATTCATAGTGGTTTTGGGCTCACTACATTCAACAGATACAAAGCATAGTGCTTCTTCGTGTCTCTATATTGTATTACCTGGTCAGAATTTCAGAAATCTGCACAGGAAATCAAACAAAGGTTTATTCCAGTGCTCTGCATACTCACATAAGCAATAGATACCCTTAATTTGAGAAAACATCCAGTAATGGTTCATTCTTTCAGGACGAATAAAAGTTCATTTTCAAAATAATAAAATCAGTCTGAGGACCGACCTGTTCTTTCCTTCCTGTTCTTAAACAGAAATATAGTATCTTAACTGAACAAGATAAATGTGTGTACAGTACCTACTCTGAAAAGGACCATGGGTAGGCTGCAAATACACTTTCAGCTTGTTGTGCTTGTCCAACACAGCACACTGTGAATGTGAGCAGTTTAATGCTGATGTGTGTCTGGCTGGTGCGTTGCTCTAGTACAGTTTGTCGTAGCCTAACAAGCCTTCCAGGTCTCAAGAGAAGCAGAAGTCAATAGAAACTGTACTTAAAAAAAACATTTGGATTGAACAAAAATCTCAATGTAATCGTATAAATTAGTTGCCTGTTGACGTTTAGTTGGTCACCACATCAAAACTCAGCAAGATATGTCATTTGTGAGCCTGAACTAATTATCCTTGGTGTTTTGTACACATCTGGACTTTTTCCCAGCACAGCCCTCTCTCCTCTTACCACTCCTGAGGCCACTGTGTGTGGACAGCTGCAAGGCCCTCTCCGGACAGTTCCAGCGGTCCCAGGCAAACTGATACTTGCACTCCTCGATGCCACTCTGAGCTCCAGCTGCCACGCTGCTCGAGTAGATCAGATAAGCCTGGAAGCCGAAAGAAACACAGACGTTAACCTTGAGATTCTGCTGTGATCCATACATCCTAAAAACTGAAAGGAGCTGGTTGGAGGAAGTGAATTGGTGGTCACAGTTGTTGCAGGTGCTTGAGGGGAGATTGAGAGGGAGCAGCAGGTGGAGTCAATCCCAGTTTCAATCCCACTTTCTATCAGACAATGAGCCACTTCCACAGTCACAGCCTCTGTGCTTTCAACACCTGAGTCACAGGGCACAGACCTGATCAAGTTTCTTCATAAGAAGACCAGCATGCATGCCAGACTTTGTGAATCACAAAGTCCTTCCTGCTCTGGCAGTGTGGCAGTGATTCAGCCTTGAACGAAGCCCATCTTGAACAGCTAGAACAGACAAAACACGAAGAGGAAGAGACCAGTCCAGGTCAATGATGCATGCACGGACAAAGACCCGTTCCCAGAAGCTTCCTTGATGTTGGAACCGATATTTCACATTAGCCTTAATAATGAAATCACTTTAAATCCGTGCGAATTCAGTTCTTCAGTTGTAGAATATTAGGTGTGCCTCTACAAAATAATTTCTCATGTATCTGAGGCCAGCATTCTACCCCTAACTGCAGGATTTGTAAATTATTTCCAGGAAATAAACCTAGAAAAGTAACTTCACTTCTTTTTATTTTAGAAAATAAAATAATCTCAGAGATTTTCTGAATGCCCTTTGACTGTATTATTAATTCTAGGCTTTCAGCTAGGTTCAGTTTAGAGTAGAAGTCTCAAACTCAGTTCCTGGAGGGCCTAGCATCTTTTTTTTTGCAACCTGATGTTTCAATTAAATAATTAACCTAATTATTTTCTAATGAAGACATATATAGGATTTTTTAAGGTCTTTTATAGTTGATTATACAAGGCATTTGGTTAATTATTTCAGTACATCTATCCATTAATTTCTAACAGCTTTGTACAACACTTGCTCACAGGACAACTAGAGCCTAACCCGGCAAGCAACAGGCACAAGGCAGGCTACACCCTGGACGGGATGCCAGTCCATCACAGCGCACACAGAGACCCAGACACATGTTGGCATACACAAACACCAGGGCCAATTTTCCCAGAGTTCAATTAAGCCACCAATATGTTTTTGGATTGTGGGAAGAAACCAGAGCACCTGGAGGACTCCCACATAAACACTTGGAGGACATACTAACTCCACACAGATAGCACTGATCTCAGGAGGACCCCTGTGTTGCATGGCACCACTGTGCCACCCTAATTCAGTAAGACACCCTTATTCAATAAGACAGTTACCCATATATCACCTCAGAGCCTAATTATAAGTATTGCAATGATATAACTAATTAAATACTCATTAATAAAAACTATGTAACTGAGAATGTGGGTGGAACAAAACCCAGAAAGCACTCAGGGGATTGAGCCTGACACCCCTATTATTCCTTACTGATGGGTAAGCAAAATGTGATTTTGGAAACAGAAGTACATGAGAAAAAGAAAGGCTCATAAAGCTGTGAACAGTAAGTGCAAACAATGAGCGAACCACCTAAAATAACCATGTGTTTTGTGTTGAATGACCCAGGAACAGAAAATATAAGCCTGTAAGTCATAAGTATCTCCATTGAGAGCTTAGTTACATTTTGCCAGTTGAATTTTATTAAGTAACTGGTGCTGTAGGCAGTAGCTGGTGCTGTGTTACTGATTAAACCGGTTGCTTTTTAACTTGGCTCTCCCTTGCCGGTTGAACCTCGCCTTTGACAATGAGAGAGCAAGCGATACGTGCTAATAAGTCTCAAGTAGCCCCAGCGAGACAGAGCAGCTCCTCCTCTCACAGGAATCCGCGTGCTAATGATGACCACCCACCAAAACCACCGTGTCCATTCCTATCTTGGATGTGTACAATTAGAAAGATTTTCCTAGGCACTAGAAATTTCGCTTTTCAACTGGAAAATGTGTAAAGCCCTCACTGTTTTACATTGCTGGGAGAGCTCTAACCAAGCATGCAATTAAAGGCGTCACTTCAAAACGATCACTAATCCCAAGTAGATGTAGGTTCTTCAAGTGATGTATGTTAAGTTCCCAAGAAGAAGTCACTTGGCATTACGTGTAACAATCTGGAACAAAGACCAGGATTAAAATAATGCCAAACCATCTCATCAGTCTCTTCTTCAGTACAGCCCAGAAAAGGAGTATATCTTAAGGTCTTAAAATCGAGATAGACCACCTTAAACATTACTGTTCCCTTTAGAAAGAATATAGAATATGCAAATGTTAACGTTTTCCACTCTCTGTGAACTATCTTCTGTTTTTTGATGAATTAGAAAACTAAAGATCAAAAGAATAATGGCTCACCTTTGGGCCCGTCATCAGAAAATTATTCACTGACCTGGAAGACAAGAAACAACCGATTATTTTGCAGAAGCTAAATTTGTCCTTCACCAATCCTGTGCAATTTCACCTTTACTCTTTTTTTTTGTCAATGTAACCCCAGTATATCTGCACCTGAAAAACTCTGGATAATTCTGTTCTCTGTGATGTTCTTAGGACAAAAAAATGTGAAGATATGAATGGATTCTTACCTACACAATTTTCACTAAAAATATTAAAATCAAAATGCATTTGGAGTTTCAAGGAATAATAATTGATATATTTGAAATGTATTTATTTTTTGCGGGAACAGATTTTTGTAGTGGTATGTGCAACAGCCAATATAAAACAGACAAAAACGGAAAGCACTAAGTCTGACGTTGCTTCTATGTAGTTGGTGTTCTGTGGTCTCATTGTTATTTAATATGAGCACTGGAATTTAAGAACATAAGATTTTGTCAACTTTATAAAAGCTAACACAATGTAATACATATTCACTAATGACTCAATTTAGGTTAAAAGGCATATTTCGTGGAGGGCATGAAAGTAGAAAATTCCAAGATGTAACCACTATGTGCTACTTGCCGTGCAAATATTCTTTGCAAGGAAAGTAGCATACTGTAGCTACATTTTAACGTTTTCTGCTTTCGGGGATTTTTTTGAACAATTTGAAATATTCAGTGTTTAAAAAAAATACGCTAAGCAAAGATGACAGTCTCAGTCTCTATCGAATACATCGATCAAATTCGCGGAAGTTACAGATTTCATTACCTTTGGAAATTTCCTCCTAGATTTGGACTTCAATAGAAGAGCATCCCATAAATAAACGCCAGGCTAAACCGTCATCAGCCAGACAGCGAGACAAGCGCTGCTGGTCCTAACACTTGTTGCGTTTCATTATATTTAATTTAAATAGGTATAAGGTATAGGTTTTAATTTCACAGCTTCGTTGACTACACTGTTTAATATATTTATTCCAGTAGCATCATCTGGGATGTGAAAGCAAAACAATAGCACATAACCAAAAGTTACCATTTTATATTTTAGCAGCATGTGACTCCTAAGATGTTCTTATCAAAGTGAAATTTTTTGCAAGTAAAATTTCCAATTTATAAGCCTTATATAAAATTATATATATTTTTCTATATTATATATAAGAAATTTATGTAACTCTGTTACTGGTGGACTGAAGGTTATTTTTAATTCCACAATTATTAATACGTTTACTGATTCCCTATTTTAAAAAGTTTTTCTTTTTTCGTTTTAGCAATGTGAAACCCAAATAACAGCTTTCTGAGGGACCAAAAAACGGAAATTATTTAATAAGATTAAAAGCAATCCGAATCACAGCGGAAAGGAATGGTTCATGTTTCCGAATCTCGCTCACAAATCGAGTTTCTCCTTAATCGTTAAACTTCGAGGTGTTGATATAAGCAAAATTATTTTGAAAGTCTAACAGGGTTTGATTCAACTAAGAAAGAATATCATCTGTGCTTTGGCCTCTCAAATAAATCAAAATACTAATGAACCAAAGTGAAAGGCGACGTTACTGACGTGAAGAAGACTTTCAGGAAAATGAAATATTGTGACTCGTTTTTCTTATCCGTCGTTCTTCTACCCAGTTGTTTCTGAAGCAGGCTACGTACTGTACAGTCGTTTAACGCAACATCAATAAGTATCTTACATTTAACACGTCTGTGGCATGTCCTTTAAGTGAAAAAAATCCATGAACCTTTATGCGCAAACGCAATTGGAAGGGAGTTAAAGAAGGGAACCTCTATATAAAGTATTAAAATCAATTCGATATTTTGATGCGCAGTACTGTTTAAAGCCAATTTGAACATTTGGGTGTGTTCATTTCATTTCCATTATGTCTGAATCCAAAATCCCCAAAAGGGTGAGAAAACAAAACATTCTTACCAACTGCAACATGTCTTCATGTGGGCCATCAAAATAAACATGTAATAATACAAATCCAAATGTAGAAACATCCTGAAGAGAGAGTATCCCAGGAGTCTATGTGGAAACCCGGTGGCTGTCTCGCTGAGGGGATGTCTACCTACATTCACTACTTAGGAGGTTGAAGGGTTTATGTGAGAGCCGAGGGGGGTTATGAAATGGAGCTCCTCTTATCCCAACAAGAGATTATCTGCTTAATTAAAGATTTTCTCCTTCTAAGTCTTCCAGCCAATCAGGGCTAAACTACCAAAGAGAGATTGAATTGATCAGAAGGGCACCCTGGGCTCCTTGGAGGCAAAAAACACCAAACCCCGAGAAGAGCCTCTCCGCACGGCAGCCTCTAACAGCCAAAGTAAACTACTAAGAAATCAAAACAGGATAACTGGTCTCCCCGAGCCCTGGTTTAAAAGTTCGCCTACACAATACACAAAGTCCCCAAAGGGTTGTGTATGGTTCTAGCAGATAACGATGAGAGAATACACAAAAGATTTTTTTTATTTAGATGCACCAATGTCATTTTGGATCAGCGGTTGTACAGTAGTTTTCAGGATAGAGGGAATAGGATCGACTTTACAACTGATAGTTGACCGTCAACAAAAATCTTGAATGCAAAACAGCTCATCGCTGTTTGTTTGGATATCGAGGCGTCTGGGTGTAACTCCCTCACCAGGCTCAACATCGAAAAGGCTGAGGCAGTGTTGAGCCACTATAAAGCCTATATTTCTAGGTCTTCCCTCACCATTGACATAAACAACAGATTTTAAGAAAATTTTGAACATCCGACACCTAAAGAACTAACAGACCTGTATCTTTCATTTTAGTCTCCAAATGACTTAAAAGTCAAAATGGATCGATCAAGGCAGGCAAAACCTTTAAAGGGGAATAATAAATGGAGCAAGTAGAAAATATGGTGAGAGTAGCGCAGCAGCATGACTTTAAGCTGTCAAATCTCTCCCATGACGCTTAGTTATCCATAGGGTGGCTTATCTCTTTTAAGCTGATCGAGAAGAGTTCATGTCAATACCTTTTTGGCTGGCTTTCTTTTAGTGAGATTGCTTTTTGTGACCTGAATCTTTGTCTCATTGAAAAAAACAATAGAAAACAATATATTGTAGGAATATATTAGGAATTCTTCTTTTCATGGAAAAATAACTAACATATTTTCAGTGCTGTACCAATAATTACAGACAGCAAGACGTAAAGAGTTGTGTCATATCGGACAAAACGTCGTAAACCACAGCGAAATATCTCACTAAAGCTATATGGGGTCAGAAAATATAAAATTGATTTAAGCAGTAAGGTGTTTTAGTCTATAGCTAAAGTAACATTCTCCTGCGTTTTGCTTTTCTCTTTCTCTCCAGTAAGTAATATATCAGCGGCTTTTCTCCCATTCAATTAAATATTCTATCAAAAAATAAGTGTGGTTTCTCCGAATAAATCACATTTTATATATGAGTCTCATAATGAGAAAAATACTTGTTTTTAATCGTGATTAACTGTATGCTTGTAATGAATTCGTAGATAAATAGCAAAAATCCTGTATTTCTTAGAGCAATATTTTGCTTCTATCTCGATGGATATATTTTTTCTGTAATTGAAACAATTACACAATTAACTATCGGTTAACTAAGTTCGACTATTAAAGCAGCTGGGAAAGGCGATTACTGAAAGAAATCGTATTTAAATACAAGGTACAGATCTCTCTTCTTGATGAAGGTAGCATTAAGTTACTCACGTCCGCTACAGTCTTTGGAGAATCAGTCAGTGAGAATAAGAAAGAAAGGAAGTTTTTGTGAAGTGCGAAACATGTCGATGAATCTTTAACATTTTATGACTAAAAAGCTCTTGAGATTATTTTAAACAAACGTAGTTAATTTAGGGCTATTAATTCGTTAGGGTAATTAATTTAGACGTGAAAACTACATGAACGCTACTTTGTGGAAAGTATGCTTCTAAGTGGAAATAGCTTACATGTCTAGGATATTGTTTTTTAATTAAATATGTACGGTGATGGCAACGCGCGAATGAAAACACAAATAGACCCTAAATGTGAACAAACTATGAAAAAGCAATATCAAAATCAAATAGAGCCAGCTGTTTATTTTTAGTACTGATCCAGTTAGATAATAATATCAATAGACTAGTAATGGACTCAATGTGTGTCGGCCGGCGAATTGTGAGATCAGATAAACGATTGCAGCGTCGAAAGACTTCTATAAATAGTAAATGAAGGGATGTATTTTATTAGGAGTAATTTTTAAAAATATTTACAAAATTATTATAAAAACTTCTATGTGTTAAAAAGGTGAGCTTGGTCGTGTTTCAAGTTTCAGTCCCACCTGAAGTCTTAGCGCGCTTCTTTAACTCACTGTTACCCGGGCTCCTTTCTCGTGAGACCCTCGGGTGACCTTTTAAGCAGCTAAAGGCTCCATTCGCTTTGATTTGTTGTGTGCAAATAAGGATTAGCACAAAGTCATTTGAGCGCCCATTATACCGTAGGGTGCAAATTCATTAGTATACTATTGTCAAGATTGTCTTTTATTGAGCCCGGCAAGAAGGAAAAAAAAAAGATTATTTCTATAATTCAAGGTTATTTTCCCTAAATGCATCTTGCTAAATGAAAAACGAAGTCTGGCATCTCTCGTGAAATCGAAAACTGTTCTTTCCGTCTTCACCCCGCGTTGGCCCTATATTATCTGATGCAGATAGCCTTTATTTGAGGATTCTTGACTCAGTGTTATTTTATTTCTTGTATTTTCTTAATGTTTATACGTGTTTTATGTTATGATAAACCATAAAACTCTCATTCGATGTTTTCCTTTTATGATATTTCTCCTGGGGTTTTCTTTAAAAAACTGGTGGCACAGCTAATAAAAACTACAAAAACAGTGAGTGTTGTAACAGATCTGCCCACTGTTGAAAGTGTACAGTGTGTATAGACACCATACAGGTAATTGTATAGACAGGGAGGCCAGAGACTGGGGTGGAATAATATCTTCCTCCTAAAAATAATATTGAGAACAGATACATACATTGACAAATGAAAGCACAGATCGAGCATAGCCCAGAAAGTCAATTACCACTATAAACTTTGAAGCTACCCCAAGCAGTTTGACGGTTTCTGAAAGATGAACCTTTAAAACGATCAGAAAGACCCGCAAAGCAAGCTCGTGGAATCGGCTGCGGAAAGACAGCCGATCAATAAATCACGTGCAGGCTGCTCTTCTTTGATGTGCTCATTTACAACTTCTGCCAAGCCCGGTCCATTCCCTCAGGTTCCACACATGTAAGTAGATGGACCTCTAGTGGTGAAAAGTAGTCACGCAGGAGACGGTTTTGAAAAACTACAAGAAGACGTGCCCACTTTTTCAACATACCCGTATATAACTAAGCTTTTGAGCAAAGGGAGACCAATATTTTGGAAAACGTTTTTTTATTACTTTAGATGCAATAACAGCAGCACAATAAATATAATTTACCTTTAAATGTGTATACTCATATAGTCATAGGCCTTAACGCTTTGTGACACTGTTATACGAATGACTGTAAACTAAGATCGGTATCTGTTGATGTTCTTTTTTCATGTATGAAGCGAGCATAGATGTTTAGTACTCAAATGCTTAAAATAACCTATCATCATCAATATAATAATCAATGAGCTGAGTGCGGGTTTTGCCAACGATATAAAGTTGTGCTAATATGAAACAGGGTTAGAGCTCAGTACCTGTTACTGTACTGAGAACCAATACAATCCTTTCTTTTGTCGGTAACCTCGTCTGCTGGTTTTCTATCCGGCTTGACATTCGGTTTCTTAAATAATTAAGTAACTAACAGATACATTATCCAGGACAATCTTGGTTTTTGCTGTTTAAAGAGTTTAAAGAGTTTTAAAAATATCCCTTGGTTGCCCAGGTGAAAAGGACTCAAAGCGGAAAGGTATTACATCGACTTTAATTTATCAAATCAAAAAAGTTGACTTTTTGTTTCTTCTACCTTTTTTGATCCATACTGTAAAAATGTTCAGTCTGTTAAGTCAAGTTCGAAACTTTTTTAGCATTTTTTAGCATTTCGCTTTAAGAAGGTGACGGGACCTCATTCCCCTGAGGCGCGGCGTCTCGTCCAACTCGGTATCTCCTGGAAATCTGTATCCCCCTCTGAAACACGCGTTTATCTCAGCGGCATGTTATTTTTCTCATCCTCTCTATATAAAAAGGTTTATATGTAAGACAACAGGATGAAAGTTGCACATAGTCTGTGTATGATTTCTTTCGGGTTCCCTGTCGTGTGTAACGGTAATTTATGCTTTCATTCATATGGCGGCGGCAATTTTTTATATTACTCTAATCCATGGAAAACGCGTTAATTACACCGAAACTCCGATACAAACAACTCCTTTTCTATGCAGATCGTAATAAGCAAAGGCAAACCTGGACCTGGGAAACTTCGACTGGGATCAGTTAAATGGGCATTCCTTTTATCTAATTACATAAATTAGGCATCATTTGGAACAAATCTGAAGACACTTCAGTACTACATAACCAGAATTCCATTAGCTGTGCAGATGACCTAATCTTTAACAAGCAGGTGATTCGGTGTGATCTATAAAACTGGTTTGCGGCTCCCCAGGACCAAGATCCCAGCTCTAGACACCTCCCGTGAGTCCCTCCTTCCATCCTCCCGCTGTTGGCTGTTCCTTTTCCATTACATTTTGTCACTCCGCTCCTATGCAGAGAGCTCCTTGTACTAACAGCACCCCCAGCGAAGTTCAGGCTACTCTCCTTATTCTTAATTTCTACAGCAAGGGTGGGTAACTCGCGGCACTGACTCGACAAACCCACCACCAGGAGGAGCCAGTGAACAACATGACCTAGAGCATTAGGGAAAGAACGCACACTCATAAACTTGTTGAGGTTCTTCCACTCAAAACCGTAAAGATAGCAAGAGCTACATGGCGCACACTCTAGCAAGCTCGCGGAAAACTGGTACCACCAGCTGAATTGAACTGTTCTAAAACATACTGCCTGGGAATTAGAATTGGACAGTGCAATCACAAATCTACTGAAAGGGGTAAATATTAAAACGCAATGAAAATGACCAAAAATAGTAGGTAATACGACAGACCGAAATAAGATTAATTTGCGCCTCACTACTCTTGGCAAAAGAACAAGCTCCGCGTCATTAAATCACAATAGTCGCCGACTTCAACATACTGTATGTAGTTGGAGGGTCAATTTCCTGTCATTCAGGCAACACCAACAAAACTATAATAATGAAATCCACCGTGTAATAATAGAAGAACGGCTACAAACGACCGTTCTTCCCGCGCCATTTGGTAGTGAGTTGCCTATTGCTCCCAAGAGCTCATCTAGGTCTTTCTCGAAGGAAGCTGGGGTAACAATTTTAACGACATGCTGGGTAGATTGTTCCACAGTCCCACACCCCCTGGGGTAAAGTATTTCCTGTTCTTTCCTTTAAATACAATACCACGTAATTTCCACATGTGTCCGTGTTTCCACTGGAGAGACTGTTACCTAGGATCTGGAATACTTGTATCAGTACCCTCGTAGGTCCTGGTCCATCGCCGTAGAAGCAGGTCCAGTTTATGGTCCGTTGTCAAAGTAAGGTGGCCCTGGAAAGGGGTAACAAGGCATGGCTAAGTCTTTCATAAAAGCAATATATAAATGCAATCTATAAGTCGATCATACCTTAGAAGGGTAGTACTGCAGACGAACATTTCCAGAATTTTAATATACAAAAAATAGGATCCGAAATAGTTAATAACAGATACCATAAAGTAAAGAAAAATAATCTGGTAGGAAGGCATCAGACTAGTGGTGATAATCACCATTTATCCGCATGCTCGTTAGGCTCGTGGTTCGATTGAATGTTGACGCAATGCCTTGTCCTGCTGTACTAAAAGACGAACAGCAGGTGGAGACACAGACCACTGCATCCGTGTATGGGTAAACAGTGTGCTGGTGCAGGCAGTGTTTTTTATCATTAAAACCAGAATTGAGTACCTCCCTGGAATATAATCATCACAATTGAATTAACACTTCCATAAGATGATACAAATAATTTGTTCATAATCAAAGCGATAAGGAACAGAGGTGAAAGATTAAATGCAGCAATCAGAGGAAAATGGTCTGTCGTTCACTTACGTACTGTATATGGATCTCCAGTTCTTGAATCAATGATTTAAAGGAGAAAACTATGTTGTGAAAGCAAAAGAAGTAAAAGGTAAAGAAAATGCTAAAACGTTATTATAATTACATGCAGACCGTCTTTTCTGCATTGATTCTTTTTCATCGTTTTAAGCACAAGTACCGAGCCAAAGCAAAATCAATGGCAAAACCATAACAAAGGGTACAGTTGCTCAAAAGCACTGAAAATCTTCTGAATCTTTAACACAGGGGGAATATCATGTAATTTGCAAGTCTACAAAAAACAAGCAAATCAGTCAATTCTGATTTTGTAATTGTCAAGGAAGAGGCAAGATATCGTACTGTTTGTCTCACCGATGACAGTCAATACCGTGCGTTTACTTCTTGCACTGTAAGCGTTTGTTTCTTTTTGTGATTCAGGAAGCTTTTGTCTGAAGAAAGAGCTTTCCACTAATTTCCATCTGACTTGTTGACTTGTGTGCAACTGATTTATCTTTCCGCTTTCAAAACCGTCACTCCTCCTGGTTCTCGGCACACTTGATAACAGTATAGATTAGTTGAGTGGCTGTATAATCTCCCATAATTCGGTCAATGTCATTATTTCTATCACAAAGCAGCAGTGAATTTATGACACGTATGTAGTCCATAGCTCAGTTTTTGTTACTTTATTTTTTCACATTTTCATATTTCTTTAGTTTCATATATCTACTTTCTCACATGAAGCTGAACAAGAACAGTGAAACATGAACCAGAGGATATGAGTGGAAAATAATGGGAAGTGGCCTTAAAGGGGACACTACTCTGCACAGAAATGGTAGGAGTTTGTATGAAACTACCCAGCCATGCTGGTAGAGGCTGATGTCTTGACCTCTTTCAAGAAATAGCTGAAATAGATTCTCAGATGAAGTAGGTCCTAGCAAACAAATAGGTTTGAATGACCTCCTATTAGCAACCTTTCTTAAGTTCTTGAGAGTCTTATTGCATTTGGCAATTTGTAGTTGTTTCCTTCTCAGGATAGTTTTCACCTTCTCCGTAGTACATAAAAGGACCATTTTTTTGTTTTCACCCATTCTTGTATTCACACAAGTAAGATTAAAACGAATGTATGCCTCCAGAAAACATCAAACAGCAATTAAATTGTTTCATCTTTCACAGTATTAAAAGACTTCTGGTTTGCAATCAGACTATCCGGGATAAGGGCTTATTTATTTTGAGGCTCCCTACAGCGCCTCATTGCACATTTAATCAGTCAGGAATCAACACTTCGCTCTACCCACTGATATTTTTTAATCTGCAGCAGCAGAAATTACAGGGTGTGTCTTCAGCTGCCTTTACCATACAGCCTAAATTAAAGGGAAGTGCACCCTCTCATGATGTGGAGCGGTCCACCTTAAACTGCACGAGAGGAGGGGTGTAAAGCCTTTCCTAGGTCAGAAGGAACTTGTAACATGCTGAAACATTTAAAAGTTGAGGAAACGAGAAACCCGTGGGTCTCCGAAATTAAAAGGCTTCTCCGAAAAGTATTAGTGCTCCAAACTGAGTACATTGGACTTTTAATAAAGAAATCATCTGATATGCATAACATAATGTTCATTGCTGCAGTAGTGTTTAATGTAAACAAAGTCTTGACCAGGTATGACCCTGCAAACCTTTTCGTTCGGAAAAGATATACAAGATTCTAGATAAAACGTGAGCACTGGTTTTTCAGAGAATTAAGACCTTTCATAATAATGTTTTATACAGTTCATGACAGTTTATTATTATTATTATTATTATTATTATTATTATTATTATTATTATTATTATTATTGTTATTTGCTTTTTAGACTTTATGAATGCCAGTTTACAGAATTGCAGGTTTACCTAGAATACCTGGGAGACAGACCTGCGCTCACTCTGTTACTCCTCTAAGATTAAAATAATCCCACTAAAGAAAGCAACTCTAGTAACAACTATAGCATTCAAGATACACTTTTGCATACCCCATTATCATTAATCAGTTTTCTTATTTTTGGTCTGAATATGTGTAGTAGGTTGTGTATGTAACAGATTTTAATATTAGCATCTTGACAGCAACAAGGTGTCAAAACAGTTCAAGGGTCTGAATACTTCTGCAATGTTCTGTTAAGTGTTTTGGTGTGGGAAAAACGCGTTACTTATTTCACATGCTTCAAGGAGAAAAAAATCCGAACTTCGTTTAACATTTAATGAAAATTAAAGATCTGGCACACACACACAAAGAAAAATTCCCTTGCCTTTTCATTTATTCCAAACTTGAAAACTTCATAAGAACGAAACTGTCCGTGAATAGTTTAATAGAGAGTGTTTTTCTCTCGTAATTTCCATGTTGCCTGGAAAGCGTCTCCAAATCAAGGCTTAATACCTATATTTTTTTAACTAACGTTTAAATGGTCAAGGGATGCAGTGAATCTCCAGTTTGTATTTTACTGTTACTTAGCAGCGGGTATGAAGCTGCACTGGCAGCCGTTTTCAGTCTGGGCACCTCAAACGCCCTGACGAGTTTTCCCAGAACTGCTTGCACCTGAATTAAAACTAATGATTCCTGCCGGACTGCCAGCGCCGTTTCACGACGCGTCTGTGTATTATGAAAGGATGCTTGTCACAAAAGCGACCAAGTGTGAAGAGAGTCATTTACATAGTGGTATTCGCATCTGGCTCTCTAAAATTACCGAGCACCGGATTGGACGAGAGTGAATCACACAAGTACTAGCCCAGTAACTGATTGGTTCTGTTGTGATCAGAAGTTATAGGCTGTTGTGCGGCTGGTGAACTTCCAAGGGGAGTTGTGACTCATAGTAACCTCTTAACAGTCGCAGGTGACGTCAGGCCAGCAGTGGGAGAGCTAGAGGAAGAGAAGAGGGGGCAGGACAGCTCAAAAGCCAATAACAATTTCCCGCTGTCGCCTCGCCAGGTGGGTGTGTTCGTTAGGCTCCGACTTTCTTTAGCACAGAGGTGTGGGGGTCTAGAAAAGTAGACCTCTTCCACGGTGCACAAATAAATGATGATGACAAAAAAAAAATGTTTGCAAAGGTCTTGGTGCGTGATGTGGTGAGTAACGTGCACGGCGGCAAACATCCCATGATGTTCCTGTAAAAAAGCAATGCAAAAGGCGTAAATATCACCCAATAAGAGAAAGGATATTCATTTCCTATTTAAGTTTACGTCGTACCAAGCATGCACTGTTGCACGTAGGCTTAGCTTACAACACACATATTTCGTCGTACGACAAGTTTAAATATTACACAGCTGGTTTGCTCTGCATGTTGTTAATACAGTATGTGCAGCAAGTGCTGTGGTTACCTTTTCTAGGGGATGTGCAGAACTGACGTTTCAGCGGCGCGCTGACAGCCCCTGGAATTCTAGTCCTGGCTCCTCCACAATGGCACAGCGCGAGAGTTTTGTTTGTGTCTGCCACATCAGCAGTTCATTTGTTATCCTTCACAATGCAGACAGCGAGCTATTCTGTTCCTAGTACTGCGTATGCACCATGCTGCATATAAGGGGGGGGGGGGGGGATCTATTACTACATTATTTCTAAAACAAAATGCATTACATATGTACAGATCTGTATTGGTCTGAATGTTATGTTGTGTCCGGTTTTGTACTTAACTGGAATTTAAAGAAAAAAAAAACAATACACAGAAAGCCAAGTTACAGGTACATATTGTCACTAAGAGGTATTGTTGGACACTGTAGAGGATGTTGGTGGACCAGTAGTTGGTGGGATCGTGTGCTGTAGGGAGCGCACTCCTTCAGATGAGAGGTTAAATCCTGACTGCTCTGTCATCAGCACTCCCATGGCACTGCTCCTCAGAGCAGGATTAGCCACTGTGTCCTGGCTGATCTTCACTCTGGGCTTATATAGTCTGTCCTAAAGTTCTCTCTGAATGAAGAAGCACATTCCCACTGCTCTGCCTGGCCCGCTGGCTCAGAACGGCTGCTGCGTGTCACCCAGGAGAGGCTGCACTTAAGTAGTGGAAGAGGTCGATTCCCCCCTGTGTAAAAAGTGTGTAGGGATCCCGTGGGATGAGAAGTCCCTCATAATTATGTAGTATTATTAAGTATTAACATATAAAGAAATGCCACATTTTCACCCATGCCACAATTAAACCTGAGGTGTTGCTCTTCTCCTCACACACAGTGGTCGTAAAACTACACTCAAAAACTGAGGCATTTTGAAAGAGAACTGGTTTTTAAGTCTGCCCTTTAAGGAGAAGACATTCAGCTAAAACATGTAGCATTAATATTGGAGCAAGGAACACAGAAAATACTGATAATACATACATTTGTCTAAAAAGTTATTTTCTTAGAATATTCATAGAAAATGACTATGAAATTTAATTTTAAACAATGTTTAAAACCCCATCCTGGTCTATAGTTTTATTTAAAAGGGGGATCTTTGTAAAGAATCTTGCACAATGTTTTATTTCTCAAAAGCATTTTCTTCCTCAGAGACATACATTGGCAAAACGTCTGGATTCCTCCTGCAGACAGTAGCACAGCCTCTGTTCCCAATTGCCAAATAAATTACCTTCAATGAGAACGAATTCTGTGTGGTTTAAAGTGCAGTAACCCTGAGCTGTTAACCAAGGTCCTGAGGTGAAAAAGGAGGCTGTAATTAAAAGCATAAGACACTATTGAATTGTGAACTGAGAGAGCATTAATATTTAGACTCTATGCGGGATGTGTTCTGTGCAGGAATACTATATATTTGGTGTGTGTTTATATATATAGGAGTTTACAAGATACAATTAGTAAAAAACGTATTATATACGCTTCTGTTACAGTCCTATAACAGTAGGAAGGGTTCGTCCTCTGCAACATGAAAGCTTTACTTGACCCTTAGAAGCATTTTTCCCCCTTATTACTCTCATCTTTTTGCACTGGTCTCCGTCAGTGTTTCTCTTTCTTAAGTTGCAGTGTTTGATGACTTGTGGCCAGTGGTGTCCGTTAACCAGGCACTACCCTTATCACCTGGATGCTTCCCATCTATGAAATATTATCATATTATTGCTAACATTACAGTATTTTCAAAAGGTCTTTAAATCTTCCTCCATTGCTGTTGTACTGCCCTTGCTGATACTGAGGCAAACAATTGGAAAAAATGAATTCTGTCTTAATGTGAGCATGTTGGAGTCACTAGTTTCAAGTATCTGTTAGAAGCAGTTTTTTTTCTTTTATTGCTGACTTTGCACAAAATATTGCCACAATCCCCATGTTTACACAGTGGTGAAATCTATCACTTAGCACTTGCAACACTTACTGCACTGCCAGAGCCTGTCCTTGCCCTTCTCCAGCTGGCAGTCATGTCAGCCCAGGCCTTCATTCCATCTTGTCTGCTCTCAGTCCTTGTCTGCCCTCCCACCATGTCACTCATGGTACTGCACTCACAGCAGCTGCTAGGATATTAGGTGACATGGAACAAATAAAGATTTATTCCGTGCTCGAAAGAGAAGAAAAGCAACACAACGTTTCGGCTGTGGAGCCTTCTTCAGGGGTGTTGACACATCTATTCAGCCTATTAGGTGCCATTCAGATTTTTCATTTATGAAATGTCACTCATGTCTCTTTTCAAATGTACGATGAACTACATTTCAGTTAAGAAAGTAAATGCAAGTCCTGATCTAAAAGTCCTTTTTTTTCCTTTGGCTCACTTACACTTTGAATGCCTGGCCAGACCTCCTGGGAAAGCTAAGGTAGCTGCTGGAAGATGTGTTAGTGGGACCAGTAGGGAGCACTCATCTTGTGGGTCCTAATGCCCCAGTATAGTACACCATACTGTAAAAAAGGGGCTATTCTTCAATCCCAGTGTGTTTTTAGACAAGAGTAGGGGTGTTAACCCCATTAGGTAGTTAGGGTAGGTCCCCTTTTCAGGCCATAAAGGCACATGAGGAATGGGGGGCAAGTGCCACCATTTTTCTTGACCATCCGACACTGGAGGTGGAGGTGATGTGGTCAGCATCACGCTCCGGCTGGCCTATTACCCCCAGAAGGATTAACCCCTGGTACTCATTGGGAAAGCAGGCTGAGTGGACCTGGGAGCCATCTGGAAGGAATTAGAACAAATTACATTGCTTGCCCCTACCTGGGATCGAACCTGGGACCTTCTGGTTAGGAGCTAGACACACTTGCTGTCTGAGCTGCCACTATTCCATTAACCCCCCTGGCCAGGCCAAATTTCCTTCCTGGCCTTTACCAATCATGGCCTCCTAATAAATGCTATTTTAGCATTAATATCTTGTAGCTAAGCATCTGTCCTAAGCCTTTTGTGCTGAAACAAATGAGGAATGTTTTGTTGTGATGTTTTAATGATTGTAAGAGTGGGGCAGTGATGTCATGGGGTGTGGCGTCTCTTTGGGGTTTTTGTTTGGGTAGAGTCTCTCTGTTCCTGTGGGGAGGAGAGGTGGGGTGGTGGTATACTTTAAAGGATTAAGTTTAGAAGAAGGAAAAAGCTAGTTGTTATAGTGGAGAGCTATGTCAGTTTGCATTGGCTGCAGTGGAACAAGTGAATGTTTAATTGCACAGCAAAAAGGAGACGTTGCCAAGATACAGGAGTCTCATGTGAAACAACAAGGTGATTTGTTGATTTTTTAATATATATTGCTATACGGCAATCTTCTCTTCAGCAGAGAACAAGACACAGGAGACCTCCATTGTATTACAAAGGTATTTTCAGACTTCTGTATTGGAGTCAGAGGGCAATAACTCTGGGGAGACTAGTATGGATGCAAAGAATTATTTCAAGTTAAAAAATTAGAATGGCATTCAACTTTTTTTTTATTTTTTGACCAAATACCTGCTATAACAGTGTCTGAGATGTAAAGGCTGTCATGAATCATGTACATGACAGATCAAAATTGAAGGTGTGAAGCACTCAGTCTCTGGCATGCACAGCACTGTATGTGTGAGCTCTGTGTGAAAGATATCTGGTGTATATTTGGTCCCTCAGCCAAAGAATGCACGTTGTTACAGACTATAAGGAAACAGAAGTAGCTCTTGATGATAATCCAGAGCTCCCAGATAAACTGAATAATTTCTGTGGTAGATATGGGGTACAGAACTGCCATCAACAAACAGTTAACACACCTCTAGAACCACCTACGTACTCCCATTATCATCTGTGGACAGAAGGATAGACTTCTGCTTTGCAAACAAAATGGCAGGAAAGCTGGGAGCCCAGATCATGTTTCAGGTGCAACTTTAAAATCTTGTGTAGATCAGCTGGCACCCACTCTTACTAAGATTTATAATGTGTCACTACAACAGTCTGGGGTTCCTGCTTATTTTAGGTCTGCTGTTATTATCCCAGCGCCAAAGAAATTGAACATAACAAATTTAGATGATTACAGGCCAGAAGTTTCATAATCAGCCATTATGAAACTGTTTGAGAAGCTATTTTGTAAGTATCTGTCCAGCATCCAGGAAGATACACACCAATTTAGGTACAGAGCTAACAGGTTTGTTAAGGACACAGTCTTTCTGTGCCTTCACTCCATCTTTCAGCACCTTGAGGTCCTTAGCACATATCTTGTTCGTAGATTACAGCTCTGCCTTTAACACAGTAGTCCCCCAGAGACGTTTTTATAAGCTAATTGACAAGGTTGTAAATCAATCAATCAATATGTTTCTAGATTTTATATCAGGCAGGAGGCAATGTAGTCATGTGGTCAAAGTACATCAGAAGGTCTTACAGCCACTGGTTCTAAATATAGGTGCCCCCCAAGGTTTCTGTCACTACTTCTGTACCCCTTTGAAAACTAATGACTGTGTATCTGCTATTAAATCTGTGAAATGAATTCAGTTTGCAGATGATACCACTCTGGCAGGGCTAATAACAAAAAAAGACAAATCGCTCTACAGGAAGGAAGTCACTGCTTTGGTGAGCTGGTGCAGTCACAACATTCTCCAGCTTGATGTTATTAAAACCAAAGAGGTAATGTTTGATTTCAGATGTGACAGGAAGGAATTACAACCTCTCATGATTGCTGGTCAGGTAGTGGAGGGGGTAGGAACTGGACCTTTATATTTCTTGGCACATCAGGCAGCTGAGAAAGATTGGTGTGTCCCAGGAAGCTGTGGTCCATTTTCACAGGACAGCTATTGTTTTGTTTTATTTGGAACTGCATTTAGATAGATATTTTATTATCCACAACTGTGAAAATTTGTCTTTGGCTTTGCCCATAAGAAGTACAGTACATCAAACAGACACACACAAAGCAAAACATAAAAATCACATAAAATCACATACAGGTGCATTAATAATAATAATTGCTTACACTTATATAGTGCTTTTCTGGACATTCCACTCAAAGCGCTTTACAGGTAATGGGGACTCCCCTCCACCACCACCAGTGTGCAGCCCCACCTGGATGATGTGACAGCAGCCATAGTGCACCAGAACGCTCACCACACATCAGCTATCAGTGGGGAGGAGAGCAGAGAGAATGAAGCCAATTCATAAATGGGGATTATTAGGAGGCCATGATTGGTAAAGGCCAATGGGAAATTTGGCCAGGACACTGGGGTTACACCCCTACTCCTTTTGGGAAACACCCTGGGATTTTTAATGACCACAGAGAGTCAGGACCTCGGTTTTACATCTCATCCGAGGGACGGCACCTGTTTACAGTATAGTGTCCCCATCACTATACTGGGACATTAGGACCCACATGGACTGCAGGGTGAGCGCCCCCTGCTGGCCCCACTAACACCTCGTCCAGCAGCAACCTTCGTTTTTCCCAGGAGGTCTCCCATCCAGGTACTGGCCAGGCTCACACCTGCTTAGCTTCAGTGGGCTACCATTTGTAAGTAGCAGGGTGATATGGCTGCTGGCTTAATTAAATAAAGCATAAAAACAGTACATAATAGATAAGTTAATAAAACGTGGGAGGGGAGTAATTTAATTACGTTCATTAAGCAGTTTTTGTTGTTCATTTTGCCATCCTTAACCATGGCAACAAACAGGACAACAATTGAGAGCTGAAAGCATATTAACTTTCTCTATGACAGTCTGGTTGGGGAACTCACTCAGGAAAGGAAACAGCTGAAGAGATTGGTCCACTCTGCTTTTAAAATTATTGGCTGTGACTGACCACCTGTTGCTTCCATATACGCAACACGTTTAAATTCGAAAGGTTATCAGTGAGCACTCCCAGTCACCTTCTCCCTTGTTTGAAATCCTTCCCTCGGGAGGAAGGTTAAGATAGTTCAAATCTAGAGCAGAGCAGCTCCAGAATAGCACCTATCCTGAGTCTATTCGGTCTCTTAACTCAACACTGTTATAAACGTATTTATTGAAGTATTGATTGGTAACTACATTTGAGGATCCTATCTTCATTGTACTGTAGAATCATACTTTATTTGGTATATACAGTATGTGACATTTATGATTTTCTTTCTTTTCTTGCATCTTCTTTTATTTCAAGCAGACCACAAAAACAAACCAAAGGTTGGTTTGGCAATAAGGCTGACCGAGACTTTGTTCTTCACTATTCATAAACTGTACTTCAGAATTGACTATTTTTGCTTCTGTTCTCTGTTGAACACAATGCTGAGATGTTGCTTTCAGATCACCATGTCAGTATCCGCAAATGTGCACTAAATATATCGTTGTGTGCCCTCCACCAGCCATTTAATTCTCTGGTATTGCAAAATGAGATGTTTCAGACACAGTTTAACGCTAAATTGGCAGTTTCTTGGTTTGTTTGAAAATCCCTGCAATCCTTGAGTTCTTATCCAAAAGGCTTTACTTAAAGTCATCATTAAAAATAATCCTACCATATTTGCCCCACAACTGCGTAAATCTGGTGTCAGTAGAATTACTGAGTTGGAAACCTGAAGTGCCTTTTCTAGAGCATGCTCTACAGCTCTCGTTTTCATTGGCTATTCAATTGGAAATCATAATTTTCCATCAGAAAATAAATCTTAGACATACTGTATGCAATACATACAAACAATATTTTGAAGTTCATAACTACAGTGATACTATATGTGAGATGTAAATATGCTAATTAAACCCTGTTCTTAACTGATCTTAAGCATTACAATGTTCAATTAAATTATTTTATGCCAACAATCAACAATTGTTCCTGGAATAGCAGACCAGAAAGTCTATGGTTTCCTAAGAACGTTCCTTGCTCAGTAAGCAACAAACACTAAAAAAAGTCCAAGTCCAAGAAATAAAGTATTGTTTTTTTGTAGTCCCATTTCCTCTTGGTTCAAACATTCTGTAGGTTGCATAAAATAGCAGACAAAATATAATGCAGTTTTTTATTTGAATTAAGAAAAAAAAACATAAATTACCATGGCATTATAACAAATACAAACACAGTATTTCTCCCCCTTAGAAAATATACTTAATTTACAACACATACAGTGCATTAAACATTCTCCTCAAATGTGCCTGATAAGTTATTTAAGGCATTTATAATTCATCAGTCAATACTGGAAAATAATTGCACTGCAAAAGATAGAGCAACAGTAATTAATTAAAATTACATTTTATTGTTTAGTTCAAAATTTCTGAATTTAATTTCAGAACTGAAAGTGCACATATTGTACCGTACAACTTATTATAAATCAGTTTTACTTTCCTCAATATTAATGAACATCAAAATGACAAACATTTCTTTTGGATCAATAACTCTAGAAGGGTCATGCAGGTGGAATGATGTGGTCACTTCAGGGTTAATAAGTGCTAAGGTTAATGTTCACCTGCAGGTATTAAGACAGCCACCAATGTAGCACCTGTTTTGTTTCAGTTTCAAGCTGAGATACCACACTTTCCGGTACTCCTTAGGCTGAATCATCTGTCTGAATTAAACAAAAGCCCTGCTCCATCAAAGTCAATACTCCACTCTGCTTTCAATTAAATAGCGCACTGCTTTGTCTAGTTCTGCACTTTGGTAAGTGTCTTGTAAGCTGCTTTACATTTCCATGGGAAGCTGGCTCACAACAGCAACGGAGCTGAGCAAAGACTGGGAATGGTGTAATGGACTAAGGCTTTGGGCACAGTTTCTCCAACAGGATTTGGAGAAACAGGTGGACCTCAGAACAGGATTTTCCAAAAGATGAATACAAACCCAACAATAGGGCGTGATTAAGAGCAACCTAAACCATAAACATCAGCATCTGATCTAAGAAGAGCTTGAATCCTAAGGTCACTGAATGATGCTCTTCTTTATGTGAAATGAAGACTCAAAGCGCACCTCTTCAGTAACAATTCTGTCCCATCTCTCTGAATGCTGCACATTATCCAGTGTTGGACTGCATGTTCTTCCTGCGGCCCTCTACAATATAATACTGGTAGCTACTATTTACTGTAAACACACGTGCTGTAAGTCACAGCAACACTGAGTAAGAGACTGAATGCAGCTGCATACAAAACATTAAATGGAGAAAAAATTTGTAATGATACATCTTCCGTTTTGGATGCTATCCTCTACTTCCTAAGCGCATGAAAGTGCAGTATTATTAAAAACCCTGATTTGGCTTCCAATTCGAAAATTATGTTTTACAAAACTCAGACATTCCACTTTTTTTTTTGTGGCCCAAAATGTCAAAAGATTTTTGGACAACCTGTTCTAAAATACAACTTGTTCAGACAATGTATTTTCAAGTGGGGATAACAAATGTTATCACTGTATATGAGAAACAGGTTCCATTCAGTTTCATTCATTCCCTTACTGTGGATATGCTTAGCTGCAGCTCATTAAATTTGGTCTATTGTCAATCAAACATCCAGCAGCTTCACCATAGCTTTGTTCAGCAGTCTCTGCCAGCTCTCTCTTGTGAATGAGAGTGAGCCCATTACAGCCACTGGGCATAGAGAATTCTAGCACAGGGCTGCAATATGAGCCCAAATTTCACAGCTAAGAATGGCTTTGTTTTTCTCCAGCCCACACGGGTTCTACCGCTTCAGTTAGGAACAAAGAAAACAACAAAAAAAATCAGTTACGAAAAGGCCTGTTCCCTTTAAAGCTAATATTAATCCTTACGAACTAGGAAAACGTTTACTTCTAAAGGGTTGTGGAGCCATTCGCACAACAGAGAAGCAACCCCCCGAAAAAAAATACTCTGCACTTATTTTTCTGTTTTTTTTTTCATTATTTTTCTTGTGTGCTCTTTTTCTTCTTGGCGTTCCTGAATCCCAGAGCCTCCTAGCCACTCCTGTGACTGCCATCCCCTGTGCGCTGAGCACGGGCCATGGCCAATTCCTTTGGCACTTTCTTGCAGTCCGTAGCCAGGCCCACAAAGCACATGAAATCAATGAAGCAAGTGGTGAGGTTTAATTTGCAACCAAACTCACTTGTTGCATAGTCGTATGGGAAAGTGTGGTGGTAGTTGTGGAACCCTTCTCCTGAAACAAAAGCAAACAGAAGAGTTATCTCAGGTTAATCACATAGTAGCACTATCCCTGATTAATATTTACCACACTGCAAATATTTTCCTCCAGATAGCAGTATCTGACAGTTTAAACTAGACAGCAACAGCAATGAAGCAAGACAGACAATGCTATGTATTTTTCCTTCATTGCCTAACAAACACTAGGCCTAATTTAAGCAAAATAAAAGCTAGCATAATTGAATGGTTACATTGTGTTTGGCAGAACTGAAGATCACAAAAAAGCTTCTCAAATATAAAGACCAACTTCAAAAACAATGTTCCTATAGCATTCTTTGCTTGAGCCTTTGTAGTCAAAACATTCCATGCACTAATGCAAGTGAGATTATTTTCTTAAGTATTGTATGGTTATAATGTTAAGCAGTTTTGAAGTGAAGATTTTATTTTACGTTATGTTACTAATTATGCATTATGTGTAGGTATAGTTATACCTTATTCCCTCTGCATTTACACACAACATAGTGAACTGAAGAATTTAGAAGAAATCAAAAGATTGTTGCAAGAGTCACAGTCACAAAATTCTCACAATCATAAGTACTGTTATTCACGAAGTGCACATTTTTTAAAATGCACTTAATATACAATTCCCAAACTGAGCTCAAAACATTAAAACACACTCCAGTTGAATCTGGAATCAGAGATGTTATTACATTTAAAAAAAATAACTGTTATACAAGAAAACTGCTAGCAATTAAGGGATCAAATGTATAAAACAGAAAGTTTTCCAACTGGACTTGCTCACCAAACAAAGGGAGTTATTGTGCTTAAAGCAATGAAAACTAAACATCAGAAAACAACAGTGAATTACAAAATTGGACTGTTTTTATATTTTGAAAATTCTGGGCTTTTGTTACAGTAAAGACGTTCATCGCAAGGCTCAGACATTGTTTTCAAAGCAAGCCAAAGCACAAGGGCACGTACTCCATTTGCATGTTATGCTTTATATAGAGATTCAGAGAAGACAAGGAGCAAAGGAAGCACTTTTTTACGAAGAGTGCTGGGTGTGTGGAATAAGTTGGCTGTTCTCCCTGATGTAGGGCGTCAGGGAGAAGGAGTGAAAGTGTAGTGAGGAAATGAAAGATAAGCATACATAGAGAGGTGAGGCCTGAACCAGCTAAAGAACTGAGAAAATATTTCAGGTTGAAGAACATGTCATTGCCAGCAAATCCCATTCAAACTACTAAATCTGGAGATAACTGGTGAAGAAGTCCTTGAACAGGACCAGACTGCGTTTTGTAATAATGATTTGCTAGGCAGCCAAGGATCCACTGTGGCAGGAAAAATGATCATAGCAGCTTGTGAGGGGAGAATCAGAAACTGTAATGGCTGTTTGTGAAATCTGTCAAATTCCAAATCAAGTGGCAGTATGGAGTGAGAGCAGTTTGATATGGCAGTTTGCTTGTGAACAAAATGGCGATCATTTTGGTATAAGCAAGAATGACACTGAGTCATATGCTAGTAGTATACTCACTAGAATGCTAACAGACATGTTTTGAGCTATCCGGCCACACTTTTAAAATGGCATAAATAGTTATGGGCCGCTTATCAACGACAAAGTAAAAAATGTTGGTATGGCTGCCATCTTGGATTACTCAGGAAGACCTATTACATACATACAAGTTACAATCGTAGTAAATTTTTAAGTTTGCTAGTTGATGGAATCTGCAAAGTTTCCGTTCAGTGTTGTGGTTAACAAACCATTTCTGAGTCAAGTGTGTTGATCAGATTTCTTTCTTGACCTCAATTACTGTCACATATTTAACTTGCTCCAGTACACTTGCCCAGCTGCTAGAGTGTCTGGTCTTCAAACATGTATAGTTTTAAAAGTAGGAAGATAAAAAAAAATTGCAATTGCCATTGGGCAGCTTCCCCTGCTCTGGTGACTTATCATGTAAAACTTACCTATCGCACTGAAGGTGACAAATCTGTTCTCCCTGGGGCTGATATGCACATCATATGGCCTGTTTCCCCACAGGTGGGCAGCACTGTTCACCAACCAGGTGGCGTTCAGCACCAGAGCGTATCTCAGGATTCCAGGAATGAAGTACCCCACCCACAAAGACTCTCCCCACAGGTACCAGGGCACAACCGTGGGAAAGACGAAGCACATCAGAACCACAGACATCTTATAATTCCTGAAAAACATCACACAAAAGAAGGGCCCGGTTATCTCAATTCTACATAACACTTCTTTTGATTTCAAAAAGCACTGCTAAGTACTGTTAAGATGGTTAGTTTTTTCCTATTGACTTGGTACAGATTATGATTAAAATTTAACACAATAATCATCTACGAATTTCAAATCCAGGGAATGTTAATGGCTTCTGACAGGTGCAACAAACTCCTGCCAAACAATGCTGCAATGCTTAAAATGTCTTCTGTGCTATTTCATTTATCCAGGAAGGCTAAGGAGCATTTTGTTAAAATATTTAAGGACTATGTAGTATACTCTTGTTTTTTTATTAAATTTGGAATTAGCATTTTTTTTTCTTATGTATGCATTCGAATTGGATTCTTCATTTAGCCAATTGTGAGTTTTTGAAAAAATTAAAAATGGCCAATTATTGTTTGCTAGATTTTCAGTTTGAAATAGCCAGCTGTGCTTTTCATGTCCCATCTTGCAGCAATCATCCTTGTGCCTGCACAAAAGAAAAATGAGCAAGTGTAGGCAGACTCCTCCAACCTGCCCTCCTTTGAGCTAATCTCTGAACATGACACAGGTAACCGTTACGCATTCTGCGCGCTCTAACAAACGCCTTCACATTCCCACACGCACCCACTTAAACAGACCCTCACGCCGCATCTAACCTTCCTATCGCCTTTCACTCCCATCACTACTTCAACCCTCCTCTTTCCCTTATCGTCGCTCACTATTTCGGACTCTGGCTAGTTTCTGACCTCGTTTCTGCCTTTTGCGATTTGGATTTGGATTTGGATTTGTTGTCTCGACTGAACTGTCCCAGCTCAGTTTTGACTTTCGCCTGCCCATTGGTTTTGGATTATTTGGACTTGCGTTTTTGTAACATTTTTTTTTTTATAAGGACTTCCTATAATAGCACAGGGAAATCACCCTACACAGGGTCTTTATTTTTTAGCATCATAATTGCTAACAGTAACAGACTTCTGTACTGGAGGATCAGTGCTGATTGGAGGAGAGATGTGTCCCTGACCTACAGTACTGTTGGAAGGCCACAGGGGTCGTTGTGTCGCTGAGAGGCGAGACAGTCCAGGCCAGCTAATCCCACCCCACCCTCAGTAACGCTTAGCCAGTTGTTTGCCACAGCTTGGAGAATCCCAATCATGGCTGATGACAAGACCCATCCTTTACCAGCTGAGTCACTGCATCACGTTCTCAAGCAAGATAGTCAAAGTATGCATTCTAGCCTCCTTAATTCCTTAATATTATAGCCACATCTGGGGTTTAGAAAGTTCTTTATTCTTCTGATGCTGGTAAAAACCTCAAACCAAGTGCCCCACAAGAGATCATGGCCAATTAGCACAGATAACGCTGGAAATGCTAAACAATTTACTTCGGATTCATCACTCTGCAGTTTAATGTTGTTCAATACTTCCTTCAAATTTCTCTCACATGAAACTCTACTAATGGATTCCTTTAATAGTAAACACAGAGGTAAATAAATGGAAATTATTTATGTTCTTCAATTATGTGCATTTCCTAATAGGTGGCTTTTTGCCCCACCATTATAATTCCTTATAATTCACAAGACAGAACAGAACTCTGGCAAAAAAGCAGGTTCTTATTGAAGCAGACAGTCATCTCCATTATTCAAGTTCAGGTGAAAAAATATGCATGATATAAACCATTAGTCTACAGATCATAGCAGTATTTTAACATGCCAAACTGGGGAATATCAAATCTTTAAATCTGACATTCATTTTGTTCACGTATTTTATTTTAGTGGAGCTACTGGTGCAAAATGGCAACTGCACATCATCCCGGTGAAGGCTGTAGGGTCCCCTCTTACATGTCGAATTGCAAGAAAATAATAATTATTAAAACTGTCAAGCATTCATACTTGGAAAGACCACGCTCACAATTATATTACAGTAGATACTGTATAAAGTTTTGGAAGCATCAAAGCACAGTGAAAGAACATATATATTCTGGGGAAATGGAGATTTTAAAATCTAATACCATAAAATTTAAGATGGATGAAATAATCCTACACAAAAAAAGAATCATTTACAGCAACAAGCAGACTTGAATGCTGGTTCATTTACAAAGCAAAACGAGTCAATGACCAGCGTGTGGAGAGAAAGCTGCACTACCTACTTTCTTTGAAACATGACGACTGGATCTGCCTTCAGGTCAGTGAGCTCCAGCTTGCTTCCCTTTTCAATGACATCAGGGTGTTTGCGTACCAGGAGCCAACCAATGTGAGCAAAGAAAAATCCTCGTCCGGAATTGTGGGGATCAGCATCCGTTTCAGAGTACTTGTGGTGAGCTCTGTGGTCCCGAGCCCACTCGTAGATGTCATTCTGCAGATTACGCACAATATAATTAGCAAAGATTCTGCTCACCTAAGACCTGCCATTTTTAAGTAACAACAACTAATACAGAGAACATGACTGGAGATCACCATCCTGTTTCTTAATCTAATAAGCTTGGCAGGCATCCAGTCAGTTATTATTACTAATAATTATCTACCCACGAGCCTCAGTGAAGGGGGCACTGATGTGACTACATGCCAGTTAAAAAGACTTCCTTCACAGTCTCGGGCTTTTCTCATCTCTTCAAAGAGCATCATTCACGTAGTACTGGGAGATTATTGTACTGTACCTGAAAAGCCATTGAATTGGCAAAAGCGAGGAAGATCCGCAGGGGCAGTTTGGCCTTATAGGACCTGTGACTCCAGAGTCGATGTGCCCCAGCTGTCACTCCTAATGCGCTCAGCAGGAAACACAAGACAGCTGCCCAGGGACAAGGAAGAAAGGAAGCGTTAAAACAGGTCCCAATGCGAACAGTCACAATTATTTCAGTTACATGCCCTTTAACTCTGTTCAGACTAACTAGGTACTTTCCTAAATCAGCATTAACTGTACCTGCTACTAAGACTAAATGCATTTGTATGTACCATTAGTGCAGACTGCTGAGGACCTGTGGGCTTTGTGACCATGAGGCAGGCCTGAAAATTGGCTCAGAAGGACACGGTTATCGGCTGACCCAGCTAACAATGGGAAGTCTATTGCAACTGCCATTGTTTATTGTTCTTCTAATATAATATTACGCCGCCTCAGCACTGCCAAGCTTAGTGCAATGTTAGGATGAGGGCTCCGTCTGGTAATCTATGCTTTAGAATGTCAATAAATGCACGTAGATTAACCTTTTGATATATATCAGCACTTATGTGTGTGGGGAGGGACACAGCACTGTTTAGAACCCAGCTAGGAGTTCATGTGGAATTTTGGAATGTGTGCAGCCTGATATGGAATTACATGGGTGAAGATACTGGTTCTCACTCCTGATCCTGGAGGACCAGTGCGCCTTCTGGGTTTTGCTCCAGCCAAGACCATGATCATGGTGAAATTCACTCTGATTTTCTGTTTTAGGTGTATTGTCTAAATTCAATCCTGAATTTTCTTCAAACTCTTTAAAACACTGGATTTGTGGAATTTGTGTCAATTCCTCAGTTTCCGAATTCCCCTCATTCAGGTGTGTTAGCCGAAATGTAACCACCTGGGCTAAAGCAAAAGGAAAAAAAAAATCAACAATAAACACCGTGGAAGTGTTTGACATACAGTATGCTCCCACACCTGCATCCATTCAACATACAACCTCCTGTCACCTATTGAGATGTTTTCAGTCAGAAATGAGGGAGCAGGTTCTTCTGTGTGCTGACAGTGTTGGGAATATTATACTATAAATAAGGTATTTTGAATCCAAGGACAGAGTGCAGAAAAAGGCTCATTAAACAAACAGATCAATCAAAGGCATCAACTGGGCAGAAGTGTTTAAGGGCCCTACAGGCACAAAATAATCAGCAGATACAGGGGTCCCAGTGACCATGATCAAGACCCACTACTTCACTTCAGAGCAGGGGTGGGCAACTCTGGTCCTATAGAGCTACAGTCCAGCAGATCTCACCAGCCCCCCCTTAAATCATCAATCTGTAAAGATTATAAACACACATGATTTTTTTCAGTTTAATAAGTGAATATGTTCAATTAAGAAATGTTTTTCATAACCTATTAATTAGCACTTATAAAAAGAGTAACAAAACGGCAGCAACAGTCCAAATTCAACCAGAGGATCATCTGCATGGCAACAGCATTCAACAGATTCAGGAGACAGCATGTCTTCTTAAGGGGCACCACTCGTACTTGTGCAGATGTGAGGAGAGGCCTCAGTGATCCAGTAACCCAAACGAGCTGTGAGTTTCTGGAAGAGGGCTTGCTAGCCAGGTGGTTAAAGCTCAGACTCTGGGCACTTTTAAAGAGACAGCTGGAACATATTTTACCAAATGAGCAAGATGGGCCAAATGACCTTCCTTCATTTTCAATCTTTCTTAAGTCCTTATGGGATAGTAAACGTGGAATTAAAAAGGCAAGGCCTTGCTTAAATAATTTGTTAGTATCTGTTGAACAAGTAACAGTACTAATGGATATAAAGAGACTGTATGATATTGTGTAGCAAGAATTTCTTTGTTTTTTTTTGATAAATTCCCTCAAAACAAAAGATTAATTCTTGAGTTAAATTATAGAATTAGCTGGCATTGTAGAAGCTGCAAAGGAAATTTTAAGAATCAGACAAAAGTCAGGACTGGGCAAACACCTGGTAGATGACAATGATGTTTAATTTAGATTAAGTGCAGAGTGTTATATGCAGGAAGCAGAAACAGACTACAAAAAGAATAGAAAAAACTCAACTTGAAGAAGACACGTGTAATTATGAACAACATATATAATAGGTGTTTGGACTAACATTATTACCATCTTCTAGCCAGTGTTTCACACTCCTGGTCCAGGGAGATGGTATTCTTAATCACAGACTAATTGATTTCTATTTTCCATTTTAAACCTATTTGAAAAATTTCTTTATCTCTTAAGGTGTTGAATGGGATTTATCATCGGTATCAACCCTGTGCTTATTCGTGAGCTTCAGAGCTCCCATCACTCAAGTGTCAGCTGAAATGTGACAAACAGGACATAAACCGAAGGAAAAACGCTGACACAATGTGTGTGCGTCTGATACTGTGTCATTCCCACCCGTCTGTTGATCACTGGCCACCTATTAAGAGCATTTAGTCACAAATAAACAAGCAAATTCTTCTGTGTTTGTTGTTGTATGTAATGCACTTTAAACAGGGAAGTTTTGAAACCAAGGCCTGAGTAATGAAACAAGTAGATCAATTGCAGGCACCAATTAGCACTGGTGATTAAGGGGCACAGCTGGAATGAAAAGCAGCACACAACAATCCCCTCAGGACTAGGAAAGAGAACCTCTGCTCAAGACAGTGTAGATAAACAACAAAGCAAACATATGTTGGAATAAACAGTTAAAACTAGAAATTAAATCAAGGGTTACTATCACTATAATTTCATTTAAGAATACTGTGGTTCAGCTTTGGTCACTGTGATACATAAAACCATATCTAATAAAAATATCATAACTTCTTTCAAAAAACATCTGACTAAGCAGACATAATAGACCCACCTGGCTCATTTGGAAGTTAGGTAATTGACCCAATCTCATTCAGCCCTTTCTTGAAAAATGCCAGGGTATTGGTTTCAACGACTGGGTAGCTTGTCACTCACACAAACGTATGGGTAAAGAACCCTTTGCCTCCTGTGCTCTGTTTAAAGTGGATGTAGTTCCCACTTGTGCCCTCTAGTTCATGCTTCGCTATTCAGTAATAAATGAACATTTAACGCTATCCAAGGGCTAGTACATAGTTTCAATAAAAAGCCAAACACACAGATTTTTCCTCAGATATTGAATCTTAGATTTTATCCTTTGGAAGGAAGGATTTTGTAACTACACAGACTACTATACTATATTGACTACAGATGCAGGTACTTATTCCTCATCTGATGCAATACAAAAAATATTCAGTGTGAGAATAGGGGAAAACCACTAAGTTTTATAAGGTTACATATGACAACAGCATCACATACTGTATAACCTGGAAAGTTCTGCACTGGCAGGCTTTCACCTGAAATATGTACATTAAGGATTATCTGGTAAATTAAGACCAGCACGGGAAACTGATACAGTACGTTCTGCTGAAATAAAATGCTGGACTATGCTAACAACTCTGAATCAGACTCAACAAGTGTCATTTCTGTACTGTACTTTTCATTTTTATCAGTAGCTAAGAAAACAATTTCCTCACTAAACAATATGCATTCAATTAGTCTTTGCCTCTACCCCATAAAACAAATGAAATTCCCTTAATGAAGAAATATTTAGCTAAAATATTAGGATTAGGATTTTCACACAGTTTAATCAGTTGAGTTTGTAAGTAGTGAAGCTGAACTGTGCGGCCAAACTGTTTCAGCTTGGTCTCAGTAGGGGAGAGTCTGCAGGCTTTCATTCCAGCTCAGATCTTTATTATCTTAATTCAACCACTTTACCAACTTCTCCCAGCTCTTCAGGTGCTGCTGCTTTAAAAAGTCTAGGAATCCAGCCCCCCAGGACCATGGTGTGTTCTGTGCTTGTCACGTTTGTAGATGTTCAGATTCCTGGCCGTCTACTTTTCAATTACTACATTCTACATTCAATCGCTTAATTGAACCCCTAACTGAAATGAACCTTTTTGTTTTCCCACCACTGAAAAGTTTTCAAGCCACTTTAGTTCTGGGACTTAAAACAATTCAAAAAGGTCTAGTTCAAGCGTATGTAACTTCACTGTTCTGTGGCTGCATTCCTGCAGGTTTCAGCGATACTTTCATTTTACTCCCAATTAACACATAAAATCAATAAATGGGTGTCTTGACCCATTCAAATAAAGCTGATTTTGGAAATGGCTTTCAAGGACTGGAACTGCCTATTCCCGATTTAGTTGGTAATTATTAGATGAATCTGGAGTTCAATTAAAATAATTAGGATTGCCGGGGGCTGTTGAATTGTATACCACTGTGGAACATGAAACAGCAAACATTAGACACCAGGACGCTGGATTGGAAAAACAAGTTGTGTGATTTTTTTTATACCTCTAAAAGTTTAATATTTCAGCGGGTTTCGGTGAGATCCAACACTGCGCGCTCCTGCTGGTTACAATGAACTACAATTCAAGCGGTTTCGCTTCTCACTACAGCGTGTCTCCAGTAGGTGCTGAGCTGCTACAGGATCTCTTTTCGCCTCAGAGGCTCTCAACAGCACTAAAGCGACTCGGTGCCTCACGCATCACATTTTAAATTCAACTACGCCACAAAAAAATGTGTAGGCCATTTTGAATGAAAGAAGTATCACAGATCGTGGAAATCATGATCTGTGGCAACAACACTCACCCCACATCAAGGTCAAGGCAGAAGCAGAGGAAACCAGGGTCAGCCCATACATAGCTCCTGCGTGCAGTAAGGACATCAAGATAACGTTTCTCCATACTATTTTCCTGGGAGGTTTCGGACCCTCTTTTTCCCTGTAAGTCTCATCAAACACGTCTTCCACCGTGGACTCTTCTGTCGCAACCTCCCCGTTTCTGCGTGTCTCCGCTGTAGTCATCGTGAGCTAATTCTGCGCTGCTTACCAGCTACTAAAACTAAAAGACAGACATTTTCTTCGTTTGAGTGTAAATTTCAAGAAACGAGAACAAACGTACCTTTTCGATTGCTGCATTTGCTAAATATGTTTTCCTTTCTCCCTTAGGTTTTTAGATGTAAATATGGTTTTAGAAAAATAGAAATACCAGTTAATGAAAACAATGTTTGATTAGCACTTACCTTGTGAGAAGCAGCTGCTTTAAACACATTCAGAATGAAAATTATGCAGTGTGGATCAAGTGGTAGAGACCATACAATAAGCGCTTGTTCCTGTGCTGTACTGTTGAGGTACTCACGATGAAGCTCTCTACCTAAGCTAATGATGTCGTTTTAGGGAGGAGGTACTGAAGAAAGTAATTGGTCGACAGTTTGGTGCCATCTTATTCAGCCAGTTTCATTGGTCCTTTGGTATCTGCTGTTAAACCTTAAATTTTATTCATTCATGGCCGGTGGGGTTTTTTTCGCAACGAATGTGTGGGTAAATAAATCGCGTAAGTGTACTCGGTAGTTTCACAATTAAAGTTTCAAAGAAAAAACGACGCCCGATTCTGGTACTGTCTGCTTCCTGGTTGGTGTCATTTGTTTTCGTTCAGACGCTGCGAGTCAACGTCCGACAGTAACCCGCACTAAAAGTAGGTCACCCTGACGTCTTCACAGCGCCTCTCTGGGGAAAACAGAATTCAAAAACTCCAAACTCGTTCCTCCCAGCTCTAAAGCCTTCAAGCGGTGCCTGGGCAGCTGAATTATTCATTTAAACACTGCTGCACGGCGGTGTGGCGATTATTGCTGGTGCCTCTCTCGCAGCTCTCTCAGCTGTCCATCTGTGAGGAGTTTGCATGTGGGTGGGTGCCAGGCGCTCCGGTCTCAGCCGTCCAAAGACACGCTGTCTAGGTCAGCTGGCGTCTGTATAATGTCTCCCGTGTTCGTGTGTGTTCGTGCCCTGCGGCTGACTGGCGTGCTGTCTGCACGGTCTCCTGCCCTGCACTCATGGTCTGGCCGGTTAGGCTCCGGCTCGCCACGACCCTGGACTGGACTCATCGATTATTGAAAAATAATGGAGGTGAATCAGGTAGGCAAGCTAGCAGCGAAGCAATAAGGGGATACAAAATAAATTGAAGATGCCACGGAGTTTTAAGATCTTGTGAACATTTGGATAGCACTGCTGATCAGTTTTTAAGTTACTCGGAATAAAAGCAAAACGACAAAAATATTACACATGCAAATGAATAGGTATATTCATCCTAGTGTAAGACATTTAAATAAATATATAAACATTTACTTTATTCGAGCTATTTCACCTCATCACAAGACGGCGTTTTCCCTTTTAAAATCTTTTTTTCCTGATTCTCACGCTTTTGAAAGCAATAAATATTACATAATAAATCCTACAGAAAATCACCAGAATAATATTGCTATTATTCTCCCGTGAATAACCACAAATGTCATTTCGCCAATAACATTAATTAGTTTTCAGTACTTCAATTTAAAATGTATCATTAATATAATAAAATGCTACTTCTTAGCATTACACTCAGTGAAATCATGTAAAGTAACAATAATCACCGAACTTGCCGACTAAATCGAGTGAATACGATATCAATACCCTCCATGGAATCTAGACCTTGTCGCTTCCTAAAATAACAGTATTTTTAATAAATCTTAATTCACAACACCAAATGCAACGTATTAACACTGTATAACTGTATAATCTTCCTTAAATTATAGTTTATTGGAGACTTGACAAGTAAAACAAGACTTGTTTTACTTTTACTTTAACGCTGAACTGGATGAAGCGGTTAGAAAATGGGTGATGGATATTCTTCGATAACCCTTCGTTTTCACATGCTGACAGAAGCTCGGTTTGTAATCAAAGTATAAACTGAAAGAACTAACCCAGGGTAATTCTAATGTATTCAAACATTACGAATTACTCCAGGTCTGTAGCTTTAGGTGTAAATATACAAAGACTGATTTCATTCGAGCTGCTTTACTGCGCCACAAGACGGCATCTGTGACCGCCTCCATGCTCGAGCGCGCTTCGGAAGTCAAGAAGCGTCGCTCGTGCCCCCTGCTGACAGATTATTCAATTTTGCTAAGGAAAGGTTCGACAGATTAATGAAAACTGAACGTTATATATATTTTATAGCAGTGTATAATATATATATATATTTTGGTAGTGTGTCACATATACGTGAATAGTAAGTTTTAACTCCCTGTACCTTAACGTCTCATTCTTTACATGCCTATTATTGTCAGTTATGAGTTGCAGTCGGCAAATTTCAATCTGAGGAGAAAAGATTCGAAAAAGTCTAGAGATGTGCGCAACGAATAACAGTTTTATTTGTCGTTTATTTTCTGAATAAACAATTGATCTGTTATCCAGGAATGTTACAGGGATGTTTTCATGTAATATTACAGGAATGTTAGTGTTTATGATGTGATAAATTCTTAAAGAGTCCACAACGTCATCTAACTTACTCACAGAAGTACATATTTTTCATACACTATTGCTGCGCCTCTTGCTGCTAGCAAGCTTTATATGGTAAGCATGAAAGTCGATAAAATCCATCGCCATTCATTTTCAATAACTGCTTGGTCCAAAACGGGGTTGTGGTGAGCCACTGTTTAAAATAGCAGACAATGGGCACTATTCTGGGTACTCACTGTGTCACTGGGTATCACAGGACACAAGCACATGCATACAGGGGAGAAATTCAGAGTAGTCCCTCAAATTCCAGGTAACCAGTGTACCCAGCTGTTTGAGTGTCTGAGCTGGAAGTAAAATAAATTAGAGTTTTGTCAGGCTAGAAATGATATTTAACACCATGTTTCATGAAGCATGCAACCTATGAGTAACGCATAGATGAAGGCCCCAATAGAGATCCCTGAGGCACCACTACAAACAGCTGTTATTGTAGAAGTATAGTGTGCAAGGGATACAAGCAAAATCCTGGAGTCTAGTTCTAAGGATAATTTTTATTCCACTATATCTTTAGCATTTGCAGGGTGGAAAAAATGTATTTTTCCAGATTTGAACTGTCTATATATAAAATACGTACAGAAGATAATATGCATATTGTTTTAACTATAAGCTGCTTTTACAGTTCTCTCAGAGATGTCAGAATGTCTGAGTGCTTTTGAATATACAGTATTACCCATTGATTAAACAGGGAGAACACAATCCCTGTAATCAGTGTTTTAAATGTCAGTATCCAGAATGTTACAGCTGTACCTAATATTTGTTATTAAAGATGCCTCCAAAATGACATATATAAAACCACTAGTGACATATGAGGAAATCCACAGTCAGCACAAAGAATCAACAGCTATTTAGTAAATAATGTTTGCAGATACATGGTGAGTTTAACAGGAGGCTCTGGAATTTCACATTGTTTTTTTCAGTGTAAAAAGATTTTACTGATTGCTAGACAATGTATGTTTCTTAATAACACTGACTAGTGGGTAATGTATACATTTTTTTATTCTGTTTGTGATCATAAATTGGAATTTTGGTATATTTCAATGTAGAGTAGCTTCTTTATGAAAAGTATTGCTACAAAAGGGAGATTATAAAAATTGAGGAAATCAGAAATAAGCTGAGCGCATAAATCAATAAGTAAAATAAACTTGTAAAAAGTTTGCCAAGAATATACTGTACTCGAGTGGTTGATATAATTATGGCACACTTGGTTAAACATATTTATTGAAAATGACAATATACACACTAAACTACACAGAACATAAACAGACAACATTCAACACGCTCTCTCTGCAAGCCCTGATGCCACCGAATAAATGGGAACCTATCTCCCTAATCTAAAAATGCACCCATTAACCAGGAGTGGCCGTTCTTGACTAAGGGATTCTCTACACGAAATAAGAGTTCCCTAAAAAGTACAGAATAGCAAGCTCTATTAACCAGGGGCAAACACTTAGCTCCGATGTTGCCTTCCCAGTTGATATGGAACAAGGAGCTCGTGTCCTCTCTCTTTCGTCTCTTGTCTACCTTTCACCCCCTCTACCTCTCTGCTTCACTATCCTCTTATACTGTATGTTGTGGTTTTAGGCAGTTTATTGACACTATTTCATTTATGCAGAAGTTAATTAACTAAGGTAAACCAAGGTAAACTCTACAATTGCTTTCTTACATTTTAGCCAAACATTCCTTTGTTTTGTAGCTGGAAGTATTGACACAAGTCAGATGTTACCCATCGTATCTAGATTCTTAGAAACCCTTCTGTAGTCAACTATACCTGTAACAGTATTTAACCATCTTTCTTTCATGTTATAAACTTCTTGTAATCTGCAATGCTAAGCTTGCACTGCGAAAGCATGTATTTTTATTAAAATAATTATTTCACTGTGAGCATGAGCACTATATCAAGACAGAGTGGGATTTTTATATGCGAGATAATTGAAAATGTCAGGTACCAGAGAGACAAGTTAAATGGCAAATTCAGGAAAATAAGGTCTGTTGTAGGAAATTCTTCATCAGAGGAGCAGGACACAGTCTTGTGCAGATTCAGTTTTATTGAGCTCAATAATTATATCAACGCACGATGGGTCTGCCCCACAGGACAGACAATCCTGCAAGGGTTTCCCAGCTCTTATATACAGTCAGAAGAAAGTTTGTTTCACAATCTGAGTGCTTGTCCTGTTCTTTGATATGTAATTACCTCTTGTCCTGCTCTGTCTTGCTCCATGTTCTGTCCTTTGATATGCAGCAGACATTGGTCTGGTTTATCCTGTTTGTGGGTGTTGTTCCTGTCGTTTATTATGTAGTGTTAAGCCACTGGGGCTGCTAAAGCAAGTCAGCTTTATGGCATCTTAGTGTAACTTTTGTTTGAGACTAAATGAACAGACCCCATCAACAGCTCTCACAATGTGCTTAAGTGGTGATACTGTGATGCTGGATAAGTGAGATATATACATGTTCCACTTCAGTCCCTCCTGTTAACCACCTGGCAATAGCCCCAGTAGGTTACCTATTACCTTCCATGTTCACACCAGCAGAGCCCGTCGACTCATTTGACCGGATGTTTTGGGTAATTTGCACTCCTCTTACAGCGTTAGCCATTCCCTATTGGAAAAACATGAGCTTGGGAGTTTTAGATTTGATTTCCTGAACTCTGTTGAAGAACTGGTGGTGTGGGTGAGGGGTCACTGGTAAAACCCTAGTTCCTCTTATCTGACTAGAAGGACCAATTACTATTTCACTAATAGAAATCTCACAGTTTGGTAATAAATAATGATCCTAGTCACCGAAACTAGCACTGAGGCTTCTGATGTGGCAACTGCCCAATGTCTCACCAACTGTGTCAAGAGCTATATTCAGTACACACCAATCATCACAGAGTCTGCCAACCTCATCACTATTCCGTGCTCCAGACTGACTTTTAATTTCCTCTTCCTGAATGATTGTCCTGCCTGTTAATTACTGGACACTGTAGGCTAAACCACCTCTCCTAGTTCTCCATCTTCAGTCAGCTCTGCACTCCACCAGGGTTTAAATGACAACAATGCTGACAATGTGTGAAGGAGCCTGACACTTGTGGGCAGAACGTGGATTCCAGTGGCACCAGGCAGCACAGACCTTGCAGGTACACCATGCCTGGATAGCGAGAAAACAGCACTGGGTTGCCGACCTCTGTACAGCCCTTAAAGAAGTAGCGATTTGGCTCAGAAGAGATGATATCAGAACTGGTGTTATTTAACATATAAGCAGTGCCACAAGAGAATGTAATCTAATGGACTGACTCAGTGCATTACTTACTGAGTGGTCACCTGTGCTATTCCACAGACTATATTTTATAACCTCTATGGTCCTTGTGATAAACTCTGCTTTCCTAGATAAGCTTAATTACTAAAATATGATGCAGAGCTAATAATAAGGATTCATAATGGCTTCCACATTTCCACACCATTGCAAAAAGCACCACCAATTCACTACTAAATTAACTACTTTAAATTATCAAGTTTAACTTGGTCCAATCGGTATCACACTCTCCGAAAGCTCGACTTGTCATTGCTCAAATGCAATGTAAATAATCCAGTTACTTTGGAATTAATGTAAAACTCAATTTCAGACACTAGACTTGACTAGGCTTCAACATATAACACTTTCCTCGGTATCTTATAACAAAGAATATCATCAGGCGCCTCTGCAATAACAGGATATTGCACAGGCCTCCAATGTGTACCAAAGGTCTAAAATTAGACAACAGACAATACAATTCCTTTTTAGGGTTTTCATTAGCTGGAACAGGCTCTGACACCCCAGAGGTCCAATGTGACACACTATGTGTGAGAGGTGTAGCTCCTCAGGTGCAGGATTGAAAACAGAAACATCTGCCCTGGGAGGCTCAGTTACTCAGAAGAGTTTTAAATATGATTCAAAACCAAATGGTTATCCAGTGAAGATAAGCCAGATAATATATAATCACACTTTTTACCAGTTTGAATGAGTGTGTTAATGAGTGTGATGGGAAGTTAAAATCTAGAATTGTTCAGAACTGGTGCTTTTGCACACACTGGTAAAATGTCAGAGCTCCCCTTTGTAGAATGTTCTGAGATATGTATGTGTGTCTGTTTTAAAAGTACATATTGCAGTCCTATTATATAATTACAGATTTTAATGTTTTGCATCATAGAAAAATTTGAGATGCAAAATAAGGCCCGGTATTGTGAAATACATAAGCACAAAAGAAATCCAGTTTATAGTGTTATTGGTGTTGTGATAGTGATAGTTTTTTTCTCAGAAGCAAAGAAACGTGAGTCCCATATTCCATCAGTCTGTTTTGACAATGGTGTGGTATGACTGCAATCATATGTGTATAAACATAATATGTTTATTGTTATCACATCACAAATCCTTGAAAATGGTTTATTGTGTGTGCACTTGATTTTAATATTAGCTTCCGATTTGTGCATTAAAAAGTGATATAACTAAAATCAAAAAGTTACGATTTTAAACTTTACTATCAATGAATCTTGAAATTACAAAGCGTGTATGATGAAAACCCTTTAAACAATACATTATACTCTCCCTGTGATCACCAGAGTCATGCCAAGCACAGAGGACAGCTGGTGACTGACATTCCTCTGTGCTGAATCCTGCATGATTATACATGATTTGGACCCTACACAGTCCTGCAAGAAGGAATTTGGTAAATGTAGATGATGTGAATGTGCAATGTAAGCAGACTAGATGTTGATACTGAGGATTTGGGGAAATCCTATTACTATTACTATGATATTAATTTGAGACATATTAATATGTCATCCAGTCCAATTTCCCCAGTCTGCTAGGGCTATGTTGGGAGTTCCTCAGCAGGCTGCACTCCATTCCCCCAACTTCAGTATCAGCTCACTGTTTCTGTGCTCCTTGCCTCAAGGTATTCAAAGTCTCTGCACAGTACCTCTGTTCCGCTTCCAATGTCTCTCTTGGTCTGCGGGCCAATAGCTCCTCTTTGCTGTGGTCTCACAGGCTGCGGCTTCCCTTGCGCTGTCTGTGTTGTGTCGAGGGGCTCGTGGGAAGTGGAGAGAGAGCCCTCTGTTCAGGCTCAGATCTTTTTATCCCTACCGTTAGCCAATCCCCCCTCAGGGAGGTTTCCACTGGCTCTGTCAGGGGCAAGTGTGCCCAGTAGATTATCAGGAGGAAGTTCAGGTCGTTTGGGAGCTGTGCAGCTCTTCAGGTGTCATAGGTCCTATCGCTTCATTGTCTGCTTTTCTGCCCCCCCCCCCCCCCCGCCCAAGGTCTGGATCTAACCGGCTCAGCAAACCCTCACACGTACATGCATCAATACCTAAGGTGTGGTAATTGCTTCCTAGCTGGAAGAACTGTGTGTTCCTTAATTGTTGCTAATTGTTCCCTGCTCCTCATTAGAATACGTGAAGCTGAATACTTTGGGAGGTGACATACACTGACACAATCCAGGCCACTGACCCAATTTCATAGCCTATTCCTCCTTCAACAGTTTGCATTCTGTGACAACAGCAGCCCCTTTTTTTACATCCTGATCATGTCAGACTCTCATGACTATTTTTTTATAGAATATCTAAATATAACAAATAATTAATACAACATCCTAAAACAATCATTTCAGTGAAATTGAGTGACTATTTTTTATTCTGTATACTTAGTTTATATTTAAGTTTAAAAAAAGTCAGTGTGTTTTCTTTAATTGTATTGTGTTGTTGCAGATCTTCAAGACTGCACTTCTGTATTCAGTATTAAAGAAGACAGCTGTCTTGTTTTTTCATCTGCTGTGACATGACAAGTATCAAGTATCATGAGGGATCTCTGATTATTCAATCTTCGACTCTATTAGGCAACTGTGGGTGGAATTTTTTTTTACCTTTTACCTTTAATCACTGCAGTGACCTTATGCTTATACAGACGGGCTGCAGCATAACTTGTTCTCGGATAGGCTGATGATATTTCAGCACTGGATGGCAGTGAAATGAGTTTACACCACCCCATAACTGTGCTATGGAAATCTGGTCAGATGTAACATCGAAGTCCAGACAGACTATGTTCTGTCACAACATCAGTTTGGACTGGGCTCTTGCCAGTTTGTGTCAGCCAAGTGAGGAATGGAGGGCAGGGTGGCGTGTAGCAGGCTGGAAGAAAGGTGAAAGTATATGAAATACCTTACTTCAGCAAAAACTTCTAAGATTATTTACCCATTCTCTATGTGACTAATCTTTTCTAAAGATGACTAGAGTCTCCTGACTTAGGCCTATGAGTGTGAGGCCTCATGCTCTCGGTTACACACATACAGTGCAGTCCCTAAGTTTTTGGACTGTGACACAATTTTTGCTGTTTTAGTTCTGTACTCCAGCACATTGGATTTGAAATAGGGTATTTACGAGGGTATTTACGTCTATATTGGGTGAACCATATAGGAATCACAGCCCTTTTTATACATAGTCCCCTCATTTCATGGGACCAAAAGTAATTGGACACATTAACATAATCTTTAATACAATTTAGAATGTTTTCAAATCCTTTGCAATTGATGACTGCCTGAGGTCTGCGACCCATAGACATCACTAGACGTTGGGTATCTTTCCTGGTGATGCTCTGCCAGGCCTGTAATTCAGCCATTTTCAGTTCCTGCTTGTTTCGGGGGCTTTTTGCTTTCAGTCTTGTCTTCAGTAAGTGAAATGCATGCTCAATGTGATTCAGGTAGGGTGAAACATTCCACTTTATGGCCCAGAAAAACTTCATAGTTGCTTTAGCAGTATGTTTGGGATCATTGTCCTGCTACAAGGTGAAGTGCCGTCCAATGAGTTTTGAGGCATTTGGTTGGATCTGAGCAGATAAGATGCTTCTGTACACTTCAGAATTCATTCTGCTGCTGCTGTCTGCAGTCACATCATCAGTAAAGACAAGTGAGCCAGTTCCACTGGCAGCCATACATGCCCAAGCCATGACACTACCTTCACCATGTTTCACAGATGAGGTGGTATGCTTGGGATCACGAGCAGTTCCATTTTTTCTCCATACTTTTCTCTTTCCATCACTCTGGTACAGGTTAATCTTCATCTCATCTGTACATAAGGCTTTGTCCCAGAACTCTAGAGGCTTTTTTATGTACTTTTGAGCAAACTGTAACCTGGCCTTTCTTACCAGTGGTTTGCATCTTGTGGTGAACCCTCTGAGATTATGCTGGTGTATCCTTCTCTTTGTGGTAGTCTTTGACACATCTATGCCTACATCATGGAGAGCGTTCCTGATCTCTTCAACAGTCGAAAAGGGGTTTTTCTTCACAATAGTATTCTTCGGTCATCCACTACTGTGGTCTCCTGTGGCCTACCAGGTCGTTTGCTATTGCTAAACTCACCAGTGCATTCGTGCTTCTTAACAGTGTACCAAACAGTTGATTTGACACACCTAATGTTTTGACTACATGTATGTCTCTGATAGATTTATTCTGATTTTTCAGCTTCATGATGGCCCGCTTTACTGGCATTAACACTTCTTTGGTCCTCATGTTGAGAGACAACAGCAGCAGACTCCAGATGCAAATGCCACATCTAGAATCAACTCTAGACCTTTTGTTAGCTCTCTTGTGCATGAACTAACAATGCAACGACACACAGCTGGCCAAGAAACAACTGAGCAGCCAATTGTCCAATTACTTTTGGTCCCCTAAAATGGGAGAACTATGCATAAACGCCAGCAGCCATATCACCCTGCAACTCACAACTGGCAACCCACTGAAGCTAAGCAGCTCCTGGGAAAAACGAAGGTTGCTGCTGGAAGAGGTGTTAGTGGTGGCCAGCAGGGGGTGCTCACCCTGCGGTCTATGTGGGTCCTAATGCCCCAGTATAGTGATGGGGACACTATACTGTAAACAGGTGCCGTCCTTCGGATGAGACGTCAAACCGAGGTCCTGACTCTCTGTGGTCATTAAAAATCCCAGGGCGTTTCTCGAAAAGAGTAGGGGTGTAACCCCGGCGTCCTGGCCAAATTTCCCATTGGCCCTTACCAATCATGGCCTCCTAATAATCCCCATCTATGAATTGGCTTCATTACTCTGCTCTCCTCCCCACTTCTTGCTGATGTGCGGTGAGCGTTCTGGTGCACTATGGCTGCCGTCGCATCATCCAGGTGGATGCTGCACATTGGTGTTGGTGGAGGGGATCCCCATTACCTGTAAAGCGCTTTGAGTGGAGTGTCCAGAAAAGTGCTATATAAGTGTAAGCTATTATTATTATTATTATTATTATTATTATTATTATTATTATAAAAAGGGCTGTGACTCCTATATGGTTCACCCAATAAAGAGGTAAATATCCTCAAATTAAAGCTGACATTCTGCACTGTAACCTCATAGTCATTGTTTTATTTCAAATCCAATGTGCTGGAGAACAGAGCCAAAACAACAAAAACTGTGTCACTGTCCAAATACTCATGGACTGCACTGTATACTGTATTGGACAGTCATGTAGAAATTACTGGAGAAATAATAATAAGAAAAACAGACAAACACATGTAAAATATGAGGCCCAGTATACTGATTACTGCACTCTTATTTTTAAACAATTTAATTAAACTTGTAACACGAAGTCAGGGAGTATCAGTTATCTTTATACCCTGTTACCAAACTTTGCTGGTCAGAGTACAGAGTACAGAGGTCAGAGAGTGGTTCTTGTTTTGCTCATTGTTACTGGCTGGTGGAAATTGTGTAATATACTTATGTTTCACTGCACTGTGAATTGTGTCATAATTCAGGACTGTGAACTATGTATTTTATTTTTTCCAGTCATATCAGGCAATTCGGTCTTTCATATTCCAGGCATTATGAGCTCTGAACCTACTCTTTGCCATGAGAGGGGGTTTAAAATATTCATCAAGCCAAATCATAATGTGCAAAGAAATAAAAATTATTTAATCAAACACCTAAATTATTTACAGCAGTAATACAATACATGCAAGAACAATATTCTAAGATATGTAAAACCTGGAAACATTTTAATTCACAGCGTCTTCATTTTGAGAAAATGAAATAGTATTATGCTCCCTTTTGAGATTTCCTGTTCTTCATTACTAGCTCAGGCAAACAAATTCTTGCATTATTTTCTAACCACCACAAAATGATTTGGCAGGACGGTTTCATTTTGAATGTATGGAATTTATTTTATCATATTTCATTCCAGTCCGAATAACAGGCAGCACAATAGTACAGGGAAATTTTAGTGGTTTTCAATTGTGTAATGTCAGAGTCTGAAGTCTACAATTTACAAATGAGCCAGCTTGTAGGATGACAATTTTGTAGCAGGAGTGCAGTCCAGTGCAGCCCAGTGTCCATAGAGGGTTGTTATGATCTGGGGCTCCTATAAAATGATAACGAGGATAATCAACTTCTGTTGTAAATAAAAAACACGGCTGTTTCCAAACAAAAAAAAACACACAAAAAAAGTTCAAGCTCATAATTTGTACAGCCTTCATATAACATTTATGAGTCCTAACAGCCCTGTGGCACTCAGAGACATCCCCTCACAGAGGAATCTCACTGAGCAATCATCTCTCCCCCATCTTTTGATGAGGCCTGTTAGTCATCTCCAGTCCAAAGTGCAGAACAAGGCTGACAGATTGGATTTGCAATGTTGTATTTTTCTATAAATGAAATATATATGCATGAGATGCAATTTTGCCATTCAAGCACCAGAAAGTGTGAAATACAGTTACACAACAGCCTGTTCCATACTCTCACCACCCAGATCATCGTGTATTAGAACATGACATAACTTATGATAGTTTATTACAATAAGTTTGCATTTATTGTATTTGTACACTTGTGTTCTTTTCTTTCATGTACCTTACCAGCAGTACCAACAGTGTGTATCACAGTTTATCATAATATCAGTGAAATTTTAATCCACCACAGTTGAATAATACTGTGACATATAGGGAGATAAAATAACACAATATAACTTTAATTATACTGCACTGTCCTTGGGTTGTTGTTCTACCAATTTGGGGAGGTTCTTTAATGATATGATGAATATTTAAATCGGTTTTAAAAAGTTTTCCATTAGCGATTCAGCTGACAAAGCAGATCAGTGAGCCCTTAGCTAATTAGAGTTTGGGAGCCTATGCCCTTCTGCTCAACACATGTGTATGTTTTATGAGCATATAAAATAACGCACTAATCAATACTGTAACACAACACATAACAGCAAATGCAATTACACGATGTATTATACAGATCAGACCAGATAGATCCAATGTGAAGGCAAAGGTGGCAACCTTACAAAAGGAAAAAAACAAAAGTGAACACTTTCTCTATTCTCCACTCTCTCCTCACCCCTGATCTCATATTACTCAGAAAACAAACAGAGCCACCTGTGCTTTGTCAGCTCCAGAAATAGACTTCGTGTGACAGTGTACTCTAGCGCTTCCTGCCAAAATTGCCAGCTTGTGTTTAATTTTACAAAAACATGTTAAAGTGAGCGGGCAAACTTCACCAGTTTCTAGTCAGTGTCCCACCAGGTGGCTGATTAAGAATCTGGAGAGAATCCATAGAGCTTTTTAAACTGAAGATATCTTTGGAGACCGTAAATAGAATTACAAGACATCTTTAGCAATGAGCACGGAAGATACAGAAACTTTCTCTCTCTGATACTTCCAACGTGACCACGACATTTCAAAGAGCTAACAAGTAGACCAAATTCTCAATTTCAGATGATAAATGCATGCCTCTATGTGTCTGTATGTGTGCCTGTACACATAACCGTATTGCCCTTGCAGAACAAATAATTTTGTAATTATGTTTTTCTTCTAGACAAGCGTGTGTCAGCTGATGAGGCAGCCAGCAGAGCTGTGGCTGGCGATGCCAATAACCTTCAACAGCACCTCCCATTACGCAACCAAGTACAAACTGTTACAGAAGTTGAACTGCAGTCACCTCTGTTAGTCATGCCATGCTGAAAACAATACTGGAACCCCTGACGTTCAATAAGCACACATAGAGCACAATTTTTATTATGGTAACTTGCATCCTTCACATTAACTTGGCCTTATAACATTTCCATGCTTTTCAATGTATGTTGGCTCTTCTCCAGTTGACTTAGCAGAGTGTAATGTATGCAGAGTAAGAGCTGTGAAATCAGCTGATACATGTTTCTTCTGGACACTAAGAAGACATTTTTGTCTCAGGTATGAATGTATCATCCATGCATCCTTGTGCTGCGTAGAAGGTACTCAGTGTCTAGAAACAAGGAAATACATTCTTGAGATAATGATTTCAATTGAAAGTAAATTTCAGTTGTCCTAGCCAATACAGTCTTTCCCAATTGAGAGTTTTAAAATGTACACAAGGCTGAAATTGAGCTGTTTTACAGAGCCATTATGTTTTCCTGGAAGAAGAGGCCATAAACACAAAAGATAGTAGTAGATAGTAGATAGTAGACTGCATGATTATGTAGAACATCTGCTGATAAAGGGCTATAAAGGAAAAATATGCAATTATTACAGTACTAAGCACCATTCAACAAATTAAAATCAACACTTAGTAGGCTAACGCCCCCTAGTGTGCAAATACCTTGCTTACCATGAATTTAACAGGGGTTAAGTACATATCAATGGAGTACATTAGGGAAATGATAAACTATTAAGTAGCAAAGTATTTATTATTAGTAGTATTAAATTCATCTTTAAGGGCTCTATATGATGATAATTATGTTACTTTTTTTTATACACAGTCAATATTTGTGATGACATATTGGAATAAACCTGGATTGTACCTCATTCAGATCCAAAAATTCTACCTGAACTGTCTCAACATCCAAGAGGATTATCCTCCCAAGGGTGCAGAAACACTGGCTCCACAATATCTGATGCTTAGGCATTTCAGAGTATACAAAAGGATCAGATTAGAGTTTGTCCTTATAGGTTTGCTATATTTTTTATTAAACAATTCATATTTATCTATGACACCAAATATTTAGTGGAATATATGTGGAAATTGTTAGATTTCTAATTTTAATATTGACTGTTATTCCATGTTCAACCAAGAGGTACTTGGCAGAAGTCACTGACAATACAATATCATTCCCCAATTCGAGTTCTGAAAAACGGGCAAACGCCTTTGCAATAAAGCTTCAACGAATGAGCTGATTGGTGCAGGCGTAAAAATGAAGACATCACAAACAGAAATTACACTCAACAATAATTTATATAAGAAGAATTTAGAAGCTGATGCCGGCCTTGACAATTGTTCTCGCTCTCTCTACGGAGAACAAGCCCCCCTGGTCTCCTGCCAAATGATGTGTCCGCTATCTCTCGAACACCAGCACCAGCTCACAGTGAGCGGTGTGAGGAAACATGTCCACCGGTATGGCGGACGTTGGGATGAAGGGATGCCCAGTGAGCTTCTTCTGCCCGTCAGGGGGGCAACAGAGGTCCCGGAAGTTCCTCATGGCCTCCCCTTCGGGCTTGCAGGAGACGTAGACCAGCCGGCGGAGGGCAGTGCAGTTTCGCAGCGCCCGGGTAACGTGGTAATGCAGCCCTGCACGGGAGGGGTTCACCACAGCCAGCAGGTCCCGCTCCGACCCCAGAGAGGGCACCAGTCCCGGCAGGACCTCTTCAGCCTTGCCTGGCAGGAACTGGCAGTTGGGGACGTCGTTGAGCGCGGCGTTGTGCCGGGCGTCCCGCACGGCCTGCTCCACCACCTCGATGCCGACGACCTTCCGCGCCCTCCGGGACAGGGAGAGCCCCAGGGCGCCCGTGCCGCAGCACACGTCCAGCAGGGTGCCCGCCCCCTCGGCGAAGCCCCGCTCCCCGATGGCACGGTACAGGACCTCCGCGCCTCCCGTGTTCACCTGGAAGAACGCGTCGGCTGAGATCCGGAAGCTCAGCCCCAGGAGCTCCTCATAGATGTGGGGCTCCCCGCGCAGGAGCTGGTATGGCGAGTCCTCGTGGCTGCAGCGGGTCCCGGAGCTCTCCTGGAAGTAGAGCGAATCGAGCTGGCAGACCTTCCCGGGGCCGCGAGTGAAATAGTCCGCCAGAGCCGCTTTGTGGGCGCAGACCTCCTCCTGCGTGAGGCGCTGAGGGTGGAAGTACACAATGGCCATGGTGCTGCCTGCTGTGTTGGTCCTCACGGTTATCTCTCGCCAGTGGCCTCCCTCGTGGAACAAGAGGCAGGGCTCCAACGGGGAGAGCCGGATGAACTCTTCATAGCACCTCGCCACCAGCTTGTGCTTGGCCGGCATGTTCTGGAGATGGTCTCCGCGGACACAGACGATATTCCGGGCCTTCCCGGTCCCCACGTAGAAGCCCACGGTCTTCGGGTTGCCGTCCGGCCCTCTGTTGACGGAGAAGGTGGACTTGTTCCTGTACCCGTCTGTGACAGGCGAGGGCAGGATGGGCAGCAGGGGGAAGCCCAGCTGGCCGCTGGTCCAGGGCAGAGGGGACAGCGGGTCAGCTCCCTGCGCCAGCTGGGCAGACAGCCGAAGCAGGACTGTCCTCTGTGCCTCATACTTCACCCGCAGCTGGTCCTCGTAGCTCAGCCTCCAGAGAGGGGTCACGGCATCGGCCAGCCTCTCCTCCCAGGACAGGTGTTCGTTACTGAGGGCTGACGGGCGTTTCTTCTTCCTTCTCTTCTGTTGAGGCCGTGTTTTGTCAACACTGCGGTCTGGGTTGCCATCTGTCACCACACAGCCGCCAGAGCACCGTGGAGACGGACACAGAGCTCCTGCTCTTTTCAGCTTCAGGAACAAATGTGACCATGGGGATCTTAGATACAGCAATGCCATCATTCAGAAGGCAATCTGCCACGAGTTTAACCAAGCTTCATGGAGATATTACAGGTCTTCCTTAGAAGTTTCACATATAAACAGATAACCTGGGATAAACTTTTACATTTTACCTGTGGTATACACGTCTGATATAAAGCGATCTACATTGATACTAAAACCTGCACTAGGAAGACTAACCTCTCGGTCATGTGCTGGGCTGCGCTTGTCGTTTGACGTCTAAATAGTGTGCCCGAACTCAGTGACTGTGTGACGTCATATGAATGAACCGGCCAGCGGAGATCTCGGTATTTCCGCGATGGAATCAAACAGGGATGAAGCAGAGCGCTGCATCGAAATAGCCGCGGCGGCCATAAAGAACAACCAGACAGATAAAGCTCTTCGGTTTCTAGAGAAGGCACAGAAGCTGTTTCCAACAGACAGTACAAAAGGTAAGAGGGGGCACTCAAGAACTACAGCTGGCAAGCCACAAATCCCTTGGCCCGGGGCTTTAATCCTGCCCGAGAGACTGAGGCCCTGCGGGACAGGGGCACCAAACAGCGCAGGCGCAAGGGGCTGAGGCAGACAGGACTCTGCTGGTAGATGTAGTTTTTTTAGGAGTATGACTCCGTTGTCCGGTGCGGATTACATCTGTTTGTAATCCGCAAAAATTATTGCCGCAAAAAGAACGGTTTAAGAAAAAAGGGAACCGGGTCCTCGCCCAAGTTTGAACTTAATGTTATGTACAGCTGTCCTTAATTTAGACCAGATCGTTTACTCATGGACTTCGTTTCCCAGCGTCCAACAGTGCTGATTCAGCGGCTAGCCAGTCTCGGTAGGTGTTCTGGTAGTTTGTGTTTCTTGAAGTTATAAAATGTTCACTGGTTCACAAAGAAAGTGTTTGCGTTGGTGTGTTAGGAGCATCTCGCATATACCCGAGTTCTGCTTTTTTCTCATATCTTTGTGGCTTTATGTTTTAAAATCTGTCTTTTAATGCGTTACTGCCTTTGTAGGCGACGAAAAACACCTCGCGTGAACTACATTCCCCATGTCCAGGTCTCAAGTCAGTAAAATGACTGGTGTAGGAAAATATCATTCCTAAACTTGCACAAGATTTCATTGTATGGTTGATATTATGGTTTGGGCGTGTTTTCATGTTCTCGCATGGTTGAAAATATGCTTTTTGTTCACGTTGGTCTTCCTAAAATAACCATCTGTGTTCTCGACCGAGAACACCCCACTCGGGCCTAGTTTAATAATCTGCTGTTATTTCACGTTAATTATCTACATTAGATAACATTAAATTGCGGGAGTGATTTGGGAATCTGAATATGTAACAAAAAACGTATATCGTGTGCCCTGTGATTCGCTAAATGATTCAACGTCTTGGCTTCAAACCGATTGTTATTTTCTGTTCTCTGAAGCTAGGGGGATTCTACATAAAACTTTGCTTTTAGCTCATTTCGTTACCTCGCGTCTGAAACAGGCAGAATTGTCGAAAGATGCATTCAAAAGAGCTAGGCTTGTGCCGCATTTACACTTCTATATGGGATTTAATTCCGGTTTACTGTTGTTTCCATGATCGCGGTGAGATACACATCTTCGCTCCCGAGGTTTAGTATTTCCATTTCGCGAAGGAGAAAGTCAGAAATACTTCACCCACGTGACACATCTATTGCAAAATAAGAGTCAAAGTAAAAAAAAATACTGTCTGCTGACATTTTCGTTGTGTAAAACGGACCCTCCATTAGGTGTAAACATTATGAGTTCGGAGTATATACGAGATTTTGCAGCCACATTACTGTAATCCTATCACAAACAGGTTTAGCTTATGTTTGGTGTTTCCCTGGTGTTGATCCGTTCTTCCTTTAGGATTTATCACTAAAACCAATAGCAATTATACAAGAATAATAGAAATATTGATCCATGTGATGGAGAAAGTCATCCCAATCACTTTTCCTGAGCCATGGTAATGGAATTGTAGCACCTTCGTTCTTTAGCATTTTTGCAGTTTAGGGGTACTTTTAATTAGCTCTGAAATACGAATTGTTTTTAAAAGATCGCTAAGAATTAAGGGTTATTTGCAGCAGAGACGGCGATCAAATGAAAGTGCCAAGGTTATCTGCCGTGTTGTAAGCTTTTTTCTTCCGCTTCTGTCCCTGTAATTACACCATGTGTATGGTCCCTAGGCTACTTATTTCTTTCAGGTTATTTGGTTTATTTCTAATGTCTTCTGTGTAACTGGCATAACCAGTGTTGACATTTTTGTAAGGTTTTAAGAAATGTAGTCTCCACAGTTTCTGTATCTTCATATGTTGTGAAAACGATTGTGAAATGCACTTGGATACTTCTGATTGATGTTCTTTTAAAAGGCCTAGGGGTTTGTTATAAAATACACATTGGAACTTTTGTAATATTAGCAGCTCATTCATGAGTGTGATCATGAATACAATTGCTACATTTAATTGACAAAGGTTTGCTGTTTTTGGGTAACTTTTATTTCATTGTTGCCATAATGCAGGAAATGTTTTTTGAATTAATAATTAATGCTTAAGTGCTACCAGTGCCATGTGCATTAGGCATTTGTGTAACGAAGTACTTAATTGCTGTAATCATTTCCAGTTTGGAAGTGGCTTTGTGCCTGGCTGCTTGCTAATTGACAATGTAAGGGTAATGCTATGGTTCCAATTGCAAAGCACTTTCAGCCAAGTCCGGTTCTGCAAGCTGCAGTCTGTTTTAATAATCCAGTGCCACCTACCAGATATATTCCAGGCCAGGTACTCGCTACTGAAATATTAAATATGCAACCTGTCTGTTTCATACATCTTGTGTGTACCAGACATTGCACTCTGTAAAGACAAAAACACTTTGCAGTGAGGTGGAAGGCCTTTATTAGTTACCTTAATTAACAAACCTTCAGACACTTGAGTTCTAGACTCCAGTCTTTAATTTAAATTCCAAGACTCTCAGTTCTCTCGCACACGGAAGGCTTGTGGAGTTTAAGCTGAGCGCCTGGTGGGTGCTGCCTTACAAACATCACCTGCCTTTGCAGCACTGATCGAGTCGCTCACGCAGAATGGGCAGCCCTCCGGCCAGAGTCAGCAGCCCAGGCCGGGCGAGAGCGCAGGACCCCGCCACCGCAAAGGGGGCGAGGAGGGAAGGCCCCCCAGCACGGAGAGGACAGCAGAGACGGGCAAAAGCTACACATCGGAACAGCTGGATGCTGTGAAGAGGTAGATTTATTGAGTGTGGTTTCCCGTGTCACCATTCAGAAGGCATTGCTACCTGAGCTCCTTATTCTGTTCACATGAAGCATGGGGTTTCTCAAATATCAGGCGTCCATCCAGTTTATAAAGGCTTTATCAGGGTTGCCCAGGAGCCAGGGCCTATACCAGCAAGCAGCGAACACAAGGCAGGATGCCAGTCCATTACAGCTCACACCAGGGTCGGTTTTCCCAGAAGCCATTTAACCTACCAGCGTGTCTTTGGACTGTGGGAGAAAACTGCAGCACCTGGAGAAAACCCATATGAACACAAGGAAAAAACAAAGACGCCACCCAGATAGCTCCCAAGTCCAGAATTGAACCCACCCTTCTGAGGCAGCAGTGCTAATGCAGGCATTCTGGCTTACTTTCTGCACAGCTTGAGTTGCCTTTGCATTCTACCCATTGTTAAGAAGTACAACCTGATTTGTTTCTCTTGTGCCCTGTCCAGAATAAAACAGTGCAAAGACTATTATGAGATTCTTGGGGTGAGCAGAGACGCCACAGACGAAGACTTGAAAAAGGCCTACAGAAAGCTGGCTCTGAAATTCCATCCAGATAAAAACCATTGCCCAGGAGCGACCGAGGCATTTAAAGGTAAGCGTACCAGTTAAGATTCATGTTATAAATATTCAGCTTTTCTAATGATGCATTGATGCTGCCTGCTGTTTCTCTTTTGCGGGCTGTAGGTGTCAGCATTGAGTTGTTTTCATTGTGATTATGTCCATTGACAGACTTTATGGTCAAAGTGGTGAGGCAGCAAAACATAAGCTGCAAGAGAATTTAATATGATTGGCTCCTTCTTACAGCGTATTTCGGCATTGAATGCCATAAAGAGACTTGGATGTCCCTGTATTGAAATGCACGCCCTTGGTTTTGTCAGATTTTGTGTTTAAGCATCTCATTTTAATTGATAATCCATAATCAATCTCATGCAAATGATGGACAATAATCTGTTCGTTGATATTTCTTTATATACATGGTAACAAAAAGACATTGATGTCCTGACTCTACAAGTCCCTTTGTTTGAGACGGGGAGGTGAACTCTCCTTTTTCTCTAGCTCAGTGTTGCTCAGGTGTGTTTTATTTCTGCTTGTAGCTATCGGCAATGCCTACGCCGTGCTCAGTAACGCAGACAAACGGAAACAGTACGACCAGTACGGGGAAGAGAAGGCCCACTCGTCCCGGCACGGACGCTCCCACGCAGATTTCCACCGCGGGTTCGAGGCAGACATTTCTCCCGAGGACCTCTTCAACATGTTCTTCGGCGGCGGTTTCCCCTCCAGTAAGTTCCTCTCAGATCCAGGGAAACACACGGATAATAGAGATGCGCGTTGGGGTGGGGGGAGTTCAAATGAATGATTTGCCTTTTCATTGCAATACTTTGGACTTTCTACATGTGATTATAAGAAGGGAGCCACTGTAAGCTATAAAAGTGTACTGCAAGCATGGAAGACTGATGGTAGGGATTGTGCCGGCATATCTATTAATGGAAGAAATCCAAGCATTGTAGAGCCGAACTCCAGGGTTAATAACACTTTGCGGCTGTGGCTGTATGACATTTTTATGGCTTTGTGCAATTGTCTTTTTAAAATTCAGTTGTTTGTTTTTACTCTTCTTGTTTTACTAATGTATCCTTGATAATTGTAGTTATACTTAATTCTCCCCCTCCCCCCCTTCTGAAGGTAATGTTCACGTGTACAGTAATGGCCGAATGCGCTACACATACCACCAGAGGCCAGAGAGGAGAGAGCAGCAGGGAGACGTAAGTGTCTTACCTTTTCTTTGATTCAGTTTTTCTCCGGTCAAGCAGAGCTGGTTCTGAAACCCGCTGGAGTGACACAAACCATACTGAAGTGTTTGTGGTCGGTGCCGACTTAGTTTCCAGCAGCAGTGCTGTGGGATTAATTGGACATGAAGCCCTTCACATCTTCTTTGGGTATTTCATTAATGAGATGGAAATGCATCTATATACCTTTAGAGGTGTTTTCACTGATTTCCATCTGTATCCATTTGCACTGTGTTGGTTATATTAATTCTAGATGTCTTAACTAAAACGTTCTATGAAGAGACAGTGTTCAGCACACTACGAAGAGGCATCACTAATGCATAAGTACAATATCACAAGCAATGTTTGCTGTACTTAAAGAATAATTATGTTTAAGATATAAGGTGCTTATCCATAAGTCTGAAGTTGTAATTAAGTACTGAATAACGATTATCCATACAAATGTAGTGGTGGCAGAATTCAGATATGTTGGTGATGTAAATGTGAGGATATAGTATTTTGTGTAAGTGTCGTTCCCTAGTCAGTATGAAAGCTGTATGACAGCTCTGTGTAGGCCTTATATTACAAAACAGGCATAGCTGCTATCAAATTGGCTCAAAGATAAAAATGAATGGTACGCCCCGGGTTTAAATTTCTTTAAGCTTGAGTGTGGAATAGTTCAAGTATTGAAACAACTTGATCACTCCAGGATATTCAAAATCAGAAGTGAAACACGAGTGAGAGACATAAGTAGAAAGTAAAGGGAAGTGCATTTAGAACGTTAGGAGGTACTTTCTGTGCAAAAGGTTGTAAGTTTCCATGATGCAAATATCTGGATGGGATCTTTAGATCAAGTAGCTATTAATTATCAAGCCTGCTAGATGGGCCTCTGGCCTCCTCTCGCTTGCAGGCTTCCTGAAGTTCTTGTTTGTGCCTCGTACAGGGGGGCCTGGCCCTTTTCGTCCAGCTGATGCCCATCCTCATCCTCATCATCGTCTCCGCACTCAGTCAGATGATGGTGTCCAGCCCTCCCTACAGTCTCAGCCACAGACCGTGAGTCTCTCTTTTCTGGTATTCTTTATTGGCCTGTGTACGTGGACACCACTTTTTTACAGGTTTTTTTTTGACGATGTGAAATACTGGACTCCTATCTAGGTTTTACACTTTGAGTAACTTTAACAACCCGTTGCTAAATTACTAGTGCAACCTCCCTATGTACATGTTTCACAACTTGCTAATCAGGTAATTGGAATAGCAGAGTGAGGTGCAGCAAGAACACTAAAGGTTTGACCTCAATCATTTAAAATTTCAGTAACACTTTCCTCACTTGTTCCTGAAAGATGTGAGCCTTTTCTGTGATGACTATTAATTCCTTAATGTACTAGGAGCTGTCTGCAGCTATTCACTTTAGGACCTCAATGCATATTGATTGAACTCTTCTCCTTTAAGGTACTAATGATTGGAGGGGGAAAAACCCTGATGAAACTGAGTTAACCAACACTTTGTCAATAATTTCATAAAAAGAGCCAGTTAACTCAAAGGCTCAAGAAATCAGTTAATCCATACTTTATCTAATCTGCAAAATTAACACTTTTTCACTTGGAATTACATTTGAAAAACATGTAGATTCTGTTTTCTACAGATTTGGATTGTTTTTGGGAAAGCATTACTCAGAAACCCAAGGGACTGTAAAGTTGCCTTTTTTAGTGCTAATAGTGTCAGTTGTGCTGCCAAGTTTTTTCTTCCATGACCTTTTCACAGACCACCAGTGAATGCTCTGTTTTACCTTTTGCTGTCTTTGGTAACTGGGAACATGCACAGAGTTTCAGGTTCCTTGTTTAAAAGATGACGTGGTACAATAAAGGATGGTGATGTAAAATAGCGCAAAATCAGACTGCCATTGTCTGTAGGATGTAAACAAAGTGCACATGATTGGTTTCTGGTTATCATTGCAGAGGGAGCTATTAACAAGCTTAAATTAATTTTAAACAACTTTCGAGTTTTAAACGAGGATATAGTATCTTCAGATTTCATGCTTCTTATGTTTCTCATCATTAACCGTTGTTTAACCGTTTTACAAGGTAATTGATTTGTGGTCATTTTTATTCACACCTCAGTGGTCTGACATGTACCTTATCATCGGCAGACAACACAAAACATTGAAGTATGTTCAAGTATGTTCAAGTATTCAGACACTTTAAAGGCAATTGGCCTTCTTCAGAATCAATAGTGAGACACGTCAGAGAGACAGCAGAAAACCACATGGGAGTGCATTTAAAACAAGGAACAAGAGGCACTGCATCCCACAGATGTTAGAGTATGGAACAAGCTACACAGCCGTGTCCTAGCCTGGTACCCTGGCATCTTTCAAGACAAGGCTTGATGTTCTAAATGAGCTCCTAAATATCAAATGAGCTTCATGAGGGTATTGGCTGCCTTTCATTTGCCACCATGTGTATTCTCAGTGACAGGTTGGTTCAGTTTGATTGGCTACTTCGTATCAAAATGTTTTTTCAAGTTCATTCTTGGTCAGGGAGTTGTTTGCAGTACAACCAGTGGTGGTTGGGTAACTATAAAGAGACAGAAGCAAATGAGCGCAATGGGCCAAACGGACTGCTCTCAAGTGTGCCCTCTCTATTGCTCGAATTTGTTTGAGAGGAGAATGGGAGCTACATGGCGACCGTTTAGACAAGTCAAATCACTCTAGTAAATGAGCTAGAAGTTTCAGACACAAAAATAAGTTTAAATGGAATTAAACGATGCAGGATCTGACATGTTTTGTGCATGAAATCTGTTGTTTAATGGGTGGTTTGTAGCCGTTATGTGTGAGAAGGAAAATAGGAATTTGAAGTAACACCTGATCCCTACAAACCAGTGATGACTTAATTGGTCAAGCACTTTTAGATTTTCAGTTTGTTCTTTTCTCACATGTCAATGTGATTGGATTCGAAAGAGCCTTGGAGAGATTGTGGGCGAGACATTTATTTTTCTTTTTGTGTTGAGGTTTGTGTTTTGTATTGTGACAAAAACAGCATTACATGCCAACCTTCTGGTATTAGAAATGAGTATAGAGGGGGTGTCCTGCTTCCCTTCTTTGCCAGTCTGTCAGCTGTCCAGACTCTGAATGAGGGAATGCTTGGTGACTCATAAGCTAACGATGCCGGATCTATCTGTCCAAATGCAGGTCAGTGGGGCACACTCACCGGAGGCTCACTGCAACCCTGAAGGTGCCTTACTACGTGGGGGAGCACTTTGGCGAAGAGTACACTGGAGTAAACCTGAAAAACATAGAGAGGAGTGTAGAGGACGATTACATTTCTAACCTTAGGAACAACTGTTGGAAAGAAAAGCAACAGAGTGAGTTGATGACAAATTCTTTTTTTTTTTGCACCCTTCACAGGTGTTATTTACCATTTGTGGAAAAACCTTGGGGATACATTCATTTGTTTTGTGAATGAAATCTATTCACGTCACGTTTTGGTGCTTTTGAGGGTGTGTGGCTGTTGTGTGTGAAAATGAAGATGGGAATTTGAAGTAACACTACTTCATACTAACCAAACATATTCTGTGCTCGGAGGCAATAAACAGCCACACTCTGTGCATATGAACCTGTAGCCAGACGAATAGACTGTAACAGCTTGTGTAACTGTCCTGCACAAATAGTACAGTCTGAATGTTTCTATGTTTTTTCCACATGGCTCTCTCACTGTCTTGCAGAGGAAGGCTTGCTATACAGAGCTCGGTATTTTGGAGACAGTGATCTGTACCAAAGGGCACAGAAGATGGGCACTCCCAGCTGCAGCAGGCTCTCAGAGGTGCAGGCTTCATTACATGGTTAAAAATGACCCTGACCCAGACAGGTGCGTTGACAGTCCCAGCACTCCTTCAGTCTCCTTGTTCAAGTGCAGAGTGAATCTGTCAAATACTGAAGTCTCCCCCACCCCCCCTACTTCTGAATTCACTGGAGGCTTATTAAACTTTCTGTTCTTGCCAACCACAAAGTTTCTGTGAAACTTTATTTATGAGCTGTTCAGTTTTGAATGGTGAAAAACAGAAAGTTTTAAGCCTTACCGTGACTATCTGGATTTCATACTTATTTTCTTAGAGATGATTTAAAAGTCTTTTTCTCTAGGTTTTGAATATTAATAAGAGCAAATCGGTGAGAAAAAAAATCCCACTTTCTTAGAATAGCTGCACAAACCATGGAATTATGGGTCCTGAAATTTAAGTTAACCTTGTGATTGTGTTAATCTGTGTGGTTACATTTATCGTTTCAGGGTTTTTTTTCTCCTCTAGCTGAAAACTGTATGGCCATTCTGAAAACTGAAACTGATTTTATTTCTTTTCTTCCTTGGGTTGTTTTTCAGGGTCAGTGATGACAGAAGAGCCACTTCATTGGACTGCATTATATATATATAATTACTTGTCCAAAACGTCACAATAATTGGTTTGCAAAACCACACAAACATGGAAACAGTCCCTGCCATATTGTCCGTGAAGCAGCATGTTTAATCCAGAACGGTTAGGCTGCACTTTCCACATCACTCTTGTAGTTGAAGAATGAACTCGTACTCCCTGTGGGCTGTAATCTCGGAGATCTGGGAAGTAGGATGAGGCTGGGATTCCTGCAGATCTACTTGCAGTGCGTTGGTGTCTTCTGACTGGAGAACAAGAATCAGAAGCTGGAAATAATTTGGGAATAATTTATTACTCTGTAACAGTGATCTTTTATTGGCATATTATGCTGCTAAGAATGACTCCATATTCCCTTTAAATGTTTCTAAAATAATGTGGAAAATGGACTCTTCTTAGATGACTGAGCCAGTTAAAGATGAACATTATTTCTGTAGTTTCTTGTATATATGTTGTAATTTTAACTATGCAGGGACTAGATTAAAAATTATTTAGCTTCCTACTTTTATGATTCAATAAATTGTACCCTGTGAATTTGCTTGTGTTGAATAATTAAAGTATGCCACTTAGTATTTAAGATAATTGCATCAGTAAAATACTGTATTTATTAAAAACTGGTTCATCTTAACTCAGTCATAATGCCTGTTTTTTTTAACTGTTAAACATTGTGAATTTTTCAGTGCAGTGGCTGGACAGCTTCATCTAGGAAGAACGTTCTTTAGAAATACAGCAGTCTGTTTTATACCATGAAACAGAACATTACCAATTAAATAATGCCACTATCACAAGTCTTTGCTCTGGATTCTATGATTTAAATGTGTAAATATATTTTTTACTTACATTTTGAAATGACTTATTTCATCTTCAGGTCACAAATACTAAGCAGAGAACATAGAGCTGTCTGATTTCACTAATTTTTCTGTGATTCTATGAAAATATTGTAAATTAGAGCAGTGGTTCCTAACCCTGTTCCTGAAGAATCCCTGTTTCTTACTTTTCGTTCATGCTTCGCTTGAATCACCAGTGCTGACTGATTCTTTTAATTGACTTGCTTGCGTAGACTTTTGGTCAACTTGTTTCTGCACTTAGTGTTGGGTTTCAAAACCACCCGACTTCAGCTTTATTAGCTTCTAATAATTAATTTGCCTAACCGGAAACTACTTATTTTTCAAGTTTATTTTTATTGAACAGCTTTTATTAGATGATTAATTTTTGAGAAAGATACACAGATATTGTTGAGACCCTCACAATAAGATATTTTGTCTCCATTTACTTAATTTTAATTGGTTACATTTTTGCAGCATGTATAAATAAGAGCAGTTCTTTAATATAGAAATTGGTCTGGAATTGAAGTCAACTCCAAATTCCATCAGACCTTTTCAGAACTGAACGCAAGTTTTAGAAACATGCCACCAACAGGAAATGTATTTCCCTGTGCTGACGTGTAAAGAACTCTGCTGAAGCACATATTATTTGTTTAAATTAATATGTGATGTATGCTTATTTAAATAGCTTTGAAGAACAAGGTGTACAGTACTTATTTTCAGTGGTGTATTCGGCACCCAAAATGCAAGGTGGAACTAAATATTGCGAAATGTTTGTGTAGTTTATAATCGCACAAGATGCAAACAATACGTCATACAACTCTTCTGTTGTGCGATTGTCCCGAAAACAAATAGTGGATGTAGGACATTTTGCTTTGCTTGCTAACAACGATGGATTTGCTTTAAATTTTAACTACTCACCAGCTACTTTTGAAAGGTGAGTTCGGGTCTACGCACCTGAAAGCGAAATGGTTCTATATTTTTGCAGGCAGTTCAGCCTTGTCTCTGCTTGTTATCTGTTGTTAGATGATTTATTCATAATTATGTAATCCCACTTCATTCAATTGATAGCGTAACTACAATATGCTACAGATGTGATGGTGAGTGTTTATAAGGCGTGTACGGATATATAATATCAAGTATTTTAGATCGTATATATTCTTAGGCGATATGTTCTGAATGTAAAAAAAAGTTTATAATTTTCGGAATAAAATTTACGCGTTGTTTTTAAGTTATTTTTATAGAACTGTATGATCGATTGACAGGAGATTAAACAAAATCTGTGTGATTGCAAAAAAATTTTTTTGCGCTTCCGTTTTCTTCACAAGGAGAAGAATCACTCGGGTGATTATTGTCTGGCAGGCGTGGGGGAGAGGAGAGGCGGGATAATGAATAGGGTTAATAGAATAGGGAATTCCAGCGCACACCTCCTGCGGAAAACTGCCGCACCCCCGTCCATCGGGCTCGGAGACAACCAGTTGCGCACGTTCGCCTGGGTTTCCTCCTGGAGACCAGCGCTGCCGGGTTGCTTTGACCTCATTCGAAGGATTTATTTCCCAAAAACGTATTCGTCAGCTTTCCTGCTCACAGTGCAAACAAGACAACACACGTTTGGACGAACTAGCTGATGCGTGATTTGGTGCATGTGTCACAGAAGCGTTTACCAGTGCCAGGGTCCGGTGAAATAACCTGAGGTTGTCGAGACTAAAGACAAGAAAACAGTTTTTAATAACTTTCAGACATAGGTTAAACTGTAAGAATGCGGGATGTGATAAGCAGTTTACGTCATCATTTCGGGTTCTGCGTAACTGATTCAGCGTTCTTGATTTTTTTTTTAGAAGGTTCAATTCTCTAGTTACTGTGTCATTTCTATTTGCTTATTTCTTTCTGCTATTTAAATTATAGTTTATCCGTTTTGGAGAGAGGAGTATCTTATTTGAGAACGCGATTCGGCTGGTGCTTTTCATACCCTCTGAAAACTCTTGGTCTGCCGGCGCATTTACACTGTTGATCTGGTACAGTTGAGCCGCGCAGCAGAAACAGCTGCGGGCTGTGGTGAGTCACGTAAAGCACAAACCGGCTATTACAAGGTCTCCTGACGTCGGCTTCCTAAACAACTGTACCCTGGGCTATAAAGCGACGTGTCGAAGGACAGACTTCTCTACCCAATAGTACATCAGAGATTGCTTTTAATATTTTCTGCTGTGCCTGTTGCCGTTACTAAATATATTGTTTATAAATGTAGGAAAACATAAAAAGGTATTAAATAGCTTGTTATTTTTCAAAGATAACCTTTATTTTCTACACCACCTTTACTAAGAAGCAGGGCTTGTTTGTAAAGCCAGGAATAGCTAGATTTAGATGATGCAATAACATTCGGGACCTCAGGATCTTTACGGATCAAAGCGTTGCAGCGGCAGTATATTCCCTGTGATCTTTTAAGCCGTCTTCTGTTACAGCCTTGCGGTTTTTTTTTTGTTCATAGATCTCATTCGGTTGACACTGAAATGTTTCGCCCCTTTTTGGATGAACGGTGTACTTTTGCTTGGAATGAAATAGTGGGAAGCAGTTAAGAGGTCGAGAAGAAAGTTCTGGAACAGAGAGGAGGTGTTCAATGTTGAGCTCTCTTCAGAGGGAAAATCATCCATCTGTCCATTTCTGACCCCTTTATCCAATTTGGGGCCGCAGGGGAGACGAAGCCTACCTCGGCAAGCACTTGGCAGGCACAGACACAAACAGGCAAACACTCACACCAGGATCACTTTTCCCAGAGGCCAATGAACCTACCAGTATGTCTCTGGTCTGTGTGTAATCCTCGTTTCTAAGCCAGATGCGAGGACAAAATAAAATGGAATTAAAACTTTAATTTTTAATTAAACTTTAAAATGGAATTAAAAAATTTTGGTTAGTGGAATCGTTTTATATTTTCATTTTTGATTACACTTGGGTTTGTAGGACTGTGGAACAAAAGCTACTCGGCCATTTCAAAACAGATATCCTTGTTTCTTTCCAGTAACATCCAATAAATAATCAGATCATTCTCAGATCAATTAGTGACTGCAACCAGACTCCCTGGATGGAATTATCCATTGTATGCTGCAAGAGTAGTTTGAACTGTTGCAGTAAGGAATATAGGAGAATGCAGATTTGAATAGATCCTCACACTTGGTACCCAAGATTAATGCTGGCCTCAGTCTTTTATAACCAAAAACATACACATTTTAAAGAATGTAGAAGTTTGAACAAATTGAGGTTTGTAAATCCTGACATCTAAAGCTAAGGAGTCGTTAAAACGTCAGAATTTAGAAACTGCAGCCTCCTGACATTTCAAAGGAATGGCTTCACCACCTAGAAAAAAAAAAGGTTGCATCCACTCTTCCACATCCAAATATTTAATCTGGAATATTCTGAATTCCATCTCATGATTCATTCCACACACCCCTCTAGTGAGAGTATAAATTCAAGTTCTCAGTATCTGGAATATGGTTGTAATACTAATTGCCAGTCTCGGTGTATGTTAACTTGGTTGAATTGGATTTTCTAGTGCACATTTGCATCAAGCACTATGCAACCACACAGCACCGGTTCTTTTTTTAAAAGAAGAAAACATTCATGTATACAGTAGGGCAGATGTGAAAAGAAGTATCATAATTGTTTGAAAATATAATTTATTGTTCTTTCACCTTTTTTTTTAAAAAAAGTACAAAACAGTACAGCCTAGGTATTTGAATATCAAATAAATTAGCGCTGTGAACAACACAGGCATTGGTGGACAAGGAATACAAAAGTAGAAATGGCTCAATTTCAAAGAATCAAGTCTTACAACAACCGAAGTCCTCTAAAAAAAAAACCAAATTGTCCAATACATGGTGGTAATAGTGCATCAAGATTACACACTGAACAAGACAGTGTGAGCCATGCAGAAAGCATCCATTTTACATGAACATTTAAGAGTGCACAGTTATACAATAAAGGGCTTCAGTTGTTCTGATCTTGTAACTCAACTTTGTAGAGCTGCCACTTTGTGGTTGGAAAAAAAAAATCTAGTAACAAACTGAAAACAAAGACATCATTAAATGTATTCGAGTAAACCATGTTGCATTTGGACATTTCTTTGTTCCCAGGTACATATGTTGATCCGCTACCAAATCTGCTTTAAAAAAAAAAAACAGTGCAACAACATGCATCTTCCAGAAGCCAGCTGCTCAATGCATTAAAACCCATTTAAAAAAAAAAATACTTCAGTGTTTTCACAAGCACAGATCTGTAGTTCTGTGCTTTTCTGGACACCATAATAATGGAATTTGTTTTTAAAAACATTCACAAAGAACATCTGAAAGGCCACAGTGGAGTACAGGGCATTTAAATGCATTTCTCTAAATGCCCAGTCAGTACTGAGAGAACCCCCACCCCCCCCAGGTATGAAGTCCCTTTGATACTTCCCCAGAAAGGGGCTATTTGGCTCTTTATTGTAGCCAATTAACCCTAACCTGCATTTCTTTGGGGGGGGATGGGGAGGAGAGAGAACTGGAGCACCCAATGCTTTCTCGGACGTGTGGAGAAAGTGCAGGCTCGACCGACAAGCCCAGGCACCCTGGAGCCATGAGGCAGTAGCACCAACAGGCCACACTGAGGGTGGACATGTTGGTAGTACTACCTCATGCTACAGGGCCTTCGACAAAGCCTGTACCAACAGCTGTTTCATGGACCCTGCGTTCCCATCCATGCAGACACAAAGGCCAGGGACTGCCGGCTTTGCGTTGGTCTGCTTGGTTCTCACACCTCCAGAGGCACGAGGAGGAGTGGAGTCCAACAAACAGCACGGCCCGATCTACCGACCACATTCCCCCTCAACACTCCTCAATGAGAAGTTCCTCCGAGCTGTACAGTTTCTTCTTGATCACCCGGAAGCCGGTGCTGAGCCTCAAGGCGTGTTTGAGAGGGGGCGCCGACGGAGACCGGGCGGCGAAGAGATCCTGGATCCTCGGCCAGATCCCCCCCGATTCCAGCCGGAGCACCAGCGTCAGCTGGAAAGTGGGCACCAGGCAGGGGTCCACGGCGATCTGCTCGATGCTCTGGCAGGCGTCGCCGTGCTCCACGTACAGGTCGACCTGCGCCCCCCTCAAGCCGCAGGGCTCGCTGGCGGCCAGGTGTAGCAGCTCCTGCCCCACGTGCTCCAGGAGCTGGCCCGGGATGAGCAGCCTGGAGCACCTCAGGGCGCCGCCCTTGGCCTCCGTCAGGCTGCGCTCGATCAGGCCCACCACCTCCGAGCACAGCGCCTCCTCCGCGGGGTCAAAGAACAGGTCCGACCCCGACGCCGAGGTCTGGTCTAGCTCTACGGATCCTAGAGAGGGAGAAAGGAAAACAGGAGTCAGGATGGAATCTGGACCAGCGGTAATCTGCTGGCGGGTTTTCAATGGCTTTGGCTGACCAGTACCATTAGTAAGGGTAAATTATTTGGGCCTAATCGGTTAAAAAGCGACAGAAGGAAAAAAAATATCCAGCCACCTAATGTTCCCTTTTGGTCTGTAGATGTTTAGGGAGATCACAGGCCAGAGTTTGGTTAATTGAACAATGTTAAAGCAACTGAGACGCTTCAATAAATTAGAGAAGGATTTCCTAAGTCAACGAAAGACGAGTGCAGGTAAGCGCGACAGAAACGTTTGCAACTCGGAAAAGACGAGAATCTCACCAGAATCGGAAAAATCACTCCTGCTGGTTTCGGCGTCCGAGTCGAAGCTGTGACTGAGGTTCGAGCCGCTGAAATCCGTAAGTTTCTGCATTAGCTTCCCCCACGATAGTCTCTTCAAGCTGCTGTCTGCCGTTGGTGAAGGAGGAAAACTTTCGTACGGGCTCAGAGGTGCGCTAAATGCAGGCATGACTTGTTCGAAGAAAAAAAAAAATCAAGTCTCCAGTTCCGAGATTATTCGTCTTCTCGATACAGCTATATAAAACACCAAGAGAGAGAAACAATTATTAATCCATAGCTACATACAAAATGAACATTTTAACGTATTGCATGGGTACGCAAAATCGATGTATCCAACAGCTTGAGCTATGCTAATCAAGCGAAAACATATGGTCATTGTTTGTACCATGCAAATTGGACTCGAAAACATAAGTATAACGCATGGGATTAAAGTGAAGAAACAGAAGTGCAAACAAAACGATATAATACAGTACTTACAATGTGGAATCTGGGTTGCGGGTATTCCTACGCGGCTGAATTCCTAATGCCCAAGCATAACGTATAAGTGCTGGCGTCGCGTACCACAGCTGGTACTGCACGGACTACGGGCGCAGGGCCGCTTAAATACGACACGGCCGTCCGTCTCCGAGCCCCCCCCCCGTGCGCTGACTTTTCAGCCAATCAGCTTTCAGCGCACGTTTCCAACGTTCTGTCCTGCCTGGTAACATTTCTCTCGCCTGTGGAAATGGGGAGGGGGGGGGAGAGTGAGGATCGCTGCGACCCCCAGCTCCCCGGGTGCTGCTGTAAGAACAGCGCGAGTCTACCCCAGTTTGCACGTAGGTTTGAGGGAGTGCGTACTGGGATGGTAGTGAACCGGTTTTTTTTTGTGTGAGCAGCGAACGGACTTTCATGCAGTTATGTTTTACTGTTTCCGAACCCTTAAAGCGAGACGGCTAATAAAGAGAATAAACCGAGTGTTTGTACTTGCATGTACTATATCTCTCGGTTGTAAACACGTTCAGCGGTGTCTATATCCTCCAGTCCAGCAATGTGTATGAGCACTTTTTAAGATTTTTCCCCATTAAAGAATGACACGATGTTGCATACTAAGCACTACCTATATGTTATCTGCACGACGACGTTTGTTATCGGTTTTCTAATATTTATAATTAGTGGAACAAATAATGCACTCTGATGCAAACCATAGAAACCTACGTATAGTTAAGTATTGTAATGCGTAAAAATTAATCCAACCGTTTTATCCAAAATGAAGAGATGAAAAGGATTTTTACCTTCAACTTTTCTCGTAACGTGATTTTTCGAATGTGTTCGATATTTGCTTGAACGTATCGATCTAAAAGCTCATGCACATTCAGTTTAAAAATGTTAAACTCTGCTCTTCGTCTATCAACATTTCAATTAATAGGAAAACTTGGATATTACATCAAGCGAGTGTGTTGAAGCTGCAAGTTTGCAGAGACGTTTATAATGATTTATGTTGTTAGATACGAAGTTACTGCAGTAAACACACTACTTGGTATAAACCTGAACGCAGTATGGGACAGACAGCAACACCGTTAGTGCATTTAGCCGTTTCTTCTTGAGATTGTCTTGCACTTGAGAATATTGTTAATCTAGAACCGGTCGATAAATGCGATCAATCACATTAGTGGGTTAGGGTTTCTCCTTGATAGCGAGAGCTGACACGGCGTGAAACAGAGCCTTAGCTTGCTCCGACTAAAGAAGACTGCGGTCCTACTGCCCACCATTTCAGAATTGATCATTGATTTTCATTTAAATCCCGCAGATAAATTCCTACCGCACACTGGTTTTAAAAAGGTAACAGGCAATGGAATTACGTTAGTAGGCGATTTCAGAAGCTCAGTTTCAGAGTGAAACTTTCAGAAGCCTCTCGGAAGGTTAGGTAAATCGTACAGTTTTCGGGTTTCGCGTCTCACATATATGTTTAAAATCTCAGAATTAAAGCTCTCGAGACACTTAGAGAAGCACGGTGTTGTGTTTAATGATGAAAAACGACCCTCTGCTTAAATAAGACATAAATACACTGTGATCAGATCATCAGCTTTCTGTTTAGGCAACGTATCGCGGAAAGAAGAATTGCTAGCAGTCACACCAGACACCACAGCACCTTTAATAGGCTACAATGTTACAAATATTCTCCTCTGTATTTTGGAAAGGCTTCACCTTTTACGCATTATTGGGTAAAATACATTTGTATTACACCTAATATATTTTTTTAAAATCTGTACTTTATCTCAGTCTATGTTCTTTGAATGCAATGAGGGTTGCATTCAAAGAACATTATGTTCTTTAGAAAGAACATTTTAGAAAGAAACACTTTAGAAAGAACATTATGTTGCATTATGTTCACCTTCCTGTGCAAATTGAAGGTGCTTATATTCTTCGTGATTTATTTTACCCTTTTCTTTCGGCATACAAACATTGTTTTTACACAGTTACCTTACTGTTGAAACACCCGAGAACGTTCTGTTCATAGT